>NC_040236.1:509359-864113 GCF_001444195.1 Xiphophorus couchianus | reverse complement strand
TTGGCTCTAAATCTTCCTAGCAGACTCTAGTAGATTGTAAAAAGTTATATCTGCGTTACTCTTCTCTGAAATGTATCATCTTTGATTGCTTTACTTGCAGATCATTCCACCTAAAGGCTGGAAACCAAGACATACATATGATGACATCGATGATCTGCTGATTCCTGCTCCAATACAGCAGGTGGTCACTGGCCAGTCAGGATTGTTCACGCAGTACAACATCCAGAAGAAACCAATGACTGTCGTTGAGTTTCAGAAGACCTCCAATTTGGCCAAGTCTGTTTGCGTAGTAGTTTACCTTTATTTACTTTTAACACTGTGTTTATTAGATTCATTATGGTGTTACTGATAATCTCCAAATATGTGAACCTTTAGGTTTTGCAGTCCCAGATATGTGGATTTTGATGAGCTGGAAAGGAAGTTTTGGAAGAACCTGACCTTTAACCCCCCACTGTATGGAGCTGATGTCAGTGGAACACTGTTTGATCCAGTGAGTGGGGACTAGAAAAAACACGCTGAGCCTTTACATATCCATGATTGTTTTTTTATGGGTCATGTTTTTTTGTTGCTCACTGTTTCCTATGAATCCTTCTGTTGCAGGATGTGTCTGAATGGAACATGGCTCATCTTAACACAATCCTGGACACTGTGGAGAGTGAGAGTGCAGTGAAGATAAAAGGACTTACCACCCCTTGCCTTTATTTTGGGATGTGGAAGAGTGCTTTTCCTTGGCACACAGAGGACATGAATCTTTACAGCATTTGCTACCTGCACTACGGCGAGCCCAAGTCATGGTAAATAGAAAGGTTTACCTTACAACATTCAGTTCATTTTATGAATGCAGCACCAATTAATAACAACTCTCATCTCAAGGCATTTTACAGAAGAAAAGTCAATGCAATCATACATGGATTCCATTTGAACCTAATTATCAATTGGAATCTATGTATGCTCCCAATTGATCATACATTCATTGCCTGAATGTTTCAAGGAAGTTTATTGTTGCGCTAATAATAATAATTAAAACATTATCCGTTTGCATAATGTCCGTCATCCACTATGAAATAGACTTGATGGTACTGTCTCTTGATCTTTAATTTGTTAAAGAATGTGACCGTAAAACTGACAAACATTGAGTACATCTGCACATCCACACTAGATATATTTGCTATTGTGCAAAGTATTGAATGTTTTAACTTCCCACTAACTATTTTATGAAGTTTTATGGGGTTTTTTATTCTTATTTGAAAAGAATGTGTTTAACAGCCAGTCATATTAGTCACCTTCTTTCCACAGATTTTTACTTTGTTCTCCAAAATCATACTGTGAGTAACTGTCTCAGTTTTGTTCATTTGCAGGTATGTTGTCCCACCAGAGCATGGCAGAAGACTGGAGCGGCTTGCTAAAGGTAAGAAGAAAGTCTGCATATGTGTTTTCATCCTTCGGTCTTTTTCATTGCATGACCTTCCACCATAATGCAACTTCTCTCTGAATGAATGATCCTACTGTGACAACTCTGGTTGATCTAGTTTTAGTTTTTCTTATAAAAATACCAACAGGCATATTTTTTAAATCATAACAGGGATAAATGTTCATCTGACTATTCGAGACAAGCTGCATGATTTTACCACTGATTGTTAGTTGTGAAAGTCTGCAAGTGCATGATTGGAACTGACCTGACCTGACCTGACCCGACCCGAAACAACCACCAACCCAACTGGCAACACGTGTGCTGACAGCCAATGAAAACAAGAGCTGAGACACAATGTCAGCTTGTTTTTTTTTCACTTTATTTGTAAATATATTATACATCATTCTCAATATAAACACAAAACAATAGACAATACAAACTATTAACTAACTAATTACAATTATAGAGTGATAATAAAGTAGCAAGAAAACAAAAAAGGTAAAAACATTTGAAAACATGAGACTGAAATACAGAAACTAATGAAATAAACCACATATGTCAGATTGAACATAAAGGTAAAAATCATTTTACAGAACAAAAATGTGTAATTTGGAAAATAAAATCTTATAGTTGGGGTTTAAGTTAAAGAACTGACATTACCATATTAAATCAGATTTTTAAATAGAATGTTTGCTTACTCATAAAGATCCTAAGATTTTATTTTAACAATTCAGTGTAAACTTTAACATCATTTCTGAACTGTAAGCCACTACTTTTTTTCAGACGCCTTGAACACTGCAATGTGGCTAATATATTGGTTTTTACCAACGGGTTTGGAAAAGCTGGACTGCTGCATGATGATGAAGACGGCAAGAGCTGAAGCATGAATTTGCCTCGAGACAAAAGTGATGTTGAGACGAAAGGATGTTCGATTCCGATACAGAAGTAGAGGACTTTAAAACTAAATGAATCTATTTATCTGGTTATGTCAATATTTATAAAAGGTACTGCTATCTTGCCAGGTCTCTCTTGAAAATAAATTGTAGAACTCAATGAGGTTATCACTCTCACCTTATGAGTTTAATCCATTCAGGTGGGTTTAGTTGGCCTGATGGATCCAGGAGCTTGCTATCCCTCAACAGATCTAGCTGTTAATGATTTGACAATCTGTGATGACTGGGAAAGTCATGCAGTGTGTCCCCAGGTTTTAGATGATGTTACAGTGCAAAAAAGAGATGAATTTATTGTGGTGTTTGTTCAGCAGCAGCATTAATGAGATGACTGAACCTATGACTAGTATGTAACGGGTAAGGGTTGGATGCTCAGACATCTCGATAGCCAATGAAGACTGAACTGTGTCTGTGTGTAATGTTTAATTTAAGGAAATAGAATAAGAACAGATAAATTGTAATGAGCACTGCTGTCAGTGTAGATGTAATATCACAGCATTTGAAAACTATAGGAGTCAATGAACTAACAAGTGTAACGGGTCCTACTGATGTGTTTGTGAACATCATTCAGCCAGAATGTATGATTGAACCATTTATTCTGGGGAGAAGATTAAAAACAAATGAATCTTCTCGTCACCTCTCTCCCTGCACTTCAGTCCCTCAGCAGCGCAGAACAATGCTGTCTACTAACATTTCCTTAAAACGCAGCAAAAGTCAACGAACAAAAAAATAAATAAATCTCACAAAAACCGCAACAATTTAAAGACAGGAGGAAAATGCCACCTGTTGGTCACAATAACACATAATACAGTGGGACAGAGTTAAATAAATAAATGGAAATAAAATGTATAATTGAAAATAAAACGCATACCTGGGGAGAGGATTAAAAACAAATGAATCTTCTCGTCACCTGCACTCCAGCCCTAAACATGAAAATAAAAAACGAGCTGCGCTGGACCGGTCTTGTGCGAAAATCTGTTCCACTGTGAAATTCTGTTCCCCTTGCGTAGGGAGCGAGCACTGCAGCCAGAGAGGCCGATCCGACCATTTTCACGGCGCTTCTGGTCAATTTCTTGGTAAAACAACTCATATAATTGTGTCAAGGTTGCAACTTTCAGTTTAATTGGCAGCTGATGTTTAAAAAAGAAGCCATAACAAAATCCTAACATAAATAAATAAACAAGGTCTTGTGTGGAGGTCTTCTTACACCGTTTTGTGTTATTTTATACGCCAAGAGAATCCGTCTTTTTCCAACTTTTGTCACTTAAGCCTGACAAATAAAAGTTAGTCACCAAACACAGTTTTCCAACACTTATCGTATTTATAACTTTTAATTCCTGATGAAAACTGGCTGGTAGAAGCGCACCAAAAATTAAGAGTGTAGACTTTCTGGTAAATTCCGTTCTAGTGTAAAATCTGACAGATTACTGGATTAAGGAAATTTCTAGTATACTACATGCTATCACACATAACAGTCTGTGAGAATTTGGAAACAGTTGCTCTTTATTTCCCAAAGTTATTGGGGAAGGAGAGGAGCAAATGGATATTTCTGTCATGAGGTGCGGGGTGTGGTGGTGAGGCAGACGCTGTAGACCCAGGTATGGAGTAAAAATGGTGGTTTTAATGCACAAAGCTACAAACAAAAATCCAAAACAGTCCAAAAACCGAGGCAGCACTGCTGAGCGGAATCCAGGGCTCAACGCAGGTAGCAACAAGGCACACGAATGGACTAGACGACAGACTGTAGAACATCAGACACCAAATGAGACGAGGACCCGACCAAGACACAGACACACAGGTGACACTAAATACACAAGAGGTAATCACGGAACAAGAAACACCTGGGAACTAATCAAAGGGAGACAGGACAACATGGAGACACAGATACACAGGAAACTCAAAATAAACACACAGAAAAACACAGATCACGACAATTTCAGCTGCTTAAAATAATCTGTTCCCCCTCCATAAAATGGGAACAAATTAATTTACCTGCAAGTCTTTAACAGTGTTTATTCCTTTTATCATCAGCAATAAATCCTGCAAGTTTGAAAACGTTTGCTCAATTTTTAGACTTAGACTTAGACTTAGACTGACGTTATTGTCATTTTGCATGCACAGGGTGTATACAGAACGAAATTTTGTTGCATACGGCTCAGGACAATGTTTTGAGCTTTCAATGTTGTGAGGTTACTCCAGAATAAAATAAAATACAGTATAAAATATGAATATAAATCTAAATATAAAATATAAAGTGCAGGACTGACAGTAAAATAAAAGTTACTTAGCTCTGTACATGTGCAAGGTATAAAGTGGAGACCAGTTTTTAAGTGCAGTCCAGTTAAGAGTTCAGCAGTCTGATGGCAAGTGGGAAAAAGCTGTTTCGGAACCTGGTGGACCTGCACCGGATGCTGCAGAACCTCTTTCCAGAGGGCAGCAGGGAGAACAGTCCATGGTGGGGGTGTGAGGGGTCACTGATGATGTTTCGGCCTCGGGACACGCAGCGCTGGGATGAAATGTCCTGGATGGAGGGAAGGGGGGCCCCGATGATCCTCTCTGCTGTCCGCACCACTCTCCTCACGTTCTTCCAGTCGGAGGCGCTGCAGCCTCCACACCACACAGAGAGGCAGCTGGTCAGAATGCTCTCTATGGTGCTTCTGTAGAACGTGCTTCTGTAGAACGTTTTGCTAAAGTTATGAGGGGGAGACCATATATTTTAGCCAGCTGAAATAATCCGTTCACCCCCATAACATGGGAACAAATTAATTTGCTACCAAGTCTTTAACTCTTAATATTCGTCTCTTCATCAACAATAAATCCTGCAAGTTTGAAAACGTTTGCTCAATTTTTGCCAAAGTTATGAGGTAGGATCATATATTTTAGCCACCTGAACTAATCTGTTCCCCCTATATAAAATGGGAAAAAAATAATGTACCTGCAAGTCTTTAACTGTGTTTTTTCCTCTCTTCATCAACAACAAATCCTGTAAGTTTGAAAACATTTGTTCATTATGACTGGGGAACCAAATATTTTACCCGCCTGAAATAATCTGTTTCCCCACTATAACACGGGAGCTAATTATATTACCAGCAAGTCTTTAAGCATGCTTGTTCCTCTCTTCATCAACAACAAATCCTGTGATTTTGGTAAGATTTTCTCATTATTTGCCAACGTTACTTGGGGGAACCGATTATTTTAGCAACTTGAAATAATCTGTTCCCCCACCATACTATTGGAACAAATTACTTTACCAGCAAGTCTTGAACTGTGTTTATTCCTCTCATCAAAAACAAATCGTGTGATTTTGGAAACTGTTGCTCATTATTAGTCAAAGTTAAAGGAGGGCACCAAATAGTTTAGCTGCCTGAAATAATCCGTTCCACCTCCATAAAAGGGGAGCTAATTATTTTTTCACAAAATCTTTAACTGTGCTTATTCCTCTCTTCATCACCAATAAATCCTGCAAGTTTGAAAACAATTGCATGTGTTTTGCCAAAGTTATGAGGGGGGTACCAAATATTTTAACTGCCTGAAATAATCCGTTCCCCCGCCATAACAAGGGAACAAATTAATTTACTAGTAAGTCTTTAACTGTTCGTATTCCTGTCTTCGTCAACAATGAATCCTGTGACTTTAGTAACATTTGCTTTTTATATTCCAAAGTTATGAGGGGGAACCACACATACTGTATATGCTATTTTAGCTGCCTGAAATAATCTGTTCCCCCTCTACAACATAGGAACAAATTAATTTGCCAGCAAGTCTTTAACTGTGTTTATTCTTCTCATCATCAACAATAATTCCTGTTGTGTTCCTGTATCCTGATGTTCCTGTTTGTAAAATTTGCTGTTTATTTACCAGAGTTACGAGGGGGGAACCAAATATTTTAGCCACCTGAAATAATTAGTTGTGTTACCACCCCCACGCCACTAGAGGCAGTATCAGGCCTGAAAAGATGCTACTATGGAGCAGATTTAGAAGTACACAGAAAGCTACAGAATTAGTCAAAAACTGTGAGCTGCGCTGAAGTAAATAAAAGAGAGAAGTTCAAAAATATACTGAGAGTGAAAATCCTTCCTAAAGGTGAAGGTATATCACAGATTTCAAAAGAAATTGAAAACGGGAGGCCGAGGATAATATAGGAAATAGCGCCCCCTTCACTTCCGGAGTGCAATGGTCCCATTTCCAAGTAAGGTATGAGACTGACAGTGGTCCGTCCCCTCCCCTTTCTGTTTGCTGCAGCAAGGCAAAAATAACAAAACAGCAAATAAAAATAACTCAATGAGATAAAATTCACAAATACTCAATAGAACATGAATTAGAAATCATAATAAAGTCTGTTACACAAGCATGACTTAATGTAACAGAAAATAAAAAAGATTACGGCCATAGCTTCAGCAGCACAGCATATTTCACCTGAGAAAGTTCCTGTTCAAAGACAAGTATTCAAATGGATAGCTTTAGCTTTATTGAAATATCTGAGTTTTTTCTTTCTCTTCCAGGTTTCTTTCCTGGGAATGCTCAGAGCTGTGAAGCCTTCTTGCGGCACAAGATGACTTTAATTTCACCCTCAATCCTCAAAAAATATGGTATACCATATGAGAAGGTAACCACGTTATGAGAAAGTAATCCATATTTTCATCTCCACAGAGATGATAACATGTTTGTTCACAAGTCATAAACTTTCAGCTTGCTGAATACAAGGGGCGTGGCTTACATTAAGCATGGCTTATATTATTTTCAATAAGATTTTACTGCTTTCGTTTTTAAACCTCCATTTACGTAAGCAGTATCTTCTCCCGCTTTTTAGCTTTTGCTTAATGTCTTTCAGCTCCATCTTGTCAGTTGTTGTAGCTGCAGGGCGAGTCAAGTACAAATCATGTGGGGTCCAATTCAAAAATACTTTATTGATCCTAAAAGGAAATTAAATAGTCTTATAACTTGTTTAATTAAAGAGTTATTGTTGATGCTGATGACTGTGGTCTCTGCAGTCTCCGTTACAACGAAGCCTCTAACTGAAGAGTGATAATCATGTTTAAGTGACTACATAAGAAAAGTCAGGTGGAACATGAATCCATCTTCTTTTTTTCCCCTGCTATGTTAGGTCACTCAGGAAGCTGGGCAGTTCATTGTGACTTTTCCATTTGCTTATCATGCTGGTTTCAACCACGGTTTCAATTGTGCTGAGTCCACCAACTTTGCTACACAGCGATGGATTGATTATGGAAAACAAGCTAAATTGGTATGTTATCTACAGTCTCTTCTACACAAGTAAAGCAGGTCAAAATGAAATGTCTAACTTGCAAGTATTGAGGTCATGGCACTTCCTAGAGATACAAAGGAGTAAATCAAAGGAGCATACCAAAAGGACTAGTAAAAGACAAGTTAACCAGTTGTCATAAATATTGTTTATTAATTGTATATACAGTATAATTTAAGTCAGACATTTATGCATCTGAGCCTTTAACTGACACAATAGCAATGGGTATTCTGCTTTTAACATACTAGAGTAAATAATATACCTTTATTTGCACAAGCCATCTTTTAACAAAAACCTTAGATCTGATGAAGCTCATTATTGTGTTTTTTTTTTTTAATTTGCTGCTTAATAGTGTGTCGGGTCTATGGACAGTTCAGTCCATCAAACATACAGTGTCTCTAAGAAGCCTACTATGCTGAGGAAGTCATGTAAATGTAGTTCCACAAAGTTTATTATAACAGAGGCTATATTGTCTTCATGGTTTCATCTATGTTTCCAATGTCAACCTCTATATTGTTGGTACCTTCACACAGGGACACTGGTGGGGCCATGCTGTATTATTATTATTACAAAATTGATTTTTTCATATGTTTTGCATGTCACTGATAACAGATTGGATTCTCATACAGCATCTGCTTTTCCATGACCACTTAATGAGAATTAGTTTAAGCACAGCCAGCATTACTCCTCCTTGTTAATACTTTATACAGAATCTAAGGTACTCATGTAGTAGAAAGTTGTGCATGTCCAACATTGTTTTTAGTCCAAATGGCTGACTTTGATACAGTCCTCCAAATTTGCTTTCACAGTTTCCACATTAATAAACTCAAATAACTAAACCTATTTTGTTTTTTTAAGTTTAGATCCCAGTTATGTTGCTATGTTGCATGAGTCAGTTGAAAAGTCAATGTTGATGGGAAAGCCTTTGCTGACTGTAGTAAATCACAGAGAGACTGTCACATAACTAACTTCAAAGCAGGCATAAAACCACTATAGGAGTAAAACCGGACATTTGGAGCGCAAAAAAAGGATTATCCAATCAAAGCGGGATGAGGATGGAGTCGGATGTCTGACTTGGCCTATCAGATCCCACAACAGCTAAGCCCATCTGTAATCTGAATGTATTGTTACATTAGTCATTGACCAGTCAACTGAAAGAGTTAAAGCCCTGATCAAATTTTGAACTTGGAGGTTAAAACTCACACAGAAGCGATGGAAATTGAGAGTTTTATATGTAGATTTTTGCTTTGTGTTTGTAAAAAACCTTAAATATGTGTAACTTGTGTAATTATTATTTTTTCAATATTTTTCACAGACAAAGGTTCTTATCTACGATTGTACAAAGATAAAATTCTCAGGCATTTTATGCTGCAAGATTACAAAACTCAACTCACAGCAAATTTGTGAGTGTAATTTGTGCCCATACACCAAACCCACACCCTTGGCCCCCAAGGTGGCAAGGCAAACACCCCTGCACCACTAAATTATATACGAATGTGGAAACTTGGAAAAGATTTAATTTCAAGACCAAAATGACCAATTTCAGCAATACAGATTACTCTAAACCTCTTACTAAAGCACTAACCTTAACAAGAACCCGTCTTGTCCAGTGTTGTATATAGTACTGAAATCTCAGAGTCAAGTAAAAGTATAAGTACCTCTCCAAAATATGACTTTGGTAAAAGTCGAAGTCACTGACTGAAATGTTACTTGAGTTAAAGTCTTAAAGTATCTGAAACTTCTTGTACTCAAGTATGGAAATTACTGTAAAAATGGATGTACTCAAGTAATGTAATGAAAAGTACAAGTAAAAAGTAAAACAAAGCAAATGCAGTTTGAATGACTTTTTTTATATTTTGGTAAACTTGTCAAATACACTTAAAATAATGTACCCAACCAAGTGCAGGCAAAATTAAACCTGTTAATAGATATACCTGCAGGCATCATTTAGTTAAGAAAATGAGGTGCTTTACCTATAGCACAAGGTTAACTTAACCTGCTTTACAACTGAACCAGCTTCTTAGTAAACCCTCCAGGACAGAAAATACAAAGTTTTTGTAAGCCTTAAGTTTTCCCTTCAAGTAAGGTCAGTGCTGAAAATGAGAAAAATAAATAGTACAGAAAATGCGGCCAACATGAAGAAAAAGAGCTGTTACGATTACTCTACTTCACAAATCAGTGAATCAGTCAATGCTACAGTCAGTAGGTGGTGCACACAACTGGTCATTATGCAAAAGAAAAAAAGAATTGGGAGGGAAATGCAGCTTATGTAAACCTGGTTTTGAACTTGCATGCCTTTCCTATATTCGTTAAATTTAGTCTAAATTGCTATCGCTATGGCTTCTGTTCCCCCTTGAACAGAGGAGTCTAGGTAGCCTGCTACAGTCAACATTAAGCCTAAGCTAAATACACCACGTGTGGAACTGAAACAATGCCAAACAAAGTTCATTTATGGTCAAGATTTCACAATACAGTAGTGTCTAGTGACCAAGCTATAGTTACTGACACAGGAGGATTATAACCATTTCATAAGACGTTACCTCGATGTGTTTCTTCAAGTGGAGTTTTTGTAAGATAGAATTTCCACATCTTCGGGCAGGAATAACATAAACTGCGGTACGACGAATCTTTAACACCCACGAAAGAGTATATTGTGTTTAAATAAGGCCATGGGCTCTCATCACCAGCTGGTGGTTCCCCTGGAGCCGTGTCCGACATAGTTGCAGTCGTTGTGGTCTCCGTCTCCTCCTCCATGTGGCTGCTGCTGATTGCGAGACTTGCTTTGTGTTTAATGGGAGAAGCGAAACAGGTGTATCCTATTGGTGGTGATGAACAAGCCCAGGCAAGTAGGCTACGGACTTTGTTCGGTAGCCTGCTTGCTACTTGCCAATCAGTAGGTGGGGTCAAAACACTTTGTTTCTCTCTCTCGCTTTTTTGTAACGAGTAACTAAACCACACATTGAAAATGTATCGGAGTAAAAGTACGCAATTAAGTTCGGAAATATAGTGAAGTAAAAGTGAAAGTCATCAAAAATTTTCATACTCGAGGAAAGTATGAAGTACTCCAAAATATACTTAAGTAAAGTAGTGAAGTATTTTTACTTCGTTACTATACAACACTGGACTTGTCTTTACAGTCTTACATTCGTGAGAACACACACTACATCTAACAATGGCAGAGACCTCAACTGGCTAGTTTTAGCTGTTGAAGCTACGAAATGTTTCATGTTGGTTTCTGCAGTGTTCTTGCCGTCAAGATATGGTGAAGATATCTATGGATGCATTTGTACGCAAGTTTCAGCCTGACCGTTACAAACTGTGGAAAGCAGGGAAAGATGACACTCCCATTGACCACGTGAAACCAACTCCAGAGGCTGCTGAGTTTCTCAAAAAAGAAAAGGCCAGCCCCTGTAAAAAGGTTTCCAGTGAAGCATCGTCTGAGGAGCCAACATCTCCTGCACAGAAGGACAAAAGGTCTTGATTTATTCTACTGTCTCTCTTCAATATTCTCTGACTATTTTATTACAGATGGGAATGTTAACAAGTCTTTCCTAATTGTTATGAAATATGAAAAAGTCAAACTTTTTCAAAAGTTAAACAATTGACATATCTGATCATATCACAAGACATTGAGCCACTTTTGCACACTGCCTCCACTTGTATGTCAAAAGGATGAACCTATGTTCAAATCATTCAAAATACTTTGCAGCCTAAGTAAGGAGGCCCAGACTTCCCTCCCCCCAGCCACCTGTTCCAGCTCCTCCAAGGGAATCCCAGGCCGGCCAAGAAACATAGTCCTGGGTCTTCCTGAGAAGACCCAGGACTATGTGGACTATGTGGACTTCCCCGTGGCCTCCTGCCGGTGGGACGTGCCTGGAACACCTCACTAGGGAGGCGTCCAGGACGCATCCTGACCAGTTGCCCGAGCCACTTGAATAAAGACCACTACAGTGGTCTAACTAAATGAACAAATAAGTTTGTCAACCCCTAGACAAAGGGTAAAAATCTCTGAGCATTGCTTTTGAATCTGTCTGTAGTACTTGATTTAATTTTCTCAGCTGGCATCGTCTTAAACCTTTTATGAAATTAAAAACTGTCCTTAACGTGTCCTTAACATTTTTAAATGATTCAGCTCAGATCTTCAAAGTGGGAAAAAACGTCCGCTTGAACCTGTCCAGACCTCTGAAGGAGACAATTGCGATGTAAGAGTCAAGGAGGCGGTGGAGCCTGAGAGTCCCAAGCTATCAATGAAGAGTTCTCCCAACAAAGTCCCAGCTCCCTCAGGTAAGGTGCCAAACTCTTCAATTTACTCTTGCCTTTCTGCTACTTTTTTGCCTTTTAAGTCTAGCCTCTTTTCACCTGGTTGTCAAATTCTTAGATAAAATCAAAAGAAAAAACTTTCACATTGTTTGGATCCTACATTCATTCTAATAGGTAGAATTAGAAATATTGACACCACTGGTTGATATAAAAATACTTGCATGCTATCCTGCTTTGAACCTAGTGCTTAATACATTCTCTGAAGTTTAATTCATTCAAGTTTAGCATTTTTGTCCAAGACACCTTAAAAGTAGTTTTGGATTTACTCCCCCTAAACTTTCTTCACATTTTCCCCATAATAACCACAGGCTTCAGTGGCAGACCAACTCTAGTTGGTGCATCATCTACCACCATTAGTGTGTGAGTGTGTGTGAATAACTCAATGTAGTGTACGGCACTTTGGGTTCCTCTGGACTTGATAAAATGCGATACAAGTACAGGTCACATACTATTTAATACAGGGGTCTCAAACTCCAGTCCTCGACGGCCGCAGTCCTACAGTTTTTAGATGTGCCACAGGTATAAAACACTGGAATGAAATGGTTTAATCACCTCCTCCTTGTGTAGATCAGTTCTCCCAGCCTTGCTAATGACCTAATTCTTCTATTCAGGTGTGGTGCAGCAGAGGCACATCTAAAAGTTGCAGGACTGCGGCCCTCGAGGACTGGAGTTTGAGACCCCTGATTTAATATATGCCGAGCTGCCACATAAATTCCCAGTGAAGGAAGAGCATTTTTAAATTTTTTGTGTCCTTGATGTTGAAGTTATTTCTAGAGACAATGAATCAAAATATGTCATTTATGTGTATTCTGAACTTCATCTTTATCATTAACTTATAATTTGGAAATCATTTAACTAAATCAGTGTACAGAGTTGTAATAAAGTGTTTCATTTTCAACACAGCACAACCCAAGTCAGAACGTCAGTTGGAGAAGCACATAAAACCACCACCTAAATGCATTTCTAAAGCCAACAAGAAAACTTCAAACAGACTAATTTCTGCAAGAAAGGACAAGAGCGGTGGACGGGCTGCAGACATGAGTCCTCTGCTGCCAGTAGAAGGAAATGCAGAGGGCAGTGTGGAGCCTCGGGTGGAAACCAGTAACATCCCTGTGCACAAGCTGTTTCAGAGAACACTCAGCCCTGCTGACGTCCTGCATGTTCATAGCTATGCCAAAGGAGACTATGGAGAAGAAATCCTGGTGCAGGAGGAAGAACAGGCCATACGCAGTGATAAGAAAGAAGACATCAAACATGTGAGTAGTGTTGGCATCTGTGATTCTACCTCAATCCAGATAATTCAAGTATTTTAACCTGTTGTAGTGCTTTAGTTTCTGATAAATGTATTATCTTAATATACTTCTACATCAACAATATATAGCAACAATATTTGTTGTTAAATACTCAGTTGGTATTGCATGTATTGAGATGTGACCAAACACAAGTTAACATGTTTTTTAAGATGTGCAAAATTCATACCCCCTAAATCTGATGATTATTATTATGGACAGTTTTAATCATTTCTTTTCCTTGATCTTCTGTAATAATACATGCTCATACTGTTTACCTTTTAGCAGAACATGTGACTTTTCGTTCTAATTCTGCTGGTGTTCTCTGTACCTCCAGCAAGTGGCAGAAGTGTTGCCTCCTGATGCTGAGCTGGAAAGTAATCCAGATCAGCTGCCACGGCCCCCACATATCAAAGATAACAGCAGTGAAAAAGGTCTGTCCTGACATTAAGTTTTCCTTTAATCTTTCTTGTTCACATGTATATTGAAATGTAATGAATGCATTTGTTTTTCTGCCATAGACGTCTTAGAGGAGCTTCCCCCAGTGGAGGCAGGTACTTTTGAAGGGGACAACTGGGCCAAACCTCTGACCCATTTGTGGCAGAGTAGCCCTCCCAATCTGAAGAAAGAAAGGGAGTACAACCAGCGCATGGGCTCTAAGCCTCCATACTGCTCCATCTGTATGCTCTTCCAAACATATCAACAGGTATTCCTCTCAATCAGAGAGAACACAACACCTGAACGGTTTTCTGACTCTGACATGAAGCATTTCTTTTTCTCTCCATAACAAAATAAGAATGTCAGACTTTATTTTTCTGATTGCTCTCAGCATTGCAATAACTGCATTAAGACATTTCTTCTGAAATGTTTCCATTCTGGGGATATGAAATATTGTAATTTCCAGACTATTGAGTGTACCTGAATGTAATCTGCACCTCTTCACAAGTGCAACCTGCATATACAGGCCACGCTTGTCTGCAGGGGTCTATGTTGGAATATGAGAGATTTACAGTTTTTTTTTTTTTTACTTTTAAAGTAACACATACCAGTAGCATATCATATTACCAGTAGCATATCATAAATGCTTTTCTGTTTTCAGAAAAGTCCCTGTAACACGGCTGCTTAAAAAACTGGTAGCTTACCTGGCAGCTTAGCAGGCAGATATTGCGCTAGACTTTTTCATTGTTCTTCATTTTGACAGATGCGGTCAAAAAAATCACAATCTATTTTTATCCATTTTTAAAATTATAATAATGTCATTCAATTGTATTTCATTGAATAGAGAATCAAATGTGTCATGGTTTTGATGTTTATTTGGAGGATCAATCCACACTCTGCTACTGCACTGAAGGCTAGAGTTACAAGTGCCACTTCAGCCAAAGTTTTGAAATTGGGAAACTTTTCTCCAATTGAAGCAGTCAGAAGTTGGAAAGAAAAATGGCTGTCTTTCTTTCCTTGCTGTGTCTGTCCACAGGCAGAGTGTGCCAGAAGCGTGGACAGTCATGTCGCTGGTGCAGGTGGGAGGATGCAGACCAAGCCTCTTATCCCAGAAATGTGTTTCACCATCACCACAGAAGAAGACGCAGAGAGTGAAGAACAACCCGTTGCACATTATTTAGAGGAAGATGGAACCAGCCTCCTCATCAGCTGCTCACAGTGCAGTGTTTGGGTTCACGCCAGTCAGTACACCAGCATGCTTTACATCTACACAGCATAACTTTGTAACTTTATAATCCCTACTTTCCTGTGTGGTTGCTGTGTGTTTTTGTGTGTGCATCATTTAGGCTGCTACGGTGTGAACCCAGCCAGTGTGAGCACCGAGTGGAAATGTGCACGATGTAAGGCCAATGCTATGAATGAGGTTGGTATTAAAATGAATTACAGTTGGTTCTTCCTGAAAGTAACCTTGTGAGAGGTGTTATAACACAAATTCAGCATGGGAATGCCTCTTTTATTCTTTTGTTTTTTTGTGCTATGAAAAAGTATCGATTCCCTTAAAATATCTTTCCGTTTTTGCCTTTTGTTACACTTAAACATTTTAGGTCACCCAACAAATTTTAACAACAGACAAAGATGCACTGTATAAATACAAAAATCTGTTTTTAATGGTGATTTTTTTTCATTACAGTAAATAGAATCTATTTGACAACACGAAGGGGGCTGAAAGCAATTGCGTTTTGACAGTCAAATTGATTTGGATAAAAAATTTTCCCTTGTTAAGGAAATCATCATAGAATTTTTTTACACATTTTTATCTTATACCTAATTTTGTTTTATCTTAATTATTTATGTGTCATGGTTTTGTAAAATCTGTAATAAGAAGCACTGTATATGTACAGTCTGAATAAAAAGTTGTAGTTTTTGAGCAATATAATTTTATTTCATTTTGTTTTTCATTTTATTCACTCAATAATAATTATGAATAGTTCATGTAACCCCTAAAATAAGTCATCAATGAAAAGGATGAGAAAAATATGAACTTGTAATATCTGACCTTATTCACATAAAAAGAAAATTAGTTAGCACAGAAGACTATTACAGACATATTTCAACAAAAAATATAAACAAAAAATACACAACACAAAAAATGTCATATTTCTTCATCATAATGGTTTTCAAATTTCTTTTAAATGCAAAAGAAATTTAGATTGTTGTATGTCACATCAAGATTGCCAAGATAATATATTAGTAGACCTTGTCTGTGCCATGTGAACATTTTTCTGAGTAAATAATGCCTCAAAGTTTTCATCTCCAGAACGTGTTCTTAAAAACAATGCCAGCAGAGAAAGAATAAGTTTACTGCTTCCAAACAAAAGTGACATTTTTTGTGACTGGACCCTTTGATGAGACTTCTTCTTTTTGCAGAGTTGCTGTCTGTGTTTGCTAAGAGGTGGAGCCCTACATAAAACCACCAATGATAAGTAAGTTCCAGGGTTATCTAGAACAGTGGTCCCCAACCTTTTTAGTACCGCGGACCGGTCGAGACTTCGCATATTTGCTGCTGACCGAGAGGGGAGAGGGGGGCGCGTCGAGACGACCGACACCGATGCTGTTGCTGCTGTTTCTAACTCATTCTGCTGCTTGTGAGCTCAATGTTTGCGCACAAGACGTAACCGACAGAATCCGGTTCAAGGATTTTCAAAATAAAAGATCCTCCAGACTCAACACATAAAACGGAAGTATTTAATTATTTCTTGCGGCCTGGTACGCAGGGGTTGGGGACCACTGATCTAGAACACAGTGCTTTTCAAAGTGTGGGGCGTGCCTCCCCTAGGGGGTGCCAGAATTCTTTAGGGGAGGCACAACATGAGGGGGTGGCGGAAAATAAACCAGAAAATGTAAATGTGAACATTTAGCTAACTTCACCTAATCTATGCCAGAGGCAAAATGAATAAATTTTTAACACCTAAAGCTACAGTGAGTTGGAATACAAAGTCTGGACCAGGCAAAACAACAAATAATATGACCAAATTATTTTAAGTTGGGATTTTCATGGGCTGGATGTGAAGATATTCTACCACCACAGTATTGTCTACAAAGCCCTGGGAGGACTTTTACACCAATGTTTCACACTCATGTTTCACATATGACCTGTGTATGGTGAGGCGTACCCAAGCTGTATGTGAAACATAGTCTGGAGTCTTCCACAGGGTTACTGAAAGCTCTATAAGGGCAGCCAAGAGCCATCCGGATCAGATTCCTGAACCACCTTGAGAAGGTAAAGAGGATCAACTTTGTGGTGAGAATGCAGACAGCTCTTACTTTGGGCATTGGATTGGATAGACATTACATCACCCAAATACCCCCTAATCCCTACTCATAACCCCACAAAGTACTGGTTCCACAGCCAGGACAAAAGCCACTTTGCTCCTCTTGGATGTGAGGTTTGACGATCAGTCGGAGCCTGAACTCGGACAGGAGTTCATGATGTGAACAACATAGAACATAGAAAAGTCCACATTGTGAACTTTTCTATGTTCACAATGTGTTCACCTGACCTAGCCACTGGTGAACTTTAGAAACAGGGTGTAGTATGTAAAATTAACTTTTTTGAAGTTTTGTATCATGTTGCAATGTTTTACACTCATCAAAAAATACCTGGAATGTTGTTAGATTCTTTCTGGCATTTTTGAGGGACTCTTGAATCTCCCCTGGCAGCCATTCAGGAGTGCCTAAACACTTGCTACCACAAAGCACCTCCTTTTTCCACGAAGCTCCTCCTTGGATCTGCATTGTCGAGCCGAACTTCTCACTCACAGAGCATCCCTTCCAATCACTCCCCCACTCAGCTCCTCCAGACTAGCGACAACAGCAGCAAACACTTGGTGGAACTGTGCTTCTGCTGATCATAGGAACTACTTATGATCAGCAGTTCATAAGTAACTGCTGATTAGAAGAGCTGTTAGAAGAGTTGGACTCTTCTAACAATTTTTAGAAGAGTCCAACCCTTCTAAGAATTGTTGTAAATAGCTTCATGGATTACGTGCTGAGACAGTGTGTCGGAAAAAGTAGGAGCTTCTTAAAGAGACAGAGGCCCAATTTCATTTTATAACACCTGAAGGTAACATGGAACCTTTTTATTGCATAATCTAGCCACTATGTGCCTGGAAAATACATAATACTGCCCTTTTAAGTATGTTGGTTAATGCACCAGTTGGAATAAATAACATCAGAAAGTGTTGTGTGTTTTGTAGGTGGGTACATGTGTTGTGTGCTGTGGCAGTAATGGAGGCGCGCTTTGTCAACATTGCTGAAAGAAGTCCTGTGGATCTGAGTGGAATCCCTCTACAGAGATTTAAACTGGTGAGTTCACATGGTGTCACCACAAGCTGCGAGTATTAAGTAAAGGGAAAAACCTTGTATTAAAGCCAGAATACAACCTTGTATATTTAACAGGCTAGCAGGTGTGAAAAACAGTGAGCTTTAGTAGTGAGGATTTGTCATTCAGACATGTTTTCAGCTCTGTGACTCAGTAAAGACAAACAATTGACAACGGGAACAAGACAGGATATTTCCTGTTCTGTAGCTATTTTTAACGGCTTGCTGAGCCCAGGCTGCTGTTTTTCCATTTCACAGAAATGTTACTACTGCAAGAAACGCGTGAAAAAGGCATCTGGCTGCTGTGTGCAATGCTCTCATGGCCGCTGTCCCACTGCATACCACCCTACCTGCGCCCAGGCTGCTGGGGTACTGATGCAGCCAGATGATTGGCCCTTTGTGGTCCATGTGACCTGCTGTCGGCACAAAGGTCCTGCTCAGATTGAGGTAAACTGCTGCACAGGATCTTTTCTCTCTTCAACATGAGTTTAGTTTTTATCTATTTATAGTTTAGAATGGACCCTACTCAGTATGATGCATACATTAATGATGCTATTTGTGGCTTTTTCTGCTGCAGCGCAATAAGGCAGCAATGCATGAGCTTACTGTGGGTCAGAAAGTCATCTGTAAGCACAAGAATGGCCGTTACTATCAGTGTGATGTAGTTCAGCTCTCAAAAGAGACCTTTTATGAAGTCAACTTTGATGACGGCTCCTTCAGTGATAACCTGTTCCCGGAGGACATTGTGGTACGTTTTATTTGTCTTTGCATTAAAAACATCTAGAGGAGTAAGCAGAGATGTAAAGGGCATTATTCATTTTACCTGAATTAACATAACATTGTCTTGAGAATTAAAAACTAGAAACTAGACAGAACAGTTTTTTGGATTAGCCTAAATGTAGCTTTAGGCTAAAGGTATGCTGAATAGCTCACTTGAAATTGTTAAAGGTGACTGATCAGTCCGTGTGTGTGTTTCTTTGCTCAGAATCAAGACTGCGCTCAACTTGGCCCCCCTCCGCAGGGTGAAGTGGTTCAGGTGCGCTGGACAGATGGACTGGTCTACGGGGCCAAGTTTGTGGCAGCTCATGTTATTCAAATGTACTTGGTAAGTATTTTTCTGTTTCTTTCTGCAATTGGTGTCAAAATAATCTTTGACTTTATGTTCTTATTAGTAAGAACTGCATAATTTATTATCTATTTAGGGAGACGATTCCATATATAAGGGACACAGAAAGTAATTACTACTTTTGTTTTTAGATTTAGACTTATTTTTTGGAACACTGAGTAAGCAAAACTGATCACCTGAGAAATCTACATGGTTTAAATCTAACACATCTCTCTGAAATTATTAAGATTTGATTCCATTCAGTGACTTAATGACCAATAAGATTTTAAAATCAATCCTTTTCCAAACAGGGATCCAAAGAAATATGAGATTGATAGAGTATACTGATATTGAACAAAAGTAGTTTGAAAACTGAGCCTGGAGGAACCCCACAGAACTTTTTCACTTAGATGAATAATTGCCAAATGGCACATAGACATGAACTTATAATAGCATTATAGTTGAGGTCCAGTGGATGCTAAAATTATTCATTTGGAGTGTTTTGTGGTAAAAAAAAATCATCTTTGATTATTATTAGCTACATACGAGATTTTGGTTGATTAACTAATTCATTATTTGCATGGTTGTTACGTGTTAATATGTGCTGTTGTTCCAAACCGCAGGTGGAATTTGAAGATGGCTCACAGCTAACAGCCAAGAGAGATGATGTCTACACTCTGGACGAAGAACTTCCCAAGAGAGTCAAATCCAGACTGGTTAGTTCAAATTCACCTTTATTTAACAAACCAATGTTGTAGCATATAATTACACAATGCTGTTATTAAATAGTCCATGTAACCCTTATTATTCTCTCGGCAGTCTAAGGCATCAGATATGAGGTTTGATGGAATTTTTGAAGACAATGAGATTATCCAAGAATCCAAGAGACAAAGAGTGATCAACTCCCGGTACAGAGGCGACTACATTGAGCCTGTGATTTACAGAGCCATCATGGAGTAGACCCTCACACCTGGTCAGCCCATCTTACACACCAGCAGCACCGTTGGACTGAAGTATTTTAATGCACCTTAACTTTGCAGCTAGTTTCAGACAATGTAGCAGCAGCTGGCTTCTTCAGGATCTGCATGGACTGCTGCCTGTTTCAACGCTTTGTTCTCTTTGCTGGACTGTGAGGTCAAACAATGTTTTGTTCTGATGACATTTTTGCAGAGGACTCCTTACAATAATGTTAATGGGCCACAAGCTCTAGCATTACTTCAAGGATACATAACAAATAGCACTGAGTGAAGTAAGATGTTTGAAAACTGGGTTAGTGCTGGAATGTAAAGTCAGTGGTTGTGCTGATACAGTCTTAAAAAAACAAAGCTTCATTAAATTGACCTCAGCTGAGCATTTTCCATCCAACATCAACTTGTTCCTAATTTATTTCAGATTTTGCTTTTAGTGGCCATTAAAAGGTTTCAGAGAGGAGAACACACACATCCCCCAAATATTATTCTAAACCTCTACTTCACATTCAGCCCTTTAGTTTTTATTCTGTTGAAAATGGTAGAAAACAGAAGAGAGTTGAATCCCTCAACATTTTTAACATTTAAAAAGTAATTTCTGTCCAATGACTTGTGAACATTATGTGTAACTGCAAAAATTGTTAAACCTTGAAATAATCTGTTTCCAGGTTGAACTGAAATCCTGTCATTCTAAGCAAACTTTCTTTATTCATGTACAGTGTGTGACAATCAGTGAGGTTCAGACCTTTGGAGAAATAATTGGATATTTACCAGAAACTTCTGGAGTTGCTGCTTTTCACAGACAACAGACCAGAATCCCACATTCTGCCACATTAGCCACTCAAAGTTGTTTCACACCAACACCCATAGATCAGTAGACACTCCTGACTACTGATCTGTTTTCCACATGGACAGTTGGACATGTGAACTAGAAACCTCCTCTCTATAGAGGTGGATTTAAAAATCCAAATCCTAAATATCTGGCCACTAGTTTTTTTTTCTAAACATAAAACGATACAAACATTTTTTATTTCATAGATTTGAAAGATTTCAAAACAATATGACATTTATCAATTATACTCTCATTCTCTGTTTACTAGTCTCTGCTTGATGGGTGGAGCTTAGTGGACTTGTCTGTCTCTGCCTCCAGGGAGGAGGTCATTACCCATTAATGACTTGGCCTTCATTACACCAGACTGCCTGTCTATTGAAGGTTCTACAGGATTGTGGAAATCTGTATCATAAAAGAACAAACTAAAAACTTCCTTTCAAAGACTTTCTTCCAGTTCTCTGATTTTCAGTCCTGTTCCTCATGACCCACTGTCCTCCATATTTTACATGAGTATTTGCTCCAACACACTTGAATCAAATGATTTCATTTCCTCCTCAGCTACTGTCCAGTTTGTTAATCAGACATTTATTCGTGCATGCAAGTAAGCACCATGCAGGAGGAGGCTTGAAAACCTCTGATCTATTGCACATTATCCTTTGAAAACAGAACGAAGACAGCTGCTTTAAAACAGTTGCAGAGAAGCCTGGCTTTACACTAACTGCAGACCAGGAGCTTAAAACATTTTTTATTTGTTCCAAATGGTTTGGAAACTTCCATTTGTAATATTTATGAGTTGTCTTAATCTTAACACTCACATCTTCAGTCTTGCGGTAGAAATATCGCAAGACTGAATATTTTCATGGTATATATTGCATTTTAAAATCTATCAACATATTTCAGAATTAAGAAACATATAGGGACTCTTCTGGATAAATGAAGTAAGTCTTTATTAAAAATAATAATAATAAAAAATTAACCAGCAATGAAAAAAGATTTTTTTAAATCTCTGGGATATTTTTCTTGGATTTTGATGCAAGTTTTTAGGTTTCATGAAAGTGTTGCAACAATCATTTCTTTAGGCATGTACAATGTTCCGCTGGATGCTGTGGAGTAACAGGTTAAACTCTTTAAAAGTAGCACAGCCACTTGTTCCCTAATGTCCCGTTTTATTAACTACATTCCCTCCTTGTGTGAAGTTCATAACTCTTTATTGCTCATTGCATCGTGGTGCGCTGAGAAACTAGCATCTGCTTCATAAACAGTAATTCTGTTGAGTTTGTTTGATTATTTGACTTCTGCAGTTAATTAAGTCTCTGCTGCTTTTCATGTGTTTCTATTGCCTGCCTGTCCTACTCTTTCACTCTGTGCATTGGACTGCTGAGTCCAGTTTGTGGGGCATTTGAACATCAAGGTGCTACTGTTAGTTTATACAGAAAAAGATGGCGTTCGTTGTACATTTCTAAAAGTTTTGCTGGCTTGTTCGTGTCCGGCTCCACCCAACTCTTTGGTCCCATTGCTTTGGTAGAACAAGATGGCCGTCAGACATCATCATTATCAAGCAGGTTTTCTAGCTGGTCATTGGTCATGTAGGGATCATTTCATTTTCTCTTTAGTCTAAGTTGTGCACTGATCTTGTATTCTATTTTACTGTGCTGTTTGTAAAACGTTCAGTGTATTTTTTCACAAAAGCCTGTGTAATGTAAATGTCATGTAGTCTATTTTAAAATCTTATTGAGCCAGCAGGGAGAGCAGTTACTTTTCATATTGTTATGCAGACATTTTGTAACATTTGTTTAATTAAAGAAATGTACTCTCAGTTCATTCATTCAGTTCTCCTTGTTTCAAGGAGGGTTCTTTATTATGTCAAAACTAAAGAGCCCTCCATGATGTCCATGATTAGGAATGCGTCAGACTGAAAACACACTGTGGAATATATGGAAATACCTCATTATTGCTTTCCTTATTTCCAGCAGTAATTGGAACATCTTCCAGCTCAAATATTTACATGTGTACTCTTTAATTAAAGTGTTTAAAATAACTAAGTTTGTGAGCTACAGAACCTGACTTAATCTGCGTTCGAAGATTCACTTTATGACCTAAATTACAGAAAAGTATAACAATAAATATTGCAAAAGGCATTAGACAGAAACAACCCATTATTTTTTTTATAATGGTAAGTCAAAATGTTCATTTGTGCAATGTGGTTGTTGAGACATCACTCCACTTAGCTCAACTGTTAAAATAATAATCTTGGATGAACAAAAAAAGCACCTCAGACTATTTCAACAAGTCTAAATTTGAAATCTTTTTAAGTTTTCCAGAAAAATATGTATTTGTTTAATTAAGGAAGATGCTGAA
This sequence comes from Xiphophorus couchianus, assembly GCF_001444195.1. NCBI lineage: Eukaryota > Metazoa > Chordata > Actinopteri > Cyprinodontiformes > Poeciliidae > Xiphophorus > Xiphophorus couchianus. Next base: position 840,802 of record NC_040236.1, on the reverse strand, counting down.
TCAGCTGGCTTACAGTGGTTATGGAAAGTATTCAAATCCATTTACATTTTTCACTCTTTGTTTCTTTGCAGCGATTTGCTTAAATCAAAAAGGTCAGACTCATGAATGTACACTCAGCATCTAATCTTGACAGAAAAAAGAAAAACTGACATAACATATGGCCATAAGTATTGATACACTCATATTTAACTCGCATGCTGTCCATTACTTCCAATCCTCCTCAAGATTTTGCTCCTTCTAAGGAGTCCAGATGTGTTTAATTAAACTGATTGGACTTGATTAGGAAAGGCACACGTAAGACCTCACAGCTCACAGTGCAGGTCAGAGCAAATGAGAATCATGAGGTGGAAGGAACTGCCCAGTGAGCTCTGAAAGACACAATTCTATGCCTTGTTCCTAAGATTCTTAAGAGCACAGTGGCTGTCATTATCCTTCAATGGAAGAAGGTTGGGATGAGCAGAACGCTTCCTAAATCTGACCGTCCAGCTAAAGAGCCTTAATGAGAGAGGCAAAGAAGAAGGCAAAGATCACTGTGGCTGAGCTCCAGAGATGCAGTAGAGAGATGGGAGAAAGTTCCACAAAGTCAACTATCACCGCAGCCCTCCACCAGTCGGGGCTTTATGGCTGAGTGGCCCAACGGGAGAATCTCCTCAGTGCAAGACACATCAAAAGCTCTTATAGTGTTTGCCAAAAAACACATGAAAGACTCCCAGACTTTGAGAAATAAGACTCTCTGGTTGGATGAGATGAAGATTGAACTTTCTGGCGTTAATTCTAACCAGTATGTGTGGAGAAAACAAGGCACTGCTCATCACCTGCCCAATACAATCCCAACAGTGAAACATGGTGGTGGCAGCATCATGCTATGGGATGCTTTTCAGCTGCAGGGACAGGACGACTGGTTGCAATTGAAGGAAAGACGAATACGACCAAGTACAGAGATATCCTGAAAGAAAACCTCTTCCAGATTGCTGAGGACCTCAGACTTGGCCGAAGGTTCACCTTCCAACAAGACAATGACCCAAAGCATACAGCCAAAATAACAAAGGAGTGGCTTCAGAACAACTCTGAGACCATTTTTGACTGGCCCAGCCAGAGCCCTGACCTAAATCCAACTAAACATCTCCGGAGAGACCTGAAAATGGCTCCACCAACGTTCACCATCCAACCGGAGGGAGCTGGAGAGGAACTGCAAGGAAGAATGGCAGAGGATTCCCAAATCCAGGTGTGAAAAGCTTGTGGCATTGTTCCCAAGGAGACTCAAGACTGTACTAGCTCAAAGGGTGCTTCTACTAAATAAGTCTAAGAGCAAAGGGGCTGAATACTTATGACTGTGTGATATGTCAGTTTGTTTGTTTTTTAATACATTTGTAAAAAAATTTTCTAAATTTTTGTTTTTTTCTGTCAAAATGGGATGCTGAGAAATAATATGAACTTTTTTGATGTAGCTGCAATGAAAAGTGGAAAATTTAAAGGGGTCTGAATACAGGGTGGGCCATAAGTTTCCATACATAGGAGAATGTAAAATGTATATTTCAGGTACCCAAGAAGACGTTTGACAAAAGAGCAAAAAATTGAAATGATACTAATGGCTGGATCAGGAAGCAGTCACATGGTTGCACGAAACTTTAACAGAAATCATGGAACGAGCTTCACACACACCACACTGTGGCAAAACTTATTTGTAAATTTCAGAAAACTGGAAATGTTGCAGATCAACCACAAAGTGGTCCAAGACATGCAGAGTCCCACACAAATAAAAACGGTTGTCCAATATAAAATGTTTATTTTTTTCTATGTATGGAAACTTATGGCACACTGTACATACTCAAGCAACGACAAGTCCCAGGTAGGAAAAGGTTAATTGTTACATTCAGATTCAGCTTTATACGATATAGTGACATGACAACAAGATTACAATGGTGGGTATATAGATATTGACACAGTTCATTATCAATTAAGGTTGATAAATTAAGTTCAAGTCAATCTTAATTAACTTCATCTTGATTAATTCTACTGAGAGATGCAGAGAGAATAATGCAATCTCTGTGTGTGTGGGTGCGTGTCCAGGGGATATTTATGCTTTAGCCCAGTGACCATGCTGTCTTTGTGGTCGGCAGTGATGTCGGTAACGCGTTACTGTTAGTCGGGCCACTTTTTTCAGTAACGAGTAATCTAATGCGTTGCTATTTCAAATCCAGAAGTCAGACTACAGTTACTTATCGAAACCACTTTGCCTTACTATTTTCTTTTGGAATTTAATTTTATTTCCTCTATGGGTCTTGTCGAGTGATCGCCGTTTCTATGCGACAGTATCCGCAGCGACAGAAATGTAAACAATGGAGGGAGATGCGCATTTTGTTGGTGGAAAAACTGGAACTATTTTGAGTTTCTGTCGCCAAGTCCGATTATTATAAGCGGCTTTCGGCTTTTTTTTTTTTTGCTTTTTTTTAAGTTGCTCGCAAATTTAATGAGTGGCGGGTTGCGCCTTTTTGGGCAATAAACTTGAAAACAGCCACGAATGAACGAGTCCGTAAAGTTGTGCAACTAAACGCCATTATAATTATTAATATTAAGATAAGTGTCACAAATCTGTGCAGCCATCTGAGTTGTGGAGCTGCAGGAGGAGCTCTGACACCAAACGCAGGGCCGTAACGCAGAACCTGGAGGCTGGGACAAAAACACACACAAATTACTCACAGTGTTTTTTGTTGTACTGTAACCATTAAAACATTTCCCCTTCAGTTCAACCTTATAAGTGGAAACACATTGTTGATGTTAACATTATAAAATAACTTACAATTAAGTATTGGCAAAGATCAATGTAATTTTCACAGCGTTGTTGTTAGCAGCTGCTGAAAGTAACTAAAAGTTACTCTTAATGTAACTTAGTTACTTTCCAAATCAAGTAGTCAATAATCTAACTGAGTTACTTTTTCAAGGAGTAATCAGTAATCCGATTAAAGTTACTTTTTCAAAGTAACTATGCCATCAGTAAAACCTCAAAGATGAAGAAATTAAATTGACCAAACATGCTCCTCCACTCAAAAATGGGGAAAAAAATGAACCTTTTCTTCATTCTATTTTGGCCACAAAATGTGAAAACAACTCATATTTCAATTTCACATTTTGTATCGTAAAACAAAAATTAAATGGCTACTTGGTCTTTAATTCCAGTTTTAAATGAGAACACTCATGTATCAGAAGTTGCACAAATTAACTAAACTGATCCGTGCAGACGTTGCAAATTTTACTACTGTAAAATCATAAATAATATTTTAATGTATTTTAATGCTGCTATCATTTTGAAAGCGATGGATGGAATCTTAGGCAAGCATTTAAAAAAAGTATATTTTTCACTAGAAAACAATGAACAATCATGCAGTAGAATTAATTTTCTTTGTTTTTTATTAAAAATACTTGTTGTCTAATACAAAGTTAGAACAAGAGATAGAATACAGAATGTGTAACAATGTTTGCTAAGGGATAAGCTTCTACAGTTCAGTAAAAAAAATAAAAAGTGGAAATTATGATCAATTCAGATGTGATTAAAGCTTTCTGTTTTTCCTCTCACAAATAGCAGATAAAGGTCGTTTGATTTCCTCAACAAAAACTTTAATAAAAAGTGAATAGTGAAAATTGACATTTGTGAAGATGAAAGTTGCTGAATTATATAATTAGATTAATTGCCATTTTTTGTTTATATTTCCATGAAAGCCAAAAAATTCTATGCTAGCACGGGCCTTGGTGAAAGTTTTGTCTCAATATTACGAATTATAAAGTTGTTACATTCTTCCCAAAATGTCCTTGTAATATAATCCCAAAATAAATAATCCCAACTTCAGGTTTGTGTAACCAATTAAAGGAGACACATTGCATTTAGTTATTTATCAAAACTTTCTGATGAAATGTCCAAACCTTTCAATAGTGAATTAGGGCCACGTTTTTCCAGTAGAAAAAAACCGAAAGTAAAGAAACAATATCTTGTTGAAACGAGAGAATACAACCTGTGTGGAAAAACAAGCTTTACCAGCAGTAGTGTCAGATACAGTTAACAAGAATGTATCTTCATCAACAGCATTATATCTAAAGAGTTCACATATTTAAGAAGTTATAGCAACAAAAACAATATTATGCTTTTTAGAACACATTTGTGAAACTCAAAGTCCCTGGCACTTTTTAAACTTTGAAGGAGGAAATTGAATCCCTTAAACTTAAAAAGATGTCATGTATAAAATATTCCATATAGAAATGGTGCTGTTAGATATATTTCCAATTCACTTTTAATGAATTATTTAGATCTATAAAATCAAGAAAATGTTCCTAAGTAACGCATGCACGTTCTTCCATAAGGAATTGAATATTTGATCAAGAGTGTGATTGCCTAAATGTTGGGAGAGTGCAAGGCCATGATTCCCCCTCTGCTTTAGATAACAATGTCTGTCATCTTAAACTGAAGCTATAACTCAAGGAGATTTTTTAGTTTTAGCAACTCTTTAAACGAGGTTGTTCAACATCTCATGAATGACAGAGGGAAAATTCTGGACTTTGAAGAATTCCAGCATAAATACCATTTTAAATGCAGTAAAAAAAAAAAATTCAAGCAGTAATTAAAGGTCTCCCTCAGGCTTTGATTAACACAATACAAGCTTCATTATTTTATACAGCCTTCCATGATTTTACCCTCTGTTTATCCAGAGCCACATTTTTACAGACAAAAATGGGAACAATAAATTTTTAAGAACAATCATTATCCAAAGGACTTTCCCTCCCCCCTTGAAAAGAAGAAATATACTTCAAGAATTTTCTTTTATTGTATGCAAAAAGAATTAGATGCAATTGACCCCCAATTGATTTTGGGGGTCAATTCACGTTTGAAAAGAAAATAAGTTCATTTTAAAATATTAAATAATATTTATCTATGCAAAGAATTCTTAAGACTAATTTGATATTGAGGCAAATGATTGTACCTTGTGTCAATCTGATGTAGAAACTTTGTAACATTTATTCTTGTACTTATGGATCTAAATTTTGGGAGGATCTTCATAATTGGTTGCTGACCAACAATTTAAATAGTATAACTTTAACTTACAACAATATTAAATTTGGTATTTATACTTTGGACACAAATTTGGAATTTATAATTAATAACCTGATCATTATGGCCAAATATTACCTACACAAATGTACATTTTTGAAAATTACCCCCAACTTTCGATGTTATCTAAAAGAAATTTCACTTCTGTTCAACTCTGTGAAAATGATGCTGCTCTTCTCTGTAATAATATGTCCTGTTTGTTTTTGACATTTATCCATTTAACAATTTAGACACAGTACAATAATTCAAGCTGTTCAGTTTATTGCGCTTTATGCTTATTTTATTTTCTAATTTTAATCACCTATTGTGTTATACAGCTTTCATGTCATTCTGTAACCCCTTTGTTTATTTTCTTCTCTTAGTATATTCTTTGACTGCTAGTCACTCAAGATACTTGAACAAGAAATATGCATGCTTGTAAGATTTGACTGTTTCTACAATATAAAAAGAATCTTTAAAAGTTCTCTCACTCCTGACCCGTAGGTGGCGGTAAAAGAAAAATTTTAAAAAGCTTGAGCCATCACGCTCACCGTACTGATTGTGTGTTCAACATTTCGCGCGAGTTTAGATATAAATTAGAGAAAAGTTACTGTTGGCGTAAACTGTAGGGATTTTCGGCGTTAAAAGGCTGACATTAACATCTCAGTGGAAGCGCTGTGTTTAATCATGTAAGGTTTCAAACATTCACTTAGAGGAAACAGCAAAAATGGTAAACGGGTCAAAGTTTTTTCTTACTGCGTTATTTAGCGTGTTAAGCTTTAGACTAATTCGTTTCTCTGTTTGTCTGTGGCAGAGGAGGAGCCTGGCTCCCAGTGAGCTGGCTAAACGCAAACCAGCCGGTGAGGCCTGCGGAGACGGGGGGAACACAGGAAACACCGTAAGCGCAGCTCTCTGGATGGTTACTTTATCTCTCTTTCTCAGCCTATCGCCACCTCATCACCATCACTTCAGTAAAGGGACATGTCACTGCTTTGTAAGGGTCTGAATCAATCATGGTTCAAAATCAAAAACAGTTTTTTAGAAAAACAAAATCGTAAATATAAAAGGTAAGGTTAATTTGTATGTTCAAGCTTTAAAAATGCATCAGATATGAAAGTGTATTTCAGTGAATTCTCGTAGAATTCAGTTTAATTCCATTTAGGTTCGACCAGGCTAAGTGTTTTTGATTTGAATTGAGTTCGTTGATGTTTCAGAGCAGTTAAATAAATGTTTGAGTGGTGAAACAGAAACTGATTTGTATTTAAACCTCACCTTCCTTCATGTGTATCTCTTCACTGTGAACTCGGTGGATCTCTTAAAAACTCCATCATGACAGATGTCTGAACCCAGGACGGTCTGAAAGTTTCACTGACCATATGTTTTCTGTGATAACAACAATTACAACAGTTTATTTGGCTGCATCACTGCCTCCAGTCTATCTCATCATTTAAACACTGACCTCTGCATATAGTTCCCAGCCCTCCATAAGGCGTTTAGAGAATGGATAGATAAGGCATGTTTCTTTCTGGCTGGCCAGGCTGGGCCTTTCCCCTTTTTTAACTCTTTGAAGAATTTGATTTAACACACAACAACATTTAATTTGCCTTTGGGATCAATAAAGTATTTTTGAATTTGAATTGAAGAGATCAAAGTTGCACTGATGATTGAGTTCTGCATAAACTCCTGCTGCTTGCTTTCATACAAGACTAAACATAGGTTTGTGGAGCTGACCAAAAGTGTTACTGATTGTTTGAATTTCTCTTTTCAGGAGAAGAGAAGGAAAGTGGATGGGATGAGGGAGAGTCACATTTCTCCCTACAGGAAGCCTCTGACACAACTTAACAACTGGCCTGGATGCATGGAAGCTGACAGACATGTGAGCATGGTTGAAAATCCCAACGTCCCTGAAAACATTTCCCTCTCTTACTAAAACTCTTGTCTACAGGAGTCATTTATCCGAAGCATTCTCTCCAAGCCTTTTAAAATTCCCATTCCCAATTACACAGGTGAGTTTTACCAGAAGTGCGACTTCTCTTTAATGTCCAGTGATGGATAATGACTTTACCATCTGTTTCCTTTTGGAATTCCTGACAGGTTCACTAGGAAGCAAAGCACTTGGCCTAAAGCATGCAGGAGTAAGGAAATCGCTCCATGATCCATTTGCAGAAGATGCTTTGGTTCTTTATGAGCCGCCGACTCTGAGTGCTCATGATCTGATCAAAGCTGACAAGTAAGTTCCAGAAACATTGAATTCCTCTTTCTGCTGAAATGCAGCTTGACAAGAAAAGCCCAAAATAATACAGATCTGATGGATGGTTTCATGCACAGTGGGAACCAACTGCTGCCAAACTGCAACCGACAGAATAAACAAAATGACTTGTTTTTTTGCAGGGAAAAGCTTCCAGTTCATGTTGTTGTGGATCCAGTATTGGGAAAAGTTCTCAGACCGCATCAGAGAGAGGTAATGGAAAACAAAATGATGTAATTTTTGTCACATCTACGTCAGTGAGAACAGATTCTGGCACTTCACATGAAGTATGTCTAAGCCTCTACATGGATAGTAATCCTTGGTCAGTGCTTCTGTGTTTTTGTTTGTCTCCTCAAACCCTCAGTCAGTCACAGAAGATGGTCGTTCACACTGAGGCAGGTTCTGATGGAGGTGTCTTCCTGTTATAGCAATTCCTCATACTATCATCTCATGCAGTATTTTGCTATAATTGCTATAAAGTTAAAGACTTTCAGTCTACTGTTCACTGTCACTACATGCTCATCCAGGGGGAGTGAATCCTGCAAGTCAATGAGTTGATGCAATCTGCTGGGTTTTCTTGGATAGAAAACATTTTTTATCAGTTGCCATAATAAACTGAACCTGAGTTCAGTATTATCACTAAGAGCACATTATTGACATTAAATTTATCTACATGATCTGAGTGCCTTGAGACATTTGTTGTAACTCGGCAACATTAACTTAATTGAATTAAATTATTAGCAGTAGTTTCAGAAGTAGTTCAACTCGATTAAAATCTGAGCAAAACAATGAGTTGTTGGAAATTACCATAAGGATAATAAGGATATCTTATTAAATAGCATTTCTCTGAGTCATATAGATGATGTCTTTCTTTGATGTGTTTAGGGAGTGAAGTTCCTTTGGGACTGTGTGACTGGCAGACGCATCCCTGGATCCTACGGCTGCATCATGGCTGATGAGATGGGGCTGGGAAAGACTTTGCAGTGTATCACTCTCATGTGGACCTTGCTACGCCAGAGCCTTAATGCCAAGCCAGAGATAAACAAGGCCATTGTGGTTTCACCTTCTAGTCTGGTTCGAAACTGGTATAATGAAGTAGGAAAGTGGCTTGGAGGTCGCATTTCACCAGTGGCAATCGATGGGGGCTCAAAGGAGGATATTGATAAGCAGCTCGGTAGGTCATGTTTTCTAGTATCACCAAGAATCTACAGTAAACCTTCTGAAGACAATGTAGTCCTTAAACCAGCACTGTAAGCATGAAGAAAACTGCCGTGTTTTATGAATATATGTAAATAAGAAACCTGTTGGTTTCTGTTTTTCTTCTTTCATTGTGAATATTCACAAAAACATTATCTGTCACAAGTTTATGTCAAGGAAAACCTATAAGTTGTTGATGTTAATAATATTTTCTCATAAAATTTACCCTTTAATCATGTTGTTCATTTCTGCAAACACTGCTATGTGCTTCACTTCAGTATAATTTCTGTTTTCTCTAGTGAACTTCATCTCTCAGCATGGTTTGAAAGTAGCAACACCCATCCTGATCATTTCTTATGAGACATTTCGACTTCATGCTGATGTCCTGCACAGGGGCAAAGTTGGACTCGTGATCTGTGACGAGGTGTTGTGCATTATACACTTCAATCCAGAGATAAAGATGAATTCTGAAAGCCGAGTGTTACATTTTTCTTCTCTGCTCTTAGGGGCATCGACTGAAGAATGCTGACAACCAGACTTACCAAGCTCTGCATTCTATGAATGCCCAGCGGAGAGTTCTGATATCAGGCACTCCAATCCAGAACGACCTGCTGGAGTATTTCAGTCTGGTCCATTTTGTGAATGCTGGAATCCTTGGTAAGCTGCATCACCTACAGAGCATCTGAACACAACAAACGTATTTCCCATATGCATTTTTGTAATGGCAGGTACTGCCCAGGAGTTTAAGAAGCGATTTGAGCTTCCCATTCTGAAGGGTAGAGATGCAGACGCCAGTAACAGAGACAGAGAGGAAGGAGAAGAAAAACTCAAGGAACTCATCAGCATTGTCAACAGGTGAGCTCCACAGCCTTGGTGTTCCTTAGTTCTGTTTTCCTCTCTAAGACTGAGCATGTTCTGCTTCAACAGGTGTTTGATTAGGAGAACATCGGATATCCTGTCAAAGTATCTTCCTGTGAAAATTGAGCAAGTTGTGTGCTGCAAGTAAGTTGACTTGTTTCATTTCTGCCTCAGTTATTTAAAAGAATCTTGGCTTGTAAGTCTGTGGCTTGTCAGGATATTACACTTTCATTGTAGATTTTCTTCTCATGTTTGTAATGGCAGACAGCACTGAGTGTTAGTGCTACCACTTGACCTATTGACCCCGAGTCCAAAAAGCCAACTTGGGGCTTTTAAATTCTTCCCCTGAAGGCCAACAATTGCTTCATCATATTTATTATCTCAGCTTTTTTATTTTATTTTAATGTTCCCAAGCCCAACACTGTTCATACACCTGGCATACATTTATTTAACCAGTGAGTGTTTGTGACAGGAATTGAGACAGGCTTCTTTTAAAATACAGATAGATTGAAAGAAAGATTTTCTCTGTGGGAAATTGTCTTCTCTCTCCTACAAAGCTTTCTTGGATATACACTGCCTGGCCAAAAAAAAAGTCGCCACCAAAAAATGGTCACACTCTCTAATATTTTGTTGGACCGCCTTTAGCTTTGATTACAGCCCGCATTCGCTGTGGCATTGTTTCAATAAGCTTCTGCAGTGTCACAAGATTTATTTCCATCCAGTGTTGCATTAATCTTTCACCAAGATCTTGTATTGATGATGGGAGAGTCTGACCACTGCGCAAAGCCTTCTCCAGCACATCCCAAAGATTCTCAATGGGGTTAAGGTCTGGACTCTGTGGTGGCCAATCCATGTGTGAAAAAGATGTCTCATGCTCCCTGAACCACTCTTTCACAATGTGAGCCCCATGAATCCTGGCATTGTCATCTTGGAATATGCCCGTTCCATTTGGGAAGACAAAATCCATTGATGGAATAACCTGGTCATTCAGTATATTCAGGTAGTCAGCTGACCTCATTCTTTAGTCACACAATGTTGCTGAACCTAGACCTGACCAACTGCAGCAACCCCAGATCATAGCACTGCCCCCACAGGCTTGTACAGTAGGCACTAGGCATGATGGGTGCATCACTTCACCTGCCTCTCTTCTTACCCTGATGCGCCCATCACTCTGGAACAGGGTAAATCTGGACTCATCAGACCACATGACCCTCTTCCATTCCTCCAGAGTCCAATCTTTATGCTCCCTAGCAAACTGAAGCCTTGTTTTCTGGTTAGCCTTACTGATTAGAGGTTTTCTTACGGCTACACAGCTGTTCAATCCCAACCCCTTGAGTTCCCTTCGCATTATGCGTGTGGAAATGCTTTTGCGTTCACAATTAAACATACTCCTGAGTTCTGCTGTTGTTTTTCTTCGATTTGATTTGACCAAACGTTTAAGTAATCGCCGATCACGATCATTCAGGATTTTTTTCCGACCACATTTCTTCCTGGAAGACGATGGTTCCCCACCATCCTTCCAGTTTTTAATGATGCATTGGACAGTTCTTAACCCAATTCTAGTAGTTTCTGCAATCTCCTTAGATGTTTTCTCTGCTTGATGCATGCCAATGATTTGACCCTTCTTAAACAGACTAACGTCTTTTCCACGACCACAGGATGTGTCTTTTGCCATGGTTGTTTAAGAAATGAGGAGTTACTCATTGCATCAGCTGGGGTTAAATAACTTGTTGCCAGCTGAAAGATAATCGCCTATGCAGAACTTATCCAATAGGAGGCTTGTACCTATTTGCTTAGTTAAATCCAGGTGGCGACTTTTTTTTGGCCAGGCAGTGTATATAAAACACTCAAAAATAAATAATACAACATTAACTTCTTTGTTAATCATGTTTCCTCTGGTATTTTTATGATTTATCTATTGGGATGGGTTTCAAACCTTTGAGTTTTGAAGTCCTCCTTTCCATCACCCTAATCTTTAGTGCTCTCCACAGATTCACCAAGACATGTAAACCTGGATTTTGACTGGGCCTCTGTAATACATTAGTATTACTTTAGGTCAGATTAAAAAATACTTTAAAGTTAAATCTGCCATACGTATGAATCATTTTGGGCTTAGCTGTTATGTTTGTGATATTCCTTGCTCTATGATGATTTTTTTTATTAAATGCTAAATAGAACCCTGATTCCTCTGTTGTACAGACTAACTCCGTTGCAGACAGAACTGTACATGCGCTTTTTGAAGCAGGCCAAACCCACAGAGACATTGCGAGAAGGCAGAATCAATGTCTCCTCACTGTCTTCTATCACATCTCTCAAGAAGCTGTGTAATCGTAAGTGCAACAGTGTGACCTGTTCAGAAAACATGATCCACTTAGTTTGTTTTAAACGTAACAGAAATACAGCTTCAGATGCTAGCTTCTTACCAATCAGCATTATAAATTAGGATTTTACAGCTGTGTCATTATTTGACTAATTATGCAGCCTAAAGATTGCACTTATAATGTACAAGTTATAGACAATTATGTAAGCAATTTTATTGCAGCTGTAGTTAGTTTGCATAGTAAACACACTGATCACTGTCCTGATCCTGTACCAGACCCAGCTCTCATTTATGATAAGTGTGTTGAAGAAGAGGAGGGCTTCGAGGGCGCGCTCCATCTGTTTCCTCCTGGTTACTCCGCTAAAGTACTCGAACCTCAGCTGTCTGGTAAGAAAACATTTCAGTGGACTCCTGAAGACATGTTGAATGATGAGTCGTCATGGCTTGATCTGCTCTTTATACTGGAAAAGCTTGTCCATCTGCCTCTGATTTTCAGCCATTGTATAGTAACGTCAATTCAATTAAAAAATATTTTATTCATCCCAAAGGGAAATTAAATAAGTCTTGTAATCCCCAGTAGAGATGCACAATATATATCAGCATCAGCAGCGGTATTGACGGTTAGTCATTTTCTAACGTGTCAGTCCAATGAGTAAAACTGGGCCGATGGTAACAACCCATGTTTGTTTCCATCTTATTTCTGGAGGGGAGGAGGTTGGTCATGTGGTATTTGTTTGTTGATATGACAGTGATGCAGCGTTGGATTATGGGGTGTTTCACAGAAACAGAGAAGCAATGAAGGCAGTGTGGTCACTTTTATATTGTCAAAAGTGTTGGGAAATAGAATATATATGATATTGGTTTTAACACCACTACTAATGTTGGATATTAATATTGACCCAAATTTTCATATCGCTGTATCCTTAATTCCCAAACGTAACATGCTATGAAGCTGCAAAAGTTTAACATAAAGAAATATGATGTTACTGAGCACCAAGTATAGATACATTATGTTTCATTTGCTTAAACAAATTACAAAGTAATCAAAAAGCAATACTGAAGCAACATCTAAACAACATCAACATCAGCTGCCATTCTTCACTGGAACTTTTTAGTTCCAGTGAAGAATGGCAGCTAATTTAGCTACAAATGCAAAGTTGAGTTAATAACTACAGTAAGTTGCTGTATTTAAACAAAATGATTTTCTCTGGTTACTTTGTGTGCATGTACATTCTCTGTGCTCTGAGCCTGATCTGAAACCAAGACTGGGTGGATCAGACTGAAGATGAAGCCAATATCAGCAATGCTACACTATGTTGCCAAAAGTATTTGCTCACCTCCTTTGACTCACATAAGGGTTTAAGTGACATTCCATCCCTAACCCATATGGTTCAATATGACCTTGGTTCACCCTCAGCAAAATTTGTTATCGTGAAAGGCCTAATTAGAACACCTGATTCCGATAATTTGGATGGGTGAACAAATATTTATACTTAAGAAAAATGAAATGAAAGAACTTCCTCCTTCCACTTGTTTGAGAGGTCAACTTGTCAGACTGCATTAACCCCTTAACTGAGGTTAAATGGACCCATCGGCTTTCGTGTAAATGTTTTTGGGGTGGCATAGTGACTCTTTTAGAGCTCTTGCATCACTTCCCATTTCCAACAGCAGTAATAGTCTTAAAAAGCTTTTAGTGACCTTTGACTGAAAACATAATACAGTTTTGGACATTTCTCAGTCTTTTGCACCATATATGTTTTGACCTTGATATACTCACCATGTCTTCTGTTCCAGGTAAAATGGTGACTCTCGACTACATTTTGGCTGTGACGAGATCTACAACTGGTGACAAAGTGGTGCTGGTCTCCAACTATACTCAAACACTGGACCTCTTTGAAAAGTTGTGCAGATTTAGAAGGTGATTAAAAGACCAAATGTTTGGCAGCTGGATCTGATTAAATGGGTTTCAGTAAACAGTGTTGCCTTGCGGCTGTTTCAGGTACCTCTATGTTAGACTGGACGGCACAATGTCTATCAAGAAAAGGGCTAAGATCGTGGAAAAATTCAACAGTCCCCAAGTGAGCTTGAAAGACAGTTTTGGATAACAGTTAAAGCTGTGAAGCAACCATGAACACTGTGTTCTTTGTGTTTGACAGAACCCTGAATTTATTTTCATGCTGAGCAGCAAGGCGGGTGGATGTGGCCTCAATCTGATTGGTGCCAATCGCTTGGTAATGTTTGATCCAGACTGGAACCCAGCCAATGATGAGCAGGCAATGGCTCGAGTGTGGAGAGATGGCCAGAAGAAGACCTGTTACATCTACAGACTGATCTCTGTCAGACATACACTCTAACTATATTAACAGTAACTCTTACTATAACATTTTTATTTAATTGCTCTATTTTTTCTCTTGTAATCTAACTCTCCAGTGTGACAAGTTAATGAGCTGTCATAAATGTGGCAGAACGTAGATGTTGTGAGATGTTTGATATGTGTGTGTTTTCTGACAGACTGGAACCATTGAGGAGAAGATCCTGCAGAGACAAGCCCATAAAAAAGCCCTGAGCAGCTGTGTGGTGGATGAGGAGCAGGATGTGGAGCGTCATTTTTCTCTAGGCCAACTTAGAGAACTCTTCACACTCAATGAAGAAACTGCCAGTGATACACATGACAAGTAAGGAGAAATCATGTTGAGTAGTTTACCTGTTGGAGCAAATGCTGCCAAATTGCCAGTTGGGAGAAGAGAAAAGTTTTCCCAGCCGATATGGTGTGTTTCAGTTGAAGCTTTATGTTACAACAACTATGGTTTCGTTTGGACACGACTTGAACAACATGTATGGAAGCTGATCATATAAAAAAGAGAGGTGATACGTTGTAAAGAAAACGAGTTTGTTCCAGGCACATTCTCCAGAAAGCAGCCCTCTAGACAAATGGTGCCCAGGTCCAGTTCTTGAGAGCTACCATACTCAACCTTTAGGTGCATTACTGCTCCAAAACACTTGAATCAAATGGCTGAATTCCCTCATCAGCAGTCAGTCACCTCTGCAGAGGCAGGTAATGAGCAGTTCATTTGATTCAGGTGTGCTGGGCATCTTGGCTAGACCTGGGCACTCTTGTGTGTGTCCTCTGTCTATAAGCCATCTTGTGATGCTCCACCATCTGTTGATTTGATGGACATGGTTAAAAAATGTTTAGTTTTTTAAAATAATGATTTAACATTCAATAGATTTTTTTTCATTAATTTTAATTAATAGTTCCGTAAAAGATGACTATAGAATCTACATCAACCAGCTGAACATGTAGCTTTTATTTCTGCACTAACAAAAAAAAAAATATGACTGTGGTCCCAATAACGATGAATAAACAACTACATTAAATGAAGCACCTGGTGGACCTAAACTGTCCACCAGCTTGGTCATAATAAAATGTCTCAAGGGGGTTGCTGCTGTGGCTGTTGTCTTGAAAGTTTTTCTCCGGACAGACAACTTCTGTCTGTCTTGATGTTATTCTGAAGACTAAATCCGCGCTCTGCAGCAACACTGGAGACTGGAATAAATGCCACTTTAGCCAAAGTTTTAAAGTCAAGAAACATTTCTCTAGCTGAATTGATCAGAAGTCAGCAAAGCTTTCTGAATGAGGGGTTTTCAAATCCCACAAGCAGTCGCTTTAGCGGGAGGAAATCCTGCAGTACCAGTGGTTCAGTTGCACCGGTTTGTGACCCGTAGTGGTCACAGACACGTTCCAGAGTCTCCTGTCCATATTTCTTCAACTCGCTCTCAGCTCCCAGATAATGAGATGCATTCAGCATGGTGTCTGGATCTGAGATGATGCTCAGATGGAAATCTTTTTTTGATTTAATTAGACACCTCTTTGATGTATTCCGTGCGTAAAGCTGCAAATGTTTGCGCGTCTCCACAAATAAGTGTGCCATCTTGTGAAACCTCGTTGAATTTTTTCTCCACCTCACTTGACCCATTCATTAAGAGTTCTAGGCTGGCCACAGTCATGCTCACAACAGGTGAGATGGAGGAGATGTTCACATCTTCTGTTAGGAAGTTGAGGTTCATGCGGTTCACCATGACTAAAATGTCAGTCAGCAAGTGAGTTAGAGCAGGGAATGTGTATGTTTGAAGACGCTTTGTGATGCCCTTAGCTACCGGCAGATTTTCCCATCTTCCTCCTCTCCCATCTCTGACATCAGAGCCGTATGCACATATGCCTTTCACTGTCCTCTCCAGCGATAGCCAGCATGTAGCCAGTGGTTCAGCAGGTCATGTTCCTCCATTTCTCTTTGAAGTTCATTTGATCTGAGCATTTGTATGGGAGAATTCTTGTAGTACATATGTTAACAACATGTTGTTAACAGTAGTGACACATGCACTAACATGACGCACAGATGTGGAGGTTGTTGTTGCTGCACCCCCCCCCTTCTCTCTCTACTTCTCCTTCTGAGAGGGTGAGATGTGCTACCAGCTCTCCGTCTAACGGGTGAATTGGGCGTTGAGATGGTCCACCGTGTTTTTTTATTAACCCTCCGGTTATGTTTTACAGTTTAAATTTTTTTTTTTAAGTAGTTGGAAGTATTTTATTTGCATGAAACTTTTTCTATTTGTCTTAATAGGCACACTCTACATATAAATTGAAAATGTATTAATTTTACACATTTGCAACCCTCCCCCCCCCTTTTTTTTTTACATAGATACTGTTTGGGTCAATTTGACCCGGCAGTCAAGTTGAAAGGTAAAAAAGATTTTTTTTAAATGTCCAATTCTATATGTTTCCTTGTGGCTATGAACCATATTTTACCACAAACACAACACACCACACACACCCACACGCTCACTTTCTCACTATTCTCTTTACTTCACTAGGAAACTGCGAGAAAGCAGGTGTTCATACAACTTTTGACCGGAACATTTTCTGTTCCTGTGGACAAACTCCAAACACTGAGTGGACACTCAGCAGAAGTGGAGGAAAAAATTAATAATCTCTGCATGACTCATTGTCTTGATTTTAATCAGCGGGTCAATTTGACCCTGGACAGTATGTGTGTCTCTAGTTCAATTATAAAGATCACCCATTTAAAAAAAAATCAAAATGTAATATAAAAAAATTTACAAAAGATGAATTTCAAGGAAATTATTGTTTTTTTGTGTCTAGGTTTTTGTCAGTGGACATAAAAAATGTAAATGTAATATTTTATGTCCAAATGAGTAAATGAGTAGGTTGTCATCAATGATCCTTAATTTCCGAGAAATAATAAAACATCATTGCACAAATATTGATTAAAATGGTTAGTATTGGAGTTAATAATCAGATACAAAAATGTTTTGGAGGAATTTTTTGGTTTCTGATACTATTGCATGATTAAACACTCCCTGGGTCAAATTGACCCACGAACATTATTGCTGTACCTCAGAAACAAACATAACAGGAGGGTTAAAAGATTTAAAATAGACAGGAAATGTAAAAATATTACTGGGTAATTATATGTTACAGGAAAACATCTCCAGTGAAATGCTATTTGTAATCTTAAAAACAGCAAATCAAAAAATACAATTAAAATGAATATTATAAATATTTTCACTTCTGTTTAATCCAGATTAAGTCAGCAGCTCCATCAGGCCCCCCAGGGCTCCAGGAGCCCATAATGCTAATATTTTAACACAAACCACAGATGCATAAACGTAACATTTGTTTATTGAGATGATCAATGCTGCTAAATTTGATTTAATGGTTTCAGCATACATAACTTAAAAGATTTTAAATGGTTTAACATTTAAATGTAAGATTTAAAGGAGCTGGTAAGTTTACTTTGCAAAAGTTCAAAGAACAGTATTCATAGTTAAATTGTTTCGTTACCATAGCTACAATCTGATGGTATGAGTTTAATCTTTGAGCTTGAGCTCCGTTTGTTCATACAAATGAGTAAACTGCGATTATAACTTATTGCTTTTTAGGTTGGCCAATTAAACTACTCCCCATCTCCCATCCATCCATCCATCCATCTTCTTCCGCTTATCCGGGGTCGGGTCGCGGGGGTAGCAGCTTCAGAAGGGAGGCCCAGACTTCCCTCTCCCCGGCCACCCCCGGCCCATCTCCCATATTTCACTAAATTTAACACATAAGCTGTGCTGATGCTTTTAGCAGCAAAAGGGTCCCCTATGCATAAACTATAAACCTATCTTCTGTAAACATATCTTTTAGGAATAAATCTGCTCTGCCAGTGAAACGCTCAGAGCAATAGAGACGCTTGCAATCTGACTGTAAAAAAACAAAAAAGCGGTTTTTTGGGGGTTTTTTTTATTATTATTTTCCTAAAAACATAAACAAGAAAGGCTTAGCCTGGCCTATAATACACTGGGGGAAACCCTGAACATCATAGCTATTTTACAATCATCGAAGAACTTTGAGGAGACACATTAATTGAATGTCCACAACATCTTTTAGATTTTATTAGTAAGGCAATTTTTCAAGAGTCAGTACAGCTTAATTCAGTAGCAGAAATAAGTAAAATCAGTCATCTTATCTAACCTATCTTTCCGTAATGCTGACACTGAGAACTGAGAACCTTTGAGAGAAACGGACGCAGTATTGAATTTCGGGACCCCAGCAGTGGCCTGATGATGAAGAAGGTGTTCCATCAGGAGGAAGCTCAGAGCACTGATCTACAAAGGCAGGTGTATCTGTAGGTCTGATGAGCTTTTGTCTCTGCATGGATGGTGAGGTCACACAGGACTTGGGTGCTGGCAGGAAGAGCACTAGTTTAGAGCGGCAGGTCTCTGGTCTTAGGGCGATTTTCTTGTGCACATGGCGGTCCTCAGCTTCTTGTCTTGCTGCTCTTGAGCAATCTTCACCTTGTTTCAAGATCTTTCTGGTCCGTTGTGATGTAGGCGAGCTGACCTCACGGAGGGAAGGCACCAGTCTTTCTTCTTTGCCTTTATATTCATCTTTGCCTTGGCCTTCATCTTGGTCTTTGCGGTCTGAACCCAGCTGATGAGAGAAACTCGATTTGAAGCCACATGTTGCGGGGCTGATGGTTTGGTCCCCATGCACAGGACAGTCTTTGGTTCTGTGGTCCCGGCTCTTCAGCTGAAGAATTCTTTGTCCATCTCAATCTTGTCTCGCGGCTGCCTGGAGGATCCAACTAGGCCTGTCACGATAACAAATATTGCTGAGCTATTAATTGTCTCAAAAATTATTGCGATAAATAATATTGTTTGTAGACCTTTTATACACTGATTTTATGGAAATTATGTAATAATGCATGCAATTTCCTGCCAAAGATAGATACACTTTATTTTCAAAAGAACACTTAACACTGGAACTGATAAACAAAATAAACAAAAATAAAATGGATTCTCAGTCTCCATTAACAAAAATGTACTTGAATAAAAACTAAACAACATAAAGCCAAAGTGGAAATAAATACTGCATTCAACCAAAAGAGTGCAGATTATGAAGTCTGTATATTATATTGCCCTTCGGTAATAATTAGATTTAAATAGAGAAGATGAGCACATCCTGACTATCTGATGCAATAGTTCACACTACATGATTTTTTGCCCCGATTTTCCCCTTACGACAATCTTAGAACGTTGGCCGTTCTCTCAGATTGTCGCTTGCGATTTCATAACCGATCATCCTGTAGTTTATGGTGTGTTAGGGTAGATCGTTGTGGCCACTCGATCTAAATCAGGGGTTTTCCCTGACTGGGAGAGTTAAGACAGCCTGTTGAATGTAACAGGTAGCCAATCAGAAAGCACAGATTCCCCTCAGTGCTTTCTGAGGGGAAATTATAGAGGGGAATCCCAAATAGCTGACACCTGGCAACCTGAAGTCCAAGCGGACATTGGAGATGATATGTGGAAACAACATTAATGTTTATTCAACATTTCGTGCAAAGAATATAGAAATGACAAGAGGAGGAGTTGGAGTGAAATTGCTGACAGTTGATAAACCCGGTAACTTTCCAGCTGTTCTTCTTTAACGTGACATAAATAGGTTCTAATGAGTTTCATTCAGTCAGGACTGACACTAGCCACATGCATTGCAGGTAGATTGCAGTAAAGCATTGATTAATACCTGGTTTTAAAATTAGTTAACTGGACTTGTAGCCATTATTTTGTGCCCATGGTTGGACATCACACGGCAGGAACGAACCCGATCGAACCGTTATACCTAGGATTTCTGTCTACTAGTTTGTGGGCTCAGGTTTTGAAAATGGGCCGACAATCGGCCGACAGCTCTAAGATCGTGTCGTGTGCGCTGGGCTTTACACTAAGGAAATGAGGAAGGGAGGGTCAGTGGAGAGCACCGGAGTTGAGCCTTTTTTCATTCAGTGTTATCAACAGAAAGAGAAAAAGGCCGGAAGAGACGATAAAGCTGATAATTAAAATGAGGTCGATAGTTTTAATTTATTGTGTGATTAATTGATTTATTGTTTATTGCGAGAGGTTTAGATCCAACCAAAGGTTCCTCCTTTGCACTCACCTTTTATAGGGGCTTCCACCTTATGGATGTTCATTGGCTGTCTGCTTGGATAGATGATCTTATATCCATCATTATCTTAGAGACATTATGACCTGATGTCTGTTTTCATGTCCTGGTGTTGCTCAAAGGTCACCTACATCCTTTACCTGCACAATCTTTTTCTTTCAACAGTTGAAGTTGTTCAATCTGTTTCCAAATCAGCAAACTCTGAGGCGTTGGTCATCTCTCCTCCTCTTAGTTCCTCTTTTACTTAACCTTTCACCTACCATTTACCTCCAACATAACATCAGTGATCTTTAATTAGTTGCACCTTTTACACCTTGTCTGCTCTAAGCTGCTTTTTATATTGACAGCATGTCATATTTTATTCTTATTTTATCTTGTCTACATTGCTACTCAGTGGTGGATGTTGTGTGTCTTGTCTCTATGCTGCTGTAACTGCGAAATAATTTCCCTGCGGGGATGAATAAAGTAATTCTATTCTATTTTACATCATTTCAAGTTCAATGTCAAAATCACATCTCTAACCTTCTCTGATTTAGCATTCATTTATAATATTGTGGCCATAACTTATTATTTACTATTATTATAATAATAATGTGAGTTATTACAGGAGTTCTTCTGAAAATAAACCAGAAATAGTAAAACAATATTAAAAGTATTTTACTTTGGGTCTTATCCAATTACTAAAAATGTTTAGACTTCATTCTTTAAAACGTTTATGCATTAAATAAGAAGTAGTCTCAATTATTTTTATAAATCTGCAAGCTGGAAACTTACTTCCTCTTTTGTCAGGAAGGCTGCTATTCCTGTTTCATGGCTTGGCAACAACACAACCTAATTGATTTTATTGAAGTGTGAATCTATTATTGAGACTAGGTGTTACTTTGCGTGATTAATTTTAAAAGTAACTTCATGTATTGTTGCTGTTAAACTAAAATCTCCAGCATGGGGAAATGGAATGATCTCGGGTTTTCTTGACAAAGTATCACTAGCAGCAAGTTCTGTCCTGTGCACACTACAATGAATGTTTACAAGAATGGGGCAGTCTTTCTGGCGCAGCAACTGTGCAACGGTCAGGCTTCAAGATGGCGGCGCGTGTAGACGCTGCAGCTCGGAGCTCCCGTGTTTTCGTTTTTTTTAGCTTGTTTTTATTGATGTCTTCGCTCAACACACTACTGGAAGCCGTGACAACTTACAGCAGATTAGAACTGTGGGACACAGGAACACAGTTTGAACTTCACACACCCACCAAGCTGGACTTTATTCCTCCAGAGCTGCTACGAACACCTGGGACTATGATCATTCCCCCCATGCTGCCAAGGCGACGGAGGAGGCAGCGCAAACAAAAGAGGGGTAAGAGAGCCGGGGTGCGTGCTAGGCTACAAGCTAGCCCTCATAAACCGGCCCTCCCCAGCCTCTTCCTCGCCAATGCCAGGTCCCTCGTCAACAAAATCGACGAGATGCGACTCCGGATTATCTCTCGCCGGATGGACAGCTGTGTGACTATTGTCACAGAGACCTGGCTGGAGGATAACATCCCGGACGCAGCGGTGGAGATAACGGGGCGCGCTCTGTTTCTGGCGGATCGGACTGCAGCTTCGGGTAAGGGCAGAGGCGGAGGTTTGGCATTGTATGTACACAATGCCTGGTGTACAGCCACACACTCTGTCGGAACATTCTGCTCTCCTGACTTGGAATATCTGGCGGTGAAATGCAGACCCTTCAAGTTGGTGAGAGAACTCTCGTCCATTGTGATCGTGGCCGTCTACATACCACCGAGGGCTAATGCTAAGCTAGCATTAGAGGAGCTGTACTGCCTGATCAGCGTGCAGATGAACTCCAACCCGGAGGCGGCCGTGATTGTGGCGGGGGACTTTAATCACGTGGAACTGAAGGCTGTGTTTCCCAAATTCCACAAATCCATAAACTTTCCCACCAGAGACAATAACATTTTGGACCAGGTCTACTGCAATATCCCCGGAGCCTACAAGGCAGCTCCACATCTGGGCATGTCTGACCACATCTCAGTGGGGCTGATTCCTGTCTACAAACCTCTGGCCTGCAGAACTAAGCCGACCACCAGAATAGTTCAGGTCTGGACTGAGGAGGCCTCCTCTGCACTTCAGGACTGCTTTGAGCATACAGACTGGAGTGTGTTCAGGGACGGCGCAGACTTGGAGGAATACTCATCGTCCGTTCTGTCCTATGTTCAGTTCTGCACCGACGCTGTCCTCCCTGTTAAGACCATAAAAGTGTTTCCAAACCAGAAACCATGGCTGGACAGCACAGTACGGGCCCTGCTGAAAGCCCGGGATGCTGCCTACAGGTCTGGAGACAGGTTGGCTTATAGCAGGGCCCGGTCGGAACTGAAAAAAGGTATTAAGCAGGCCAGGCTCCAGTACAAACAGCAGATTGAGGAACATTTCATCAACAACAACCCCCGAAGCATGTGGAGAGGCATCAGAACCATGACGGACTACAAACACAGCACTCAGCTGACCAGCCGCGACCCCACCCTGCCCGACACCTTAAACAGTTTCTTTTCCCGCTTTGACACGGCGGGCTTCAGAGAAACTGTACATCTACCCCAACTGGAAGAGCAGTACCAGCCTCTCGTCCTACAGAAGCATCAGGTGATGGCCACCTTGAGGAGGATCAACACCCACAAAGCTACAGGACCGGACAAGGTGTCAGGCCAGACGCTGAAAACCTGCGCCGACCAGCTGGCAGGAGTGTTTCTGGACATTTTCAATCTGTCCCTGCAGCTCGCCACGGTTCCTGAGTGCCTCAAGTCTTCCACCATCATCCCTGTACCGAAGAAGATGTCCATCACCAGCCTGAACGATTACCGGCCTGTCGCTCTGACCCCGGTGATCATGAAGTGCTTTGAGAGGATTCTTCTGAGGTACATCAGAGACTTTATCTCCGCAAACCTGGACAGCCTTCAGTTCGCCTACAGAGTGAACAGGTCAACAGAGGATGCTGTCTCCATCACTCTGCACACAGCCCTGACTCATCTGCAGCATCCCAACACCTACGTTAGGATGCTATTTGTAGACTTCAGCTCAGCATTTAACACCGTCATCCCAGACAAGCTGGTGCTGAAGCTACTCGAGGTGGGGCTGCCCGCTTCACTGTGCCACTGGATCAGAGACTTCCTCACCAACAGACCTCAGGTGGTGAGAATAAGTGGCTCAACATCGTCCCCACTGGTCCTCAGCACAGGCACGCCGCAGGGCTGTGTGCTCAGCCCAGCTCTCTTCACCCTGTTTACACACGACTGCGTGGCCATCCACCCCACCAACACAGTCGTGAAGTACGCGGACGACACAACAGTAGTGGGTCTCATTTCAGACAACAACGAGACCCACTACAGAGAGGAGATTCTGCAGCTCACTCAGTGGTGTTCAGCCAACAACTTGGTGCTGAACACAGGGAAGACCAAGGAGGTCATTGTGGACTACAGAAGGTCCAGGAAGACAGATCACACTCCCCTTCTCATAGATGGAGAAGTGGTGGAACGTGTGGACAACATCAAGTTCCTGGGCCTCCACATCACTTCTGACCTCTCCTGGAACACAAACACCTCCCACCTGGTGAAGAAAGCACAACAAAGGCTCTTCTTCCTCAGGAAACTGAGACGGGCTGGACTTTCCTCACGGCTGCTCGTGAACTTTTACAGGGCGATGATCGAGAGCATCCTCTGCCTCAACATGACTGTGTGGTATGGTAGCTGCACAGCATTGGAGAGGAAACAACTGACATGGGTGGTGAGAACAGCACAAGGCATTGTGGGATGCCCCCTCCCAGACCTGGACTCCATTTACACAGGCCGGGTCAAGAAGAGAGCTGGATCCATAGCCATGGATTCCAGCCACCCAGGCCACAGACTGTTTGTGCCGCTGCCATCAGGCAAGCGGTACAGGAATATACGGACTACAACAAATAGACTGAGAAACAGTTTCTTCCCCACAGCCGTCAGAGCCATTACTCCCTGCCGCCCCCCCCTCCCACACATATCATAACCTCACAGTCACACATACATATCCCCCACCCCCACACAGCCATATTGTTCTGCACTTTGCACTGTCACATTATCTGTACTTTGCCATAATTGGACCTGCTGCTACTTCTTTGGTGTGGTTGAGTGCCTTTAGTTAATTTAGTTGTATATATTATTATTATTATTGTGTGTCTGCTTATTTATACTGTATATATTTGACCTTTTGCCCGGGAGCTGCAATGGAAATTTCGTTGAATTCTGTTCAATGACAATAAATGCTATCTATCTATCTATCTACCTATCTACCTACCTACCTACCTCCCTCCCTCCCTCCCTCCCTCCCTCCCTCCCTCCCTCCCGCCTTACAGCCTCCCTCCCTCCCTCCGGCCTTACAGCCCACCATAAAATTCATGACATCACTTCCAAGTCCAACAACACAAACCATAGCAGGGTTTCCCCCAGAAAGCTTGGTAAGCCCGGCGCCGAGGCGGTCCACTGGCAGCCCACCATGTTTTTGTATTAAAAGATGTTAAGTTGACAGGAAATGTAAAATATTACTGGGTAATTATGTTACTGGAAGACATTGCTGACAATACTTAAGCCCACAACTATAGAATCTTAAAAACAAGAAATAAAAAAATACAATTAAAATAAATATCAATAATTTGCACTTCTTAAAAATCCAAATTAAGTCATCAGTTAGTGGATCCAAGGGCGTAGGTTTGGTCTAAGTTTTGGTGGGACCTTACAACTTACTGCCCCCCCCCCCACCCCGCACCGACCATTTTTGACCAGTGGGGGGGGGGGGCACAACATTGGCTTAATAACCCCCTCCCCCAACAATAACCATAACTTGATCATGCATCTTGTGTATACAACCAGCAAACATTACAAGTAAGATCAAAAGAAATATCCTCTGGATCTACTGATTATACAACAAACACAACTGCAGATAAGAACAAAAAATGACTTCTTGCACTTCAGGAAAAAGATCCAATTGTTGAGATATTATTGTGTGATAGATATCTAACTTATGGGTCCCCTCACTGTACTTACAGCCGAGGTAGCGAAATAACTTCTAATGTCTGTCGTCCTTTTCTTTTTTGGTGGCGACATGGTCTCGGAGACTCATAATAAATGTCAAACTCAGAAGGAGACGCGTTCACTGTCAGCACCATGGACCAAGCTTCCGTTCCGCGTGTGGCCAGCTGGCCGCCGCCTGTTGCAGCTAATCAAAGAACGTAGATCCACGTTCTTTGAGCCAATAGCGGCATGGGTCGTCATAGTTCATAACAGCGAATTTTAAAATGAATGCTACCACTGCGTAGTATATTGAAATATTAAACTAATCAATGTAGATTTTCGTTTATTTATTTTGTTTTTGTTAAAAAATACATATGTTTTTTATTAATATGGCAAAAATTGGTCGGGACTATTTTATATCCCTTGAATATTGGTCGTGACATGTCACGACCGTCCATACCCAAACCTACGCCCATGAGTGGATCTAAAATCATGATGTAGCCTAATGCTGATCACATTTACAACCAGGCCAACGCATAAATGGACTAAGAATATCACTGCAGTTAAATTTGATTTAATGGTTTCAGCATAGAAAAAAAAATATTAACATTTAAATTTAAGATTTTGAGGTGCTGACAAGTTTACTTTGTAAAAGTTCAAAGAATTATCTTGATTGTTTTGTTACCATAGCTACAATCTGATGCCGTCAGTTTAATCTTTGAGTTTTATCTGTTCACAAATGCATCTTAGTAAACTACAATTATATTTGACTGCTCTGCCAATTAAACTAGGCTCCCTCCCTCAGATTTCACTAGATCCATGGTAAAATGCTGTTAGTGGTGCTGATGTACTTCGTAGCAAGAGGGGTCCCTAAATTAAATTCAAGACCTCATACAACCTTGGACCAACCCTGCATGATGAGCTAAATCTATTGCACTACCAATCTCTGCTGTTGTATGTAGAGGGACAAAGGGGAGATTAAATTTATGTGACTTTAGTAGCTCTTCAATTTCATATCTGTTGAGTTTTTAATAAACGCCACAGAAATGTTTTAATTCCCCAAGCTTTATGGGACGCATTGTTCTGATGTATGCGAGTATGCTACAAAATGTCTTTCTGTCCTGCTGTCAGAATTTGAATCTAATGGATTGACTTCCTTTGTGGTGATGTTAGGTTTCACTGCTGTCGCTGTGTAAATGGCAGAGAGGTTCGACTGCCTCCAGAAGGTGCCGACTGTACCAGTGACCTTTCCCAGTGGAACCACTGCTTTGACAAGAAGGGACTGAGGGACCAAGTGCTGAAAGCCTCCTGGAACAGTGCTGTCTCCTTTGTCTTTCATCAACGCTCTCATGAGGATCAGAAGGGTGTTGTATGAAACAGGAATCGAACTGAGTGCTTTAAATTTTCTGTAGATACTTTTATTTATTTGGACTTAAGTTTTGAATTCTGATTTTCCATCTTGTGTTTAATACACAAGAGGGATTGTGGGGGCTGGGGGGGGGGTTGTTGGTATGATGGTGTCATCCAGTTTTTGTTTCTTTATTTAGCAAAAACTTATTTTATGGAAATATTTTCCGTCTATAATAACTGAAACGTATGCTTTAAAATGTGCAGACATTCCAGTGTCTTCAAATAAACTTATTCATAAAACCCAAATCTGTAGTATCTTGTACCACATTCTCTTGATTTATATATTCAATTTCTTATTGAATATATCAGAAAATAGATTATTATGCTAACATATTGTAAATTACAGTAAACTCAGACTGTACTCAATGTTAACAATTAACTAAACTGTAATGTTTAAGGACTTCAGCATTTAAATCTTGGTTTTACTTTCACTCTGGGCATAAACAAAATAATCTGCAAACCTTAATTTAAATAATTAACATTAGACAAATGAACATGCTTTGCAAAATACTTTTCCTTAACACTTAATTTCTTTGCAATTACTTGTCACACTGAATAAAACACATAACATAGCTTCACAAACTTCTGCATGTGTGGGAAAAACCAATCTGTTCAGTTAGTGCCGAGAGTGAAACAGATTCTTATTAATGAAAAAAAAAACTGTTTATAAATCACATTATGACTCTTTGTCTAACAGCCACACAGTTTAACTACATGTTGAGAAAATGTTTGAGTGTTTGGTTGACCCCTAACCTGACCTTATTTAACAACGAGGCAGAGGAGGGGCGGCGCAGGGGGATGAAGGAGTCGGAGGGAAGAGGAGGGCGGCGGTCATTCATGCCTACCCCCACAGACAGAATGGGGCGGGGACGGACAACTGGCACTAACCACTAGACCAGGGCTGGGCAACTCCAGGCCTCGAGGGCCGGTCTCCTGCAACTTTTAGATGCATCTCTACTTCAACACACCTGAGTCAAATAATGAGGACATTAACAGAACTCTGGAGAACTTGACTGCACTTAGGAGGTGATTCAGCTGTTGGATTCAAGTGTGTTGGACCAGGGAAAGATCTAAGAGTTGCAGGACACCGGCCCTCAAGGACCAGGATTGCCCACCCCTGCACTAGACAAATTCTGGTCCTCCAGGGCCAGTTACTGGCCTGCTGGCTTTGTGTGTTTGAGGAAGCGGGTGAGCGAGGTGGTCAGTCCTTGAAAAGTTTGGAGCATGATCATCAAAATGGAATAAATCGATAATTGTGACAGGACAAAGAAGTGGTTTGGAGTTGATTGATACACGAGTCGGACAGATGAGATTCCCCAAGTTAACCCAGTGCAGCCCTCTACAACCACTAGTTTGCAATATTTCATAATAATAAAACTTGTTTATTATTTTTAACTCTTACGTGCAAAAAACTGATTGAAAATTGATTTATTCACTGCATGTTTATGTCTGTTAAAGCTGAGATGGAGCTGCACATGAGAACGGCCCTTTAAACCATTCAGACAACCAGCAGAACAGAGACACAATCAAAACTGTCAGATGACTGATTACCCGTGATAATAACTCAGAAATAGTCCAGATAGTTTGGATGTATTTTTATTTCTTTCCTATTTACGGAAAGTTTATGTTTATATCATAGCTTTGTTGTGCCTTTCTACACTAAAAAACATAAAGATATAAAACGTCAGATATTTCACAATGACATATTAACATTCATGGAAAAACCTTACATAACCTTGTATTAAAGCAGAAAGTATGGCGGCCTCTGGCTTACAGGATTCAATTATGCCACATGAGCGAATCAGTAGATTACTGCTAGAGAAGGCAAAAGAAAAAAAATTCCCATATCCCCTGGAGGGCTCTGTAGAGGTGTATCTGTTAAAAAGATTGTTGAAAACAAAAGATGGTAAAAGTTGAAAGTACATCTGTACTGATAGAATGAAAAAAAAAACTTCCAGAGAGGGTTAAGATGGGGTTCATAAGCTTTCCAGTTAGGCCCTGCATCCCTTCCCCACTCGGGTGTTTGAAGAGTCAAAGATATTTACACATTGCAGCAGTGTGTAAAGGACAGCAACAATGTGGGGTTGGTCATATATGAAGAGTGTGGTGACAATCAGTGTTGTATATAGTACTGAAATCTCAGAGTCAAGTAAAAGTATAAGTACCTCTCCAAAATATGACTTTGGTAAAAGTCGAAGTCACTGACTGAAATGTTACTTGAGTTAAAGTCTTAAAGTATCTGAAACTTCTTGTACTCAAGTATGGAAATTACTGTAAAAATGGATGTACTCAAGTAATGTAATGAAAAGTACAAGTAAAAAGTAAAACAAAGCAAATGCAGTTTGAATGACTTTTTTTATATTTTGGTAAACTTGTCAAATACACTTAAAATAATGTACCCAACCAAGTGCAGGCAAAATTAAACCTGTTAATAGATATACCTGCAGGCATCATTTAGTTAAGAAAATGAGGTGCTTTACCTATAGCACAAGGTTAACTTAACCTGCTTTACAACTGAACCAGCTTCTTAGTAAACCCTCCAGGACAGAAAATACAAAGTTTTTGTAAGCCTTAAGTTTTCCCTTCAAGTAAGGTCAGTGCTGAAAATGAGAAAAATAAATAGTACAGAAAATGCGGCCAACATGAAGAAAAAGAGCTGTTACGATTACTCTACTTCACAAATCAGTGAATCAGTCAATGCTACAGTCAGTAGGTGGTGCACACAACTGGTCATTATGCAAAAGAAAAAAAGAATTGGGAGGGAAATGCAGCTTATTGGCATCTGTAAACCTGGTTTTGAACTTGCATGCCTTTCCTATATTCGTTAAATTTAGTCTAAATTGCTATCGCTATGGCTTCTGTTCCCCCTTGAACAGAGGAGTCTAGGTAGCCTGCTACAGTCAACATTAAGCCTAAGCTAAATACACCACGTATGGAACTGAAACAATGCCAAACAAAGTTCATTTATGGTCAACGTTTCACAATACAGTAGTGTCTAGTGACCAAGCTATAGTTACTGACACAGGAGGATTATAACCATTTCATAAGACGTTACCTCGATGTGTTTCTTCAAGTTGGACGGGGAGTTTTTGTAAGATAGAATTTCCACATCTTCGGGCAGGAATAACATAAACTGCGGTACGACGAATCTTTAACACCCACGAAAGAGTATTGTATAAAAGGCGCTGATATTTCTGTATTTTATTTTGTAATGTTGGTTTAGAGAGTATCCTAGGAAGTGACGTAAGTCGGAGTTTAGTGCTGCGCTCTGCTCATGGGAGCAATTTAATATACTTCCGGGTCAGTTTGCTGCGTTCTCAGCATGTGAGACCGCATTCATGGTGTAGCCTTGAGAAGTGATGCTCCGAGTGTTAAGTTGATGACGGAAAGTAAGTTACCGCATTTAGCGTGCTGTTTGTTTACTCTAGATTCAGTTTGTTATATGTGTAAACTACGGGAGAACAGGTATGCGATGTTGTGGGGCGTTCTGAGCGCTGGGAACTCAGTTGAGCCTGCTCAGCATTCATAGGTTTACCTTAAATGTTATTATTTGTAATTGCATTTCGGCCAGCAACTGTTATTGCTTTCAATTGAGTTATTGCGGCAGATATAGTAATTAAAGGCATGCGCTGCCGCTGTTGTGTAGGGATTTTATCCGGCCACATGATGGCGCCAAAGTGCCTCTTATGTTAAATCGAGCCAAAGGGCTGTCTGTGTTCGTGTCTTTTTCACCGAAGTTGCGCCTACTGATGTAACCTTTACGTGAATTGAGTTATTTGTGTATGTTGTGGATTTACATGCAAATGTGTATGGTTGAGTTTATTTCTTATTAGATATTTTGTTTGAGTTTGTATTAGTGGAACCTCTGTTCCTGTAATACATTAGCCTAATGGCAATTTATTTGTTATTACAGACTGCTGGCAACACTGAGCATCACCACGAATAAACCAGTTCGCATCTAAGTCAAGTTTGATCTCATGTCCTCCTTCCTGTATCCTGACCGATACACCATCCTGTTTGCTGGAAATAACCTAAGAACCTAACCTAATTAACATTGGTCCTTCGAGCCGGATAGAAGCTATCAGGATGGAGCCAGACAGAGCGTCATTCCCTGATGTGAGACCTAAACGGCAGTCACGCCGACCAAGCCGATTTGATGACTTTGAAGTTGAGTACACACATCATTCCATTAGAGAAATGCCACATTGGGAAATCCCACCGCCTATCCCAAGACATGTGGAACACCAACCTCAGTATAGCACTGCACCACCTCGCTACGGTGATAGTGATGTAACCTGCTCTCCTACTTCTCCTCAGCTGGAGAGAAGTGAACAAGGGAGGAACTTTAGGGATCTCACACCTGAGGTTATCCCCTACAACCTGCTGGAGTCGCCCATCCAACCCTCTCATACAGGATTCAGAGCTTTGCAGGTGGAAAGAGAGAAGCTACTTCAATCACAGGAAGTTCTACAGGAGGGCCTGAGAGAACTTAATGAAGCAAGGAGTGATATCAAAGCACTGATTGAAGTTGCTCACTCACTGAGAAAGGATATGGCTCAGCTGACTGCCTCAAAATACCCCATTTATCAGCCCCCTATGAGCAGCTCAGAAAGGGTGTACACCACTAACACAAGGCCGATTAAAGATGAAGATGAGGAGGAGTGGCCTGATCCACCTCCGTGGCCTGAACCGGGAGAGGAGCTGCACACAGGATTCTCCAAACTAAAGGTTGAAGAACAGTATTCAGATTATGGCTTACAGTACTACCCCCCGCCTAATACAGCATCTTTGCCCCGTAAATCCTTTCTGCCGACACGCATCCCTCAGGAGCACAGAGGAAACGTGTTCCACGCTTCTTCGCAACATGTTGAGCCATCCTCAAAGTGGGCATCAATAAATGCAGGCCTGCTGCAACCAAACCCTGTTCAGGTTGAACCCCATACTTCAGTGACGGGGGCAGCGTGTGAGATGTCGAATTGGCATAATTCAGCCCCACCTCTTTCATCTGAGGCGGTATATAGGGGGCCCAAACCAACAATCCCGAAGTTCATTCATTCAGATCCTACTGAGTTTGCCAGGCTCCGAATGGCCCTGGAGAACCTACTCCCTCGTAACGCAACCGAGCTCTTTAAGTATCAAATACTTGTGGACCATCTTAAGTTTGATGAAGCTCGACTAATAGCTGATGCTTACCTGAATTCACCAAAGCCTTATTCTGATACCATGGCTGCCCTCCATGATAAATTTGGACAACCTCATCAGCTTGCTTTAAGGAAAATTGCAAGTGTCCTAGATGGCCCAGAAATAAGGAGAGGTGATATAGTAGCTTTCCAAAGGTTCTCTCTCCAGGTGCAGTCACTAGTTGGTCTGTTGCAAACACTAGGACTTGAGGGAGAAGTGGAACTGAATTGTGGCTCTCACGTTGCCCGTCTGATAAGCAAGCTCCCTCCAGAGCAAAGAGCTGACTTTCGTCGACATCAGTTCAAACAGCCTGGCACCACCTACACCCTTCATGACTTATCTGAATGGCTTCGCCAGGAGTCATGGTGTCAAGGGTTCGATAGCCAAGCTGGTGGGAAGGGTAGCAGAGAACGGACCTGCAGAAAAGCGGATGCCCATCCCTTCAAACAGACTGTAACAGTCCTACATAATGCGAAAGGACCCTCAGAACACACTTCCCAGTTACCAAAGGAGAGTCGAGTTGGAGGGAAGTATAAGAGCAAAGCCTATTGTGCTTACTGCGAGAGCACAGAACATTATTTCAGTCAATGTGATGGTGTGGCTAAGCTCTCCAAAGAAGAAATAAAGAATTGGATTCAAGTCAACAAACGATGCTGGCGTTGTGCCCGAAATCATCTAGCGGCTCAATGCACACTGAAGAAACCCTGCAGTCTTTGCCAAGGAAAACACCTGCTGGCTCTTCATGAGGTAAATGTCAGAACTGAAAGATACGACATGGGTGTCTCTGCAAAGGAAGAAAGTTGCCTTACCAATTCAGCGTCAGGTTCCCTCTACTTAGATCGACATGGGGTCGGCCATCGTGTTCTGCTCAAGATTGTACCTGTGGTTCTAAGTTATGGGCAACACACTCTAGATACCTTTGCAATCCTGGATGACGGTTCAGAGCGAACCATGTTGCTCCCGGCTGCTGCAAAAATCCTTGGTCTGGTGGGCATCCCCGAGGATCTTCCTTTACGCACCGTCCGTTACGATATTCAGATGTTACATGGACGTAACATATCTTTCAGTGTCTCTGCAGCTACCAATCCTGGGTTGCAACACAAGATTGAGGGAGCATTTACAGCTGACAGCCTCAACTTAGCTCATCATACATATCCTGTTGATCAGCTGCAGAGGAAGTATAAACACCTGCAAGGGATCCCAGTGCCGGCGTTGAAGCGAGTCGAACCACTGCTCCTTATTGGTTCAGACCAGCCGCACCTGATAACCCCCATAGAACCGGTTCGGCTTGGCCCACCTGGCAGTCCAGCAGCTGTCCATACTCGGCTGGGGTGGACCCTTCAGGGACCAAGTCTTCTGATGGGGCGGCCAACCCAGCCTGCCCTAAGCTTATACACGTCCTCCCAATCGGATGAGTTATTTAAGCATGTAGAGCGGCTCTGGCAGATGGATGCAGTGCCTTACACATCTGAAAAGGAAGTGACCCGGTCAAAGCAGGATCTTCAAGCTGTGGCTCTACTCGAAGCTAAAACGATTCGCATAATGGTGGATGGCGTGCTGAGGTATGCCACACCTCTCCTCCGTCATGCACAGATGCCACAACTGAATGCACCAAAGGAATCTGTCATGGCCATGCTTCGAAGCACAGAGAAACGCCTACTAAAGGATTCCCACCAGGCTGATGCTTACAGAGCAGAAATACAGAAGCTGATTCATTCTGGGGCTGTAAAAGAAGTAACACAAAACACCTCATCAAAGGGGAGCTGGTACATTCCCCATCATCTCGTCAGTCATAATGAGAAGAATCGCCTAGTTTTCAACTGCTCTCATAAATACCTTGGACAGTCCCTGAATTAGTTTACTGCCTGGTCCCACACTTGGAGCCCCTTTACTGGGAGTCCTAATTAGGTTCCGTGAATATCCCATAGCTGTGAGTGGCGATATCAAGGGGATGTTCCATCAAGTACTTCTCCTCCCGGAGGATCGCCCCCTGTTGAAGTTCCTTTGGCGGGATTTGAAGGTGGATGAACCTCCTAAAATCTTTGAGTGGCAGGTCCTGCCCTTTGGGACAACCTCAAGCCCCTGCTGTGCAACATTCGCTCTACAGCGTCATGTGACAGAACACACCCAGCCCGATGACTACCTAAGATTCTCCATTGAGAAGTGTTTCTACGTAGACAACTGTCTACAAAGTGTTAGTTCACCTGAAGAAGCCAAAATCCTTGTAGACCGACTGAGAGAACTACTGAAATCAGCCGGCTTTGAGTTACGTCAGTGGGCTTGCAACGACCCCAGTGTTGTGAGTCATTTGCCCCCTGAAGCGAGATCTCAAAGCCTGGATCTGTGGTTAGCAGAAGACAAATCCAACTCTTCAGAGACGACACTTGGGCTCAGTTGGGACTGGAATACAGACTCTTTGGGCTATAAGTACAGACCTGTGACCTATGACATGCCAACCCTTCGAAACATCTATAGAGTTCTAGCGACACAGTATGACCCTTTAGGCTACCTGTTACCTTTCACTACTCGGGCCAAGCTCCTCCTTAGGCAGTTGTGGGATAAGAAGCATGGTTGGGATGACTCAAACCTTCCATCCACACTCCTTTTAGCTTGGAATGACTGGGAGGCAGAGCTTAAGTTTCTACCTCAGCTTACCTTCCCACGCGCTTATGCTCCTACCCAAACCAACTTAGAAGAGGACATCCGTGAAGTGCACATCTTCGCAGATGCATCTGAGAAAGCCTATGGAGCTGTAGCTTATATGAGGACTGAAGAGTGCGGCGGTCAGGTTCATCTCACCTTCATCCTAGCTCGTTCCCGTGTAGCTCCAAAACGGACCCTCTCTATCCCTCGCCTAGAGCTCTGTGGAGCCTTGGTGGCAGCACAGTTGGGCAGTATCCTGAGGAAAGAACTCACCTCGACTATCAGAAGGATAATTCTGTGGTCAGACTCGACAACTGTCCTCGACTGGTTGAGCTCGCAGTCCTGTCGCTATAAAATCTTTGTAGGAGCCAGGATAGCTGAGATACAGGAGTTGACAGAAAACTGTACCTGGCGCTATGTAGACTCCGAAAGTAATCCAGCGGATGACCTGACAAGGGGAAAGGCTCTGGCAGAACTCAAAGTGCCAAACAGATGGTCAGATGGACCCCCCTTTCTGCTCCACAGTCCCGACACATGGCCAGAAAAGCCTAACTCTGAGCCCTTCTGTGAGGAATCAGAGCTCCGAAAGGCTGTCTTCTGTGGAACAGTAACCACCTCCGCACCTATCTGTCGGGATGAAATGGAGTACAAGACATGGCAGGAGCTCTTGGATGCTTCTGTTAAGGAACTTCAAGGACAAACGCTCTCAACTTCACCTCGTGCTGAGGAATATCAGGCTGCAGAACAGGCTCTCCTTAGGCGAGCTCAACAGGAGTCATTTCCAGAGGAATGTCGTTTACTTGCCGAAGCAAAATCTGTTTCATCCAGAAGTCGCTTACTCACCTTGGCACCTGAACTGGATACCTCAGCAGGCCTTATCAGAGTAGGAGGTCGATTACGACGTCTAGGAGGTCTTGACGGAGCGACACTGCATCCTATTGTCCTGGATCCTACTCACCCCTTCACACGTCTTCTCATCCAGAAATACGACATTGATCTCCATCATCCAGGCCCTGAACGGGTTTTTGCAGAGTTACGGAGATCTTACTGGATACTGCGTGGAAGAGAAGCAATACGCAAATACCAGCGCACCTGTCCTGAGTGCCAGCGTTGGAGGGCGCAACCCTCAATTCCGAGGATGGCTGACCTTCCTGCCGCTCGGCTTAGGTTGTACAAGCCCGCCTTTTACTCCACTGGTGTTGACTGCTTTGGGCCCATGATTGTGAAAATAGGAAGACGGCAGGAGAAACGCTGGGGTATCATTTACAAGTGTCTGACAACGAGGGCAGTGCACTTGGATCTCCTAAGTAGCCTGGATGCAGATGCTTTCCTTATGGCCCTGAGACGATTTATCGCCCGAAGGGGAAAGCCTGCAGAGCTATGGTCTGATTGTGGGACCAATTTTAAGGGAGGAGATCGGGAACTCAGAGAAGCCTTTGCCAACATGTCAGAGACGCTGCAGGGGCAGCTAGCCTCCCAGAAGATTAAATTTCAGTTTAATCCCCCAGCAGCTCCACATTTTGGCGGAGTGTGGGAGCGAGAGGTTCGTTCAGTGAAGGCAGCTCTCCGAAGCTGTGTGGGTTCCCAACCTCTACAGGAGGAGGTATTTCTTACAGTTCTTCTGGAGGTGGAATCGATACTGAACTCAAAGCCTTTGGGATATGTATCATCTGACGTGGCAGACGCGGACCCTGTGACTCCAAATAGTCTCCTCATGGGGCGGCCTGATGGATCCCTACCCCAGGTGGTCTACCCAGAGATAGAAAACCTCAGTCGAAGACGTTGGCGGCACTCACAGATTCTTGCTGATCACTTCTGGGCAAGATTCATCAGAGAATACCTTCCTGGCTTACAGACAAGACACAAATGGCAATCAAACCCTCCGGCACTTCTGCAGAAAGCAATCGTTATGATTGTGGATCCCCAGCTGCCCCGCGCCTTATGGCCAATAGGTCATGTGATCAAGATTCACCGCAGTGATGATGGACTTATCAGATCAGCGGATGTGAAAGTTGGTGAACATGTCTACACTAGACCAGTTGCTCGGTTGGTTGTTTTACCAGCTGTGCCAGCTGAAGGAAAGGACACTGAGGAGAACAGCCAGAAGCCCCCCAAGACTTGATAAAGCCTTTTATGTTTAGCAAATGTGTAACCACAATTGGGGGCGGCTGTATAAAAGGCGCTGATATTTCTGTATTTTATTTTGTAATGTTGGTTTAGAGAGTATCCTAGGAAGTGACGTAAGTCGGAGTTTAGTGCTGCGCTCTGCTCATGGGAGCAATTTAATATACTTCCGGGTCAGTTTGCTGCGTTCTCAGCATGTGAGACCGCATTCATGGTGTAGCCTTGAGAAGTGATGCTCCGAGTGTTAAGTTGATGACGGAAAGTAAGTTACCGCATTTAGCGTGCTGTTTGTTTACTCTAGATTCAGTTTGTTATATGTGTAAACTACGGGAGAACAGGTATGCGATGTTGTGGGGCGTTCTGAGCGCTGGGAACTCAGTTGAGCCTGCTCAGCATTCATAGGTTTACCTTAAATGTTATTATTTGTAATTGCATTTCGGCCAGCAACTGTTATTGCTTTCAATTGAGTTATTGCGGCAGATATAGTAATTAAAGGCATGCGCTGCCGCTGTTGTGTAGGGATTTTATCCGGCCACATGATGGCGCCAAAGTGCCTCTTATGTTAAATCGAGCCAAAGGGCTGTCTGTGTTCGTGTCTTTTTCACCGAAGTTGCGCCTACTGATGTAACCTTTACGTGAATTGAGTTATTTGTGTATGTTGTGGATTTACATGCAAATGTGTATGGTTGAGTTTATTTCTTATTAGATATTTTGTTTGAGTTTGTATTAGTGGAACCTCTGTTCCTGTAATACATTAGCCTAATGGCAATTTATTTGTTATTACAGACTGCTGGCAACACTGAGCATCACCACGAATAAACCAGTTCGCATCTAAGTCAAGTTTGATCTCATGTCCTCCTTCCTGTATCCTGACCGATACACCATCCTGTTTGCTGGAAATAACCTAAGAACCTAACCTAATTAACAAGTATATTGTGTTTAAATAAGGCCATGGGCTCTCATCACCAGCTGGTGGTTCCCCTGGAGCCGTGTCCAACGTAGTTGCAGTCGTTGTGGTCTCCGTCTCCTCCTCCATGTGGCTGCTGCTGATTGCGAGACTTGCTTTGTGTTTAATGGGAGAAGCGAAACAGGTGTATCCTATTGGTGGTGATGAACAAGCCCAGGCAAGCAGGCTACGGACTTTGTTCGGTAGCCTGCTTGCTACTTGCTAATCAGTAGGTGGGGTCAAAACACTTTGTTTCTCTCTCTCGCTTTTTTGTAAGGAGTAACTAAACCACACATTGAAAATGTATCGGAGTAAAAGTACGCGATTAAGTTCGGAAATATAGTGAAGTAAAAGTGAAAGTTATCAAAAATTTTCATACTCGAGGAAAGTATGAAGTACTCCAAAATATATTTAAGTAAAGTAGTGAAGTATTTTTACTTCGTTACTATACAACACTGGTGACAATGTTTAAGATAAATGCAAATATGGGGGACAGCATAGAGCAACCTTTGGGAGGTGTGAAGTTAGAAAGAAGGCCTTTAAAGTGGAGCAAGTGAAGACAGTTAACATCAGGTATGATGAATCTGTAAAGAGAGTTCAAGGATAGACTGGAGGAACAAGAAGGGAGATAAATGTTCAACAAAACTCAACATCCCATCTAGAACCAAAAGTGAGAACTGAACCTGCAATTACAGTGGAGAAGATCTTGTTGTTCATTGCCTATATGATTAGTTGTAATGTACTGATTAAATACAATACAAACAGACAATAGTATAATAGTAAAAGGAGCAGAGAAATTCTTTGGTATAAAAGACATTTCATGGGAACATTTTAAATGACTGGGTGGAGATGGAAAACTGGGAAATCAGGAAAGAAGATGCTGATTATTTTACAGTGGAATGCTCGAAGTTTAATTACAAATGGACAAGAATTTAAAGGACTCATTAAAAGTCTAAACAAGAAACCAGATGTAATATGTATTTGGGAAACTTGGCTCAAACCAACTTTAGATTTTGTTTTTTAAGGATGTCCTGGTGTATGCAGAGACAGAAGTGAGGTTCAGGGAAAGGAATGTGTAACATTTGAACTTGTTTAGAAAATAGCAAAGACTTTGTGCTACTCTCATTTAATGATGTAATTACATTAGTTGTGTTACCAACCCCACGCCACTAGAGGCAGTAGTAGACCCGAAAAGATGCGATTAAGGAGCAGATTTAGAAGTACACAGAAAGCTACAGAATTTAACTGTAAGCTACACTGAAGAAAATAAAAGAGACAAGTTTAAATACATGTTGAGAGTGGAACTCCTTTCTAAAGGTGAAGATGTGTTACAGATTTCAAAAGAAAATAAAAACGGGAGACCGCGGATAACATAGGAAATAGCGCCCCCTTCACTTCCGGAGTGAAATGGTCCCATTTCCAAATAAGGTACGAGACTGACAGTAGTACGTCCCCGCGCCTTTCTGTTTGCTGCAGCGATGTGTACTTGGGGAGGGACCACCGCTTCGGCAACCCAGGGCGAGGACAGCGGAAAGGCGGACAATTGAACACAACAAACAAAGAAGGCGGTAGGAGCTGATTTGGTGGATCAGCTCCTACAGTCCACCAAATCAGGTGCATGTAGTAGCATGGCTTCTACATCAGGAGGAAATAGTGGAAAGGAAATGGAGTGGATGATATCGAGGTCAGCAAAAATGAAAAGAGCAATCAGAAAGAGACATGAAAGGGCAAGAAATTGGTCGGATGAAAGTGAGCCAGGAGCGGAAGGCAGTAAAAGGACAAAAATAAATCAAAGAGTGAGTTCACGGGAACAAGATAACAGTAAATCAGAAGTGGAATACAAAGTTGTGGTAGAATTTCAGCAAGAAAGGGGTTATATTCATCCGATAAAGATAACCAAAGCAATAGAGGAAGAGATAGGGAAAATTAAAACGGCCAGAATCATGAACAACAGAAAAGTGATAATTCAAGTGAGGCACAACAACAGAAGATAATCAAAATGAAAACTCTGATGGGAGAAAGAATTAAATCATATATACCAGGTTATATGGCAAGGTTGAGAGGAGTAATTTCAGGAGTTCCACTTGAAATGACAATGGAGGAGGTGAAGAATGAAATCAAAGGAGGGAAAATAACAAATGCAATCAGGATTAAAAGTAGAAGAGAAGGGGAACTCAAAGATACTATGGCTGTGATAATACAGTTTGAAAACAAAATGTCAGAAAATATTCAGCTAGGATTCATGAACTATAAAGTTAGAGAGTACATCCCGAAACCGCTCAGATGTTTTACCTGTCAAAGAATGGGACACATTGCAAAAGAATGTAAGGGAAAAATTAGATGTGCAAGATGTGGAGTTCCACATGAATTTGGAAAGTGTGACAAAGATGCTAAAATCAAATGCTGTAACTGTGGAGGTGATCACAGTGCAGCCTATGGTGGATGTATAGTTCAAAGGGAAGCTAAAGAAGCCCAGAAAATCAAGATAATATAAAATGTTTCATATGCAGAAGCATTAAAAAGAGTAAAGAAAGATAGTACAAGAGGAATGAGGCTGGGAGAAACAGATCAAAGTTACACTTCTCGGAACAAAAATGAAGAACAGAATGATCAGAGACAAATACCAATGCCAACAACAAATACGTATAATACATGTGTGCATAAATGTAAAGTAGAGGAAAATACAATGATGGTGAAAAAAGAAAACTTTGTAGCATTTATATGTCATATTATTAATGTTGCAGTCCAAATGAAGAAGAAAAGTGATAAAATAAAAGCAATAGTAACAGCAGCAGGGAGGTTCCTAGATATGAAAGAAATTCAAGCAGATCAGATTCATACCATTTTGAGTGCCACTGAAATAACAGAAAATGGTCAGGATTAGGATACAAGATGGTTCTTCATATTCTTCAATGGAATGCCAGAAGTTTAATAGCCAATGGACAAGAATTTAAAAAGTATGTTTATGAATTAGAAATAATACCAGATATAATATGCATACAAGAAACATGGTTAAATTCAAATTTAGATTTTAAAATTCCTGGATATAACATAGAAAGACAGGATAGAAGTAATGGTAGTGGAGGAGGATGTGCCATCTTAATTAAGGAAGGAATTGCTTATAAGAACAACTCATTAAATAAAAAATTAGAATGTGTTAATATAGAAATATTTCATTTAAGGAAATATGGAAATATTAAAATTATAAATTATTATAATCCATGTAAAAATCTTGATAGTGGAATATTTAAGGAAATAGGGAAAATACATAGAAGAGAAGTTTGGTGTGGAGATTTTAATTCTCACAATAGTCTATGGGGCAGCAAGAAGACAGATCATAATGGTGAAATAGTGGAAGAATTAATGGATGAAAGGTCATTAGTTTGTCTTAATAATGGAAAAGGTACAAGAGTAAATATACATAAAAATGCAGTTTCATGTCTTGATATTACATTAATATCAGACTGTCTTGTTAATGCATGTGAATGGGATGTTAATTGGGAGTCTACAATAGGGAGTGATCATTTTCCAGTAAGTACAATAATTGATGACAATATAAATAGACAAGAAGAGTTAACATTAATAAGATGGTGCTTTAATAAAGCTAATTGGTTTAAATTTAAAACAAAATGTGAAGAAACAAGTCATGTAGTAACATTAAAGGTAATATTGAAGAATGTACAAATCAAATAACAGAACATATCTTAAATGCTGCAAATTATAGTTTACCAAAAATAAAAGTGAAAGGTCAGAAGAAAGTAGTTCCTTGGTGGAATAATGAATGTAGTAAAACAATTAAAGATCGTAATAAAGCTTTTAAAATATTACAGAAAAATTTAACAATCGAAAACCTTATTGATTATAAAAGGAAAAGAGCAAAGGCTCGGAAAACTATAAAGGATGCAAAAAAGAAAACATGGAGAGATTATTGTTCATCAATAGGTTCAGAAATAAATTTAAAGAATGTTTGGTTAATGTTTAGAAAAATGATGGGGAAAAAGAATAATGTTAATATTCCATCCTTAGTTAGAGGACAGGAGGTTTTGGTTTTAAATAAGGATAAGGCAGAGTTGTTAGGTGAGACATTTGCAGCTGTTCATAGTGGTGATCAGTTGACAGATACTCATAGAAGGCAGATGATTCAAAAAATTGGAAATCATAAAAATTCACTAGAAAAATATCAAAAATATATGTCAACATTAGATATGAATATAACCATGAAAGAAATAAAAACAGTATTGAAAGGGACAGGATATTCAGCTCCAGGGGAGGATCAATTATGTTATGCTATGTTTCGACAGATGCCGGAAGTAACACTGAAATTAATATTAAAATTATTTAATAAAATATGGAAAGAAGGATCGATACCAAATAGTTGGAAAAGGGCAATAATATTACCATTTAATAAGCCAGGTAAAGATCCTACCTGTCCAAATAATTACAGACCAATTGCTCTAACTTCTCATTTAAGTAAATGGATGGAGAAAATAATAGTAAATAGACTAGGATATTTTCTTGAGAAGAATAATCTAATTAATGGATATCAATGTGGATTCAGAGCAGGAAGATCAACAATGGATGCTCTAACTAGAGTCAGTAATGAAATAGAGAAAGCTTTAAAAATGAAGGAACTAATGATTATAGTATTTTTTGATATAGAAAAAGCGTATGACTCACTATGGAAAGAAGGATTACTTATAAAAATGAAACAGATGGGAATAGGTGGGAGAATGTATAATTGGATAGCAAATTTTCTGTTAGATAGAAAAATAAGAGTAAAAATTGGGAATGATTATTCAAAAGAATTTAATGTTGAAAATGGAATACCTCAAGGTAGTGCAATTAGTCCAATTTTATTTAATATTATGATCAATGATATTTTCTATGACACTGATAAATGTATAAAATCTGCACTATATGCAGATGATGGGGTCATATGGATGAAGGGGAAAAATATTAAATATGTGGTAGGAAATATTAAAAAAGCAATTAGTAAAGTAGAAAAATGGTCTTATGAATGGGGTTTTAAATT
The DNA here is from genome assembly GCF_001444195.1 of Xiphophorus couchianus. Lineage (NCBI taxonomy): Eukaryota > Metazoa > Chordata > Actinopteri > Cyprinodontiformes > Poeciliidae > Xiphophorus > Xiphophorus couchianus. Next base: position 798,243 of record NC_040236.1, on the reverse strand, counting down.
ATCAGCAAGCAAGTCTTCTTATATGGTTGTCACAGAGAAATATTAATATAGAAACAATAACATTATATGGACAAACGTTAGAAAGAGTAACAGAATATAAATATCTAGGTTTATGGTTGGATAGTTCTTATTCATGGAAAACTCATTTAGATAACTTAGAAACCAAGTGTAAAAATGTTATTAATCTATTAAAGGCTGTGGCTGGAAATAATTGGGGTGCAGATAGACAGTCATTATTAAGCATATACAGGGCTCTCATGAGATCAATGATAGATTATGGCAGTACAATATATGGAGCAGCAGCTAAAACATCATTACAAAAAATAGAAAGATTACAGTGTAGGGCTTTACGTATATGTACAGGAGCAGTAAAAACAACACCTATTAATGCTCTTTTAATTGAAACTGGGGAAACTCCACTGGAAATGAGGAGAATTAAATTAGCTTTAGCATATTGGATGAAAATTAAAAGTAATAAAGATGATAATGTGAATTCAATTATTTTGCAGAATTGTTGGGAATATTTGAAGTTCCAAAGTAATGGATTTGGATGGATGGTTAGGAAATGGATTAAAATGTATAGATTAGAGGACAAGGAAACAGCTCATTTTAATCCAATTAGCGTTATTCCTCCATGGTTAATACCAGAGGTTAATGTAGATTTGGAAATTAATACAATGAAAAATGATTGGAATTTAAATGAAATAGGGATCAAGACTGATATTTATTTAAGAAATACATATAACAATTATCTTAAAATTTATACAGATGGTTCTAAGAATTTAAAAGGATATGTGGGAATAGGAATATATATATCAGAGTTTAAAATTTTTTTTTCTAAAAGAATATCAGATCATTTGTCGGTTTTTACAGCAGAAATGGTGGCAGTTATATTAAGCTTGCAATGGGTTGAGGAGGTCTGACCAGACAGGGTGGTGGTGTGCACAGATTCCAAAGCTGTAGTAGAAAGTATTAAGGGAGAAGGAAACGATAGAAAAGATTTAGTATTAGAAATTCATCATATTTTATTTAGATTATATAGGGGTGGCATTGATGTTTGGTTTTGTTGGGTGCCAGCACATGAAGGAGTAAAAGGCAATGAAAAGGCAGATAAATTAGCTAAAAGGGCTTTAGAGGGGGAAATAACAATTTCAATTCCTTTTGGGAAAGGGGAAGGGAAATCACTTATTAAAAGTAAAGAAATGGAGAAATGGCAAAAAATGTGGAATGAAGATAAGAAAGGAAGAAGATTATATGAAGTACAAAAGTCAGTTCGAATTCGAAGCATTAATGAAAGAAACAGAAGAGAAGAAATAATAATTAGTAGATTAAGAGTAGGTCATACCTACATAAATGACATGCTTTATACAATAGGGAGGAAAAATAATGATAAATGTGAGAGATGTGGAGAGAAAGAAAATGTAGAACACATATTGATGAACTGTAAGTCATATGAACTCGAAAGGCAAGAATTAAAGAGAATAGTTAGAAATATAGGGCATGAATGGAATCTTAAAGGTATATTAGGAAATGAAGGAAACATAACAGATATTCACAAATTAAGGAAAGCATTGTTTATTTATCTTAAGAATACAAAATTAAAAAGTAGAATTTAATAGATATGAAGTAATGCTGCTACACACTCATGTACAGTAGGTGGCGGTATGCACCTTAAAGTTGCTTGTGATCCGCCATAATAGAAAAGAAGAAGAAGAAGACCACCGCTTCAAGATGGCCGCCGTATTTCCTGCGCCCCAGCAGCCAATACGGGGTCCACTCTTTATTATGTCGTAAGAGCGAGCCACTGATGCACCTTTCTCCCTTTCTACAGCACCAGCAGACGAAGCCTGGAAGACAGTAATGTGATGGAGGTCCTGGATGTTTGGCGCTAATCATTATCGATGGCAGGCACAAGAGGAAAGATAAAGCTGAGGAAGTCAGCAGATACCAGTTTACAAAAACATTGTTTTCAGGCCATCAGGACACATTTTACCGCGTTGGGAACCGAAGCTGTTCTTGGTAAGACAAAGAGCTACTAAACTGAGTTAAACCTCTGAAAAAGTTAGCATCACGTCCAGCAGATTAGGTCATTATTCTGAACTTATGAGCTGTTATTTAGAAAATGGTTTGTAATTTGTGAAACTTTCACTCTATTTGTGAAAAGAAGAGGAATCGTGTCTGATTTTAAGAATAAAACTTCTAAATTGTGTCTATAGCTCACACAGCAAACCGCCATGTTGGAGAAGTTGTATTTGCTGTATGTAGTCATCTGGTTTCAACTGTGTATTCATAATTTATGTTGCAGCCCTCATCCATAGGTACAGACAAATGTTAGTCTTTTAGAATGGCGTAATGTGTGATCTGATGTGATATCTGTTAAAATCTAGACCTCCCAACACCGCTCCTTAAGGATCTACTGCCTCATCTGACAGCATGTCAACTGGATGAGGTCCAGCCAGCCCTCAATAAGAGAGGTATGGACTCTGTTTCTGCTGTCTGTAGTTCTTGTTCAGTATTCATTATCGATCACAAGAGAAGTCAAAGTAGAGCATAAATCCAGAGCAAATTACCAATATTGATCATAATACATAACATCTGCCACAATCAAATAGAGGGCAAGAAGAAAAATACAAGAAGCACTGGACTAGAAGTACTTTCACTGAAAATAAAAGCAAAGTCAGCGTAACATCTACAAATAAAGCAACTTAGTCAGAATTGGCCCAAGGCATAAGCAAACTAAGTGGCTGCTTAGGGCCCCAGGGACAATAGGGGACCCCCTAAGTGTAACTGATTTCTTTTAAGTAATAATTTCTATGTGATTATAGTAACAAACATAGAATTTCATTGTAAAGTTAGGATTTTTTTTACAATAAATAATTTGATCACGTAGAAATCATTGTTTATTCGGGGAAAAAATCAAAAATAAATTGTTCTTGGGGCACCCTGGTGGCCGCAGTAGGTCCTGCTTCACCGGTAATATGAGCTCTCTTCAATGTGCAGTGCACATCCAAATCTCCAAGATAAGTTAGCTAAACACTGTCACAAAATAAGACTTATTATTCAGGGACAAAGAAAATAAAGAGGAAGAAGAGAAAAAAAGCCAAGATCAAGGTATGTTTACAGGTCTCTTGATAATGTAATGTTTACCAAAAAGATTTGTGAAGCTGCTTATGGAAAATTAGCGTCATAGCGACCGTGTACAGTCTGGTTCAAAAGCCAAATATTGATGCTAGTGTCTTTGTTTTTGTGTGAAGCTGAGTTCATTCTCGTGGTTGGCCCTCATGGTTTCAAAACGGTGTGTTTGATAACATTGATGACAATAATTAAAACTTCTCAATGTTTGACATTATCTAGAAAAATGTTTTTACATCAGGCTATATGGCAATATATCAATGAGCTACTCTAAGCTGTAGTTGGTGTTATAGAATTGTATTATTAAGGAATGAGAATCTGTTTCAAAAAGTAGAGAAAGATTGATCTTTGTCTTTAAGTTTCTTTATTCGAAGGCAAAAGTGTTCGAAGACCCGTCTCACTGAGTGCAGTCAGGAGAAGAGCCCTGAACAACACACATCACATCGTTATATAGTCACAGCAAGGCAAAGACCCACCCAAAGTCTGATCTTATCTCTATTGCCAGATGGACCACAGAGACAATCCTAACCCCCACCTCATGAACCATCCCTCACCTCTTGGATGGGACGATTTTATGGCAGGAAAGAGAGCCGATAATAATTTCAGGACAAACTTCTCATTTTTCTTTGTCAGTTACTCATGGATGCAGGATACAAACTACATTCTGCACATGTCAGTCCTTTAAGACAATTGCCAGATCAAGCATTTAACCCAAGATGTCTTCAGGTCTCTTATACTATCACAGCTGTTGAAGCATCTAAACATTATCTGGAAACTTCTTTAATGGAAAAACACATGTTGCAGAAATTGCAAAACACAGCAGATATAATCAGTAAATAAATGGTAATAAGTATCATCAGTTCCATCAAAGATAAAATAAGGATAAAAATGAAATTTTCTATTACATTGGAAATGTATTGTTTGCTGCTGATCATGATGTATCTAAAGCAAATATTAATTTTACATGTACTTATAAATTATGAGAAGCTTCTCCAGGAGCACTGCCAAAATTATTTGACGGCACACAATCAGGCCAGTACCGGTCCCCATTCTTAGACGAGAAAGACTCACCTGGTGTAAATGTAATTTTTAGCTACTGGAATCACACCTAAGAGAAATGAATTCAATCAAAGTATGTCATAAATATGTGTGTATGTATTCCATGTTAAGTACGGGTACATCGATTGCAGTTTTCTTGGTGATCGTCAATTGGGGATCTTTAAAAAGCCTTACCTGACAATTCAGATTTTGGTTGATAGCATTTTTTTTCTTGGATATGTCGTTAAATATTACAAGAAAGTCACTGAGCTGGCAACAGTGGGGTGACTATTGTTAAAGCAGAAGTGAAGACATAAGCTGGTGGCCAATTTGTCAGTCAAACCTCTGACGAAAGAGCAGAAGAGGATAGTGGGTGATTTACTTTTAAATCTTTGCTGAGGTAAATAAGATTTGGGATAAGATTGGCTTCATGTGTAAGTATCAGCCGACCACCAATCTCTCAAAATTCAGAAAATTGGTGCAGATACATTGACTGGCCAATAAATGTATCCTATATGATTCGTTCATATAGGATATAATGTAAACAGCACTGTGACAGAGATGCAACAAGTTTATAGGAGGTGTGCGAATAATCTAATCTAGGGCTGAAGCGATTCCTCGAATGATTCACGTACCGCAATTATTTAAATTCCTTGAGGAAAATGTATCTGCCTCAAAACTTCATTAAATTATGTTTTATCATTTAGCGCACTGTGTTCCGGCCGTTGTTGCAGCAAAATCTGTGACCCATCATTTTTTGTGACCGCAGGGGGCGATAGCGCGATTATTCTGGCCAGAATAATCTGTGACCAGTGTGATTTTAGCTATTTGAGGATTAAATATTATTATAAATACACCCAGATTGTAGTGATGAAGTGGTAGGACTCTGAAAAATAGTTGTTTTAAACTCTGACATTATTTACTGACCTGTACAGTAAGGTCACGGATTATTCTGGCCAGAATAATCTGTGACCAGTGTGATCCATTTCTTAATAGCTTACCAATTTATTAAATGGCCACAGTTGGTTTACATATTTTAACGACAGCACATAGGGATTCAATGCGATGGTCAGTGTTCCGCCTCAAATACAAAGTAATACATTATATTTTCTCCGTCAATGCGATGGTAATATAGGAGCCATGAATCTTACAATCAATCAATCAATCAATCAAATTTTATTTGTAGATTTTATTTCAGCAGCAAGGCATTTCAAAGTGCTTTACATCATATCAAACACAGAAACACAATGTAACATAGAATCAACAATCAAAACATGACATTAAGTCAAGTTCCATCAATAAATTTGTAATTGATTACATTTCAAATACAATCCTAAACAGGTGGGTTTTTAGTCGAGATTTAAAAGAAGTCAGTGTTTCAGCTGTTTTACAGTTTTCTGGAAGTTTGTTCCAAATTTGTGGTGCATAGATGCTGAAAGCTGCTTCTCCTCGTTTGGTTCTGGTTCTGGGGATGCAGAGCAGAACCAGAACCAGAACCTGAGAGGTCTGGAAGGTTGATACAACAACAGCAGATCTTTAATGTATTGTGGTGCTGAGCCGTTCAGTGATTTATAAACTAACAACAGAATTTTAAAGTCTATTCTTTGAGCTACAGGGAGCCAGTGGAGGGACTTTAAAACTGGTGTTATGTGCTCTATCTTCCTGGTTTTAGTGAGAACGCCAGCAGCAGCGTTCTGGATCAGCTGCAGCTGTTTGATTGATTTGTTGGACAGACCTGTGAAGACGCTGTTGCAATAATCAATACGACTGAAGATGAACGCATGGATGAGTTTCTCTAGATCTTGCTGAGACATTAGTCCTTTAATCCTGGAAATGTTCTTCAGGTGATAGAAGGCCAACTTTGTAACTGACTTTATGTGGCTCTGGAGATTCAGGTCAGAGTCCATCACTACTCCCAGGTTTCGGGCCTGATCGCTGGTTTTTAGTTGTAATAACTGAATCCCAGCTGTCTCAGTATTTACCCAGTATTCGCACCTTGTTGCCCCCTGCAGTCACAGAAATTGATGGATTTTTCTGTAACACCTGTTCATTACTTTGTTGGGCGACGCTGTCACGTCTCCCTATTAGTTGTTGCTAAGTACTAGCAGCATAACATCCAATTTTCAAGTTCAGTCTAGGGACATTTTATTAATTGATGATAATGTCCGGGTTTTTGTCGTTTTCGGGGGATCAGTAGGTATCCTTAAATTGACTGGCGCGATGCCTGGAGTACGACAGCCTTTCTCCTCCTGGAGCTGCTGTGTGGTCAGAGCAAACAGCAGGGAAGAACGCTGCAGGTGTATTTATACAGGTGAACGCATAGACTGAACACTGCAGGTGTTCTATCAGATTAGCAAACGCTGTCAGAATAGCATACATACAGTTAGTACGCATGCCTGTGCATTAAGAAGTCCGACCGTCAGAGGAGCTGTCAGTTCATACGCGACAAGTTGTGACGAAAATAAGTCATTAAATTGTTTTCAATGATGACTAGATAGATATACATGCATTGTCGTGGTTTCAAACTTATTTAACAGGGTCTAGCTGCAGCTGCAGTCAGCTACAACGCATGCCCATGTAAAACTCATTAACCTACTTAACCGCTAAGTCAGGATGTCATACAGCTGTTAATAGCAAAGTGTATGATGATCTACAGTACGTCATGATTCTATGTTTGTGTATACTTGTCTGATAGATATAGAATAGAATAGAATTACTTTATTCATCCCAGCAGGGAAATATAAAAAACTGATATAGCCATCAGTTTGTGCTAAACGTATGATGATCTGACAGAACACGGGCGGCTGCGCTGTAGTTGATGCCTAACGTAACTGTAGCTTTACGGACGTACCGGAAAATAATTTTCATGTCATCCCGGTCTCAACAAATGGGTGGCGGAGTGCATCGTGGCGGCACATACAGTGAGGAAAGTAAGAATTTGAACACCCTGCGACTTTGCAAGTTCTCCCACTTAGAAATCATGGAGGGGTTTGAAATTTTCATTCTTAGGTGCTTGTCCAATGTGAGAGACATAATCTAAAAAATGAAATCTGGAAATTGCAATGTATGATTTTTAAAAAATATGATTTATTTGTATGTTACTGCTGCAAATAAATATTTGAACACCTGCCAATCAGCAAAATTTCAGGCATTGAAAGACCTATCAGTCAACCTCGAAATAGTCCACCTCCACTCCACTTGTTGTTCTAAATTAGAAGCTGTTAGCTGCATAAAGACTCATGTCCACCCCACATCATCAGTAAGACTCCAACTACTAACATGGCTAAGACCAAAGACACCAGAGACAAAATTGTAGACCTCCACAAGGCTGGGCAGGGCTACAGGACAATTGCCAAGCAGCTTGGTGAAAAAATATTAATTGTTGGAGCAATTATTAGAAAATGGAAGAAGCAAAACATGACTGTCAATCTCCCTCGGAGTGGAGCTCCATGCAAGATCTCACCTCATGGCGCATCAATGATCCTTAGAAAGTAGAGGATGACTGGGGCCATGTATTGTGAGATTTTGGGGAACAACCACCTTGCCCTCAGTTAGGGCATTGAAGATGGGCAGTGGCTGTGTCTTCCAACATGACAATGACACACAGCAAGGATAACCAAGAAGTGGCTCCATAAGAAGCATGTCAAGGTTCCGGAGTGGCCTCGCCAGTGTCCAGACCTAAACCCGATAGAAAATTTTTCGAGGAGCTCAAACTCCGTGTTTCTCAGCGACAGCTCAGAAACCTGGCTGATCTAGAGAAGATCTGTGTGGAGGAACGGGCCGGCATCCCTGCTGCAGTGAAAACCTGGTGAAAAACTACAGGAAATGATTGACCTCTGTCATTGCGAACAAAGGCTACAGTACTAAATATTATCATTCATTTTCACAGGTGTTCAAATACTTATTTTCAGCAGTAACGCAAATAAATTATTTAAAAAATCATACATTGTGATTTCTGGGTTTTATTTTTTAGATTGTCTCTCACAGTGGACATGCAGCTGGTAGGTGTCGCATTCTGTCGCTAGCATGGACACAAAAGCTAGAAATGTCTGGGCAAGGTGAGAGTTCATCTATTAAACTGACTAAAGATGAATACATAAACTAAAAGCTGGAGTATACACATTTTTATAAGCATATTTGTGAGCCTGCCTCTTTATTATTAAATTGAATATAATTTCAGATTTTTGTATAAATTTTCCTCTGGTTGACTTAGAAAGTGAGCTGTTACAGGTTAGTTTTCTAAACTACAGAAAAGTAACTGTTAGGGATGCTCAAATATGAAAAATTTGACTGATATTTAAATCTGATAGTAACACTTCTGTTATGTTAGATTTACCAATATTTTATAATTTTTTTTTATCTGATTACTTGAATAATTGATAGAGTACTTGGTTACTAAAATATTTGTTTACAACAGCCCTGATCTAATAATCTGACTGCTGATTGCAGCCAGTCCACATTATTAGCAGAAACTGAGGGCCCCAAAACCAAATTTTGCTTAGGGCCCCATGGAGGCTTGGGCCGGCCCTGAACTTACTTAATAACTTCACACACCAATTACTAAGCAGTACATTGCCATGGTTGTCTTTAGTCATAGACTGAAACATAAAACAACATATTTCTGCTCTCATAGACCTAACCTCGAAAAAATAGTTTGAAAAGCAAAAGTAACATTATCAGTTGGGATTTTCAGACATTATTGCTTAGCTTCCCCTTATCACAGGATGCCTAATTACTATTATGTTATTAATATTCTAATATGGTTCATTCTCACATTTAAACTGATTATATGTTTCCTAATTCAGGGTTATCCACGTATTCTGGATGGGTAGAAATCCTCCGGGACCTGGTTGGTCTGAGCCATGTAAGTGTGCCACCCTCTTGCAAATTTCAACGTTGTAAATGTGGATCTCACCAGATGTACTTCCTGTCTTTTGTTACTTTTCAGGCATTGGACTTCAGGACAGAAGCAGAAGCTAAGCATGAAGTCATGTTGAGGCTTTTCACAAGTGTTTTCTACGGACTGAGCAACAACTATGTGTTAAAAAACAGCACAAATTTAAAATCCAATTCATTCTTGAGTTCTGCAGCCAAAAGTATTCATCATTTTATACTCATTCCATGTATGCATCAGGCTCTGCAAGCTTTAACGACCAATCAGCAACCTCTTCTAGTGCTGTTAGAAAAGCATATAAGAACTATTCAGGTCAGTCACTTACTGTTAACAGTGAGGAAAACACAAGCTGTGCTGTATGTCCTGCATCGCCTGCTAGACCATGGGATCACTACAAACCTCGTTGTTAGTATAGATTCTGCCCTGGACCTTGCATGGCTCCTGCATGGACGTGGGTCACAGTACGTCAACATGGAGCTGAAAAAACTGTTCTCCTTCCCTCATGTTTTACAAACCTCACCAGCCAGCTCCAGTCCAGATGTTGAATCCACAGCTTCAGGCAATCAGAGTGATGATGTCATTCCCTGCAAACGAGTCAAGTTATATTCTGAGTCTGTGGAGAAGGAGGAAGGCCCATTTGGTGTACCGAACTTTACTTTGGACCCTCAGATTCTCTGTCATACTTTTAGTCCTTGTGATGGTCCCTCAGCAGGAGCATGCACATTTGGACAGATTACCCATTTGGAGATCAGAACCTGTGGTCCTGATTCTCTCAAGGTCCTGAGTTTTTCCTTGCCCACGTTTTTTTGCCTTCAGTCATTAAGTCTTCACAGCAAATGTAAGTTTACCTGAAATCTGCCAATATAGCTGGGGCTGTTACAAAACCTTCTGCTCTTTGTGCTAAATTCACAGAAACAATGTAAAGGCAAAATATTTCTTCCTGTTCTGTTTGAGGTGTACAAATACATCATATTTTACTCTCTCATTATTTCCTAAAGAAAAACAACTGAAAGAGAGAAGCTGTGTGTGACAAACTGGTTCCATTGTTGCTGTTTCCACAGTTCAGTTGGGCAGTTCGCTTTCATAAGTCAAAAACATTTATGACAGTTACCTCAACTGAGTTGTTTTGCCAATCTTTCCACATAGGAAATTCAACTAAATGTCAGATGTGCTCAGAAAAAATCCGAGAGCTGTGTCAAACTTTAAAGGCCTCAGTTTGCTTGTTAAGTTCTTAGTAGGACAACTGGAAACATACTGAACGAGTGTGGATTGGCTCAGTTGGTGTTCAAGAGGAAGTGTCTTCTCTTCAGGAAAACTGCAGGAAACTTGCACCTACATTGCCAGGTTTTTGGTGGGGCTGTTGCCTTGTAGCAGGAAGATCCTGGGTTTGAATCCTGGCCTCGGGGTGTTTCTGCATGCAGTTTGTTGGTAGCAGTGATAGGTTTTCTCTGGGTTCCCAGCTTCTTCCCACAGTCCAAATACACAACTTTAAGTAAATTGTGCGTTGTGTCTGTGTTGACCTGTGAAGGACCGGCGACCTGTCCAGGGTGTATCAGGCTTCTGGCCCTGGGACCACCACAGAAGAGTAACCTCCATACCTCACCCTCATTGGTTGTAACATCACTGTTGAGGGCTGATGAGTTAGTTTGGCTGCTTCAGGGTTTTTACAACCTGTTAAATCATGGGATGTACTTCATGGATCTCTTTTTCAGCCTTGCTTCATTGTTAACTAATAATGACTGTATGGAAGATGTTGTGTGTCCCAGCATTTAATGTGATATTTACTGTCCTTAAATCAGTTTGGTTCTATTCCAGAAAATCAAACAAGGATTTAATGGGAAAGAAATGATTCCCTCCCCGTCCCTTTAGTGGCAGATGATGATTTCACTCTTCTGATATGAACCACTTGACCATAAAACCAAATAACCACCTTGATGGAAACAATTCTTCCTTATGTCAGTGACCTATTTAAACCAAACCGATATTTTCTAGTTTACATTGATGATACGTTTATTGAATAAAAACTCAAAAATCTTTAGATGTTTCAAGCTGAAGCAAATTATATTTAACCTGTGACCTTTGATGGAAATGAGAATCTTTATTCTGCCTCTCCACCAGAGAATAAACAGTAGGTGAAATGTTTGTGTTGTGCAGCCATCTTCAGGGAGTTGGATGTGTTGGAGTTTGCTGGAGCGCTGCAGCAGCTTTCTGACAGCGGCTGCAGCAGCCTCATCCAGCTCAGCCTTGGCCTCCTGCCTCATGTTGGACTCATGAAGACCCTGCTGAATGCAAGCCCCAGGCTGACGTCCCTATGTGTCGAGTTTCAGACGGCAATATGGGGACTGCAGTTTAATCTGGACCATGCTGGGACTGCTGAGCCCAACACATCAGGTGCAGTAAGCACAATTCAAAATGTGTGGCTCCTGCTAAATGTTGAGCAGGGAGGCTCTTTTAATGCTTTAAATTTCATGCATATGTGGAGCAGTGGTTCTTGTTTTATCCTAAATGACACCTAAAAATACTTAATAGATCTTTTTGCTAAAAAGTAGAACCTTTTCCAGTTTAATGATTTATTTAGGGATGAGCCTAATCTTGGTTCTTCCCAACTTATTTTCTGCAGAACTTCTTCTGGAGAAGTTAACCGTGAAAATAATTCAGCTCCAAACAGATCTACACTTCTTGACGTCAGTGCTTAGACGGAGCCCACATCTCGCCTCACTTCATATAGCAGGGATGAGACTACCCACTGGCTGCAGTCAAAGCCAACTCCTCAGCACTCTCTCAGGTAAGGACACTTTACTTGCTGGAGATGCTCTGCTTGTTGCTGTTGATTGGGATTGGAAATGGAAAGAAGCCGGTTGCATATCACTGATTAGGACATTTGTCATGGTTTGTGGGTAAAGATTCTTATTTTTATTGAAAAATCATGAAGACCCACACCCTGCCCATTCTCTCAGAAACAAGTAGGGTAGTGAACATGCATACAATGATCCGTATAAATATGATGCAAATAAAATGTAACATAAGATTATGTAACATTAACATTATAGGATTGATAATCTAAAGATTGTTTGGACTGCCACAGCAGTTGAGGAGTAGAACCTTATTATGTGAAGTGTTTTTTGCTGACTTTAATTTGGAATAGAGCAACAGATCTGATACAGACCTGATGGTTTCAGTGGCAAATGTGCCAAGACGTGGAGTTCTTTCTGAAAGATCTTCCACATCTTCACTCAGGGATAGTCCTCATGGTATAATCTCATTGGTTTCACAAGTTATCATTATTTAACTCCTTTTTTAAGCTAGTTTGGGTTGATTAGCTGGTTGACTTGCTCCCAGTATCATCTTGCCAGGTCAACAATATTTAATACCATCCAGAAAATAACAAAAAAACCAGTTGTCTTTTCTTTATTATCAGTGTGAAATTGTATCTTGTTTTTCCATTGATTGTTTATAAATCCTTTTATGTATGTTTACTGCTTCCTCCTGCTTTTTGTACAGTTAAGACCAAAATTAGAATTAGGTTTAAAGTAATCTTTTAATCATACCCACGTTTCTCTAGAGAAATGTCAATGTTTGGAGTGACCCAGCCAGAGTCCTGACTGATGGATTTGTGCAGGGAACTAAAAATTAGGGTGATGGTAAGGAGGCCATGCAGTGTCAAAGACATAGAGCTCATCCTCAAAGATATATTATCAAAGTACCAGAGAATGTGCAAAAAGGTGCAATCAAGCAATACAGCAATCAAACAATTGTAAGGGTTTGATTGCTGTAATGCCAATAAAGCAGTTTGTTCTCATATCATTTGTGTTCGCCTTTCAGAATCCAATCACAGTTTAAAAGCTCTGACGTTTGAGGATATAAAATTGTGTGACTGTCTGCCTGACATCCTGAAACTGCTGAGAGGCTGCATGTTGGAAGGTAAGCCAAAGAGAAAACAGAAGTAATGGCTTCCATCATTCAGTGTCTGCTGAGGAGTTTCTGGCTGTGTCCTGCTTGACATGCAGCATAAACTAGGAGCAATCAATCAAATGTGAATCTCATCCCAGAGAAACCCTACTCCTGCTTGTCCTTCACTTAGAGCTAAGCTTCAATGACTGCCGTCTTCTGGAGAGGTGTATCAACCCAGAAAAAAGTCTTGTAGAGCTGGTGGCTGCGTTGAAGATGCCTTCACTTCACTCTCTGAGTCTAGCACAGAATCGGCTCGGTAAGCAATCTTCATGATTTTTTTGTAAGTAGGATGTAGTTCAGACTTGTAGTTATGACATTTTCAGAAATTATTTGCGCCGTTGCCAATATGTTCTAACCAAAAAGATAAAGAAGGAAACAAAAGAATGATTTTGAAAATATTGACATGAAATACAGGGTCTCCTCCAGAAAACTTGCTAAGCCCAGTGGTCGGGGCGTTGAGGCGGTCCACTGTGTCTTTGTATTAAAAGATGTAAAATAGACAGAAAATGTAAAAATATTACTGGGTAATTATATGTTACAGGAAAACATCTCCAGTGAAATGCTATTTGTAATCTTAAAAACAGCAAATCAAAAAATACAATTAAAATGAATATTATAAATATTTTCACTTCTGTTTAATCCAAATTAAGTCAGCAGCTCCATCAGGCCCCCCAGGGCTTCAGGGGCCCATAATGCTAATATTTTAACACAAACCACAGATGCATAAACGTAACATTTGTTTATTGAGATGATCAATGCTGCTAAATTTGATTTAATGGTTTCAGCATACATAACTTAAAAAATTTTAAATGGTTTAACATTTAAATGTAAGATTTAAAGGAGCTGGTAAGTTTACTTTGTAAAAGTTCAAAGAACAATATTTATAGTTAGATGTTTTGTTACCATAGCTACAATCTGATGGTATGAGTTTAATCTTTGAGCTTGAGCTCCGTTTGTTCATACAAATGAGTAAACTGCGATTATAACTTATTGCTTTTTAGGTTGGCCAATTAAACTACTCCCCATCTCCCATCCATCCATCCATCCATCTTCTTCCGCTTATCCGGGGTCGGGTCGCGGGGGTAGCAGCTTCAGAAGGGAGGCCCAGACTTCCCTCTCCCCGGCCACCCCCGGCCCATCTCCCATATTTCACTAAATTTAACACATAAGCTGTGCTGATGCTTTTAGCAGCAAAAGGGTCCCCTATGCATAAACTATAAACCTATCTTCTGTAAACATATCTTTTAGGAATAAATCTGCTCTGCCAGTGAAACGCTCAGAGCAATAGAGACGCTTGCAATCTGACTGTAAAAAAACAAAAAAGCGGTTTTTTGGGGGGTTTTTTTATTATTATTTTCCTAAAAACATAAACAAGAAAGGTTTAGCCTGGTGGTTTGACTAGTAATGCATGGCGGGCTGCCAGGCCTATAATACACTGGGGGAAACCCTGAAATAGTAGCAGCATTTATTAATTCAGCTAATTGTTGCTGTTGAACTTGCTAGTAAATGATCCATTTTTCCTTCTTGTGTCAACAGCTAAGAATGTGTGTGTGCTGGCAGAACTGTTCTCAGACCAGTCACAGAGCTCACTGAAGCAACTAGACCTCAGGTGAGACCTAAAACCTAGTCTGACCTAAAACAGAACTGCTTATTTTCTTCTTTTAAAGTCGGTGGATTTTACTCTCTTTTTGTCACCTCTATCTTAAACGTTTTACATTATGTTTCACTTATGTGTTGGTAGCATGTTTCTAGCATAATGAGAAGAGAGCTCTGCTGTTCCTGTGGCAGGAAGTAAGCAACATTTGATTAGCTACTAAAAGCTGTCATCAAAAACTATCATAAAGGATAGAGGTCTAAATGACAGAGCAGAGAACATCTACTCCAGACACATTTAACTTAAGCAAGATTACTCAACTTATTTTTCAAAATTTATGTACATTTTAAATTTAAATCACTCCAACTTTGAAAAGATTTCTAAAATATTAAACTAGCTAAAACCCAAACCAAGGTGCATTCATGGTTCCATGTACCCTTAAATCTCGATACACAAACTGCTATGCTCTAAAAAGTATTGTTCATGAATATTATATTTAAGATTTAAAATGTTACAGCAATAAATTCTAAATTTGTTTATTTATTTATTTTTTTACTTCAAAAGCCACCAGACATTATCTGGTTGACAGACTGGTTACATTAAACCAGACATTGATTGACCTTCAACTGGTTCTGTATTTCTGCCTTTTAACTGTTTTACAGAATGGTGTCTCTTTTTCTTAAACAGGTCCAATTTCATTCAGCCTGCTGATCTGCTGGAGTTTGCTAAGAGACTGATGATTCATCCCCCTCCACACAGACTGACCCTTGACCTGAGGAAGAACCCAGGAGACAGAGACCCTGAGACATGGAACATGGCACTGAAGAGGCTTCAATCCTCCAGCATTTTACTCGTTGAGGGATGGAAATCCACAGACACAATGGTGGACCACATCAGCAATATGTAAAAGAAAATCTGGAGGATGAAATGTTGTTGAATGTTATTAATTATATCTAGCATCAGTAGCAATGTAAAACTAATGATGCTAATGCTAATGATGCTAACCCATTTCCTTTATCCAAAGCTTTGGATGGCTCTGACCTGAAACTATACACAGAAAATGGGAACACCTTACGTAAATTCTTTGAAATTAGTTTGATTTGTCTTTGACAGTGGAGAGACGAGTGGACCCTGTCCCTCATTTACCATGGGAGATGGGAACCAGTTCCCCTGTGAACCCAAAGTAGCCATAAACAGCAGATAATTTTCTATCATTTCATTTGTTTTTTTGCATCCAAGTGCTGAAGGAGGAAAAAAGATGATTCCATATCAGTTTGTCATTTGAATGTTTATTAAACATTACACCTCCAGAGATGTCTCTGATATGGTGTGTGCTTGTGTGTGACTGCGGACATTAACGTACAATTGGGAGACTGACAATAAGGTGGTATGGCCATGTTAGACAATAAGCATTGACACAACTACCAATTCATCGTAAGTACAAACCAAGTAGGAAAAAAAGGATCCAAAATATGGATTAATAAGACTGCTGTTTTTTTGTGGGGGGGGGGGGGGGGGGGTTACGTGTGTTTAAAGCTATCGCTTCAATTATGATTTTACCTTGTTTTCTTTGTCACATTGTAATAAATTTCAGCTTAGGACAAGGGTGACCCTATGAACATGCTAATTGGTTGTTTAGTCTACAACCAGACCATCTGCTGCATTAAAAAAACACAAACACCAAACATTCACACTGCCACATCACAACAGCTCAGCCATCTCTGAAGCTCCCACAGGCAAAATGTCTTCATAGACAGAAAACAGGCTTACCAAACCAACAAAAATATCCCAGAATTGTTTAGCAATATAACAAATTACATTGGAGCCTGATGGGCCAAACATAAATCAAGCTGATCATCTTGTTTGAAGAAGTCAGTCAGCATTACAGTCACACCTCTGGTCATGTGGGTGTCATTGACATTACAGACAGCATCTGAAATGTCCACAGCACAAACCCAAAGGAAGGTTTTATCCAAAACTGTTTAGTGTGGATATCTACATACTACTGGACGGCTGACATGGCATGGATTTAGATTGGGTCTTTAGTCCTCAATCAATGTGAAGAGCATTTAGCAGAGATAGTGCCCCTGTGTCTACCCATTGTTACAGCCTACACACTATGGAGTCACATATAAAGTCTGTATCTGAATGAGTAAGCTGTGTGCCAAACACACAAAGCTGATAACAGAAGTAATAATCTTAAGGGGTGAATATGGCTGCAACCATCTGGCCTTTCATTTCAGGTAGCCGTTAAAATTCTCTCCTTCAATAAGAAATTTAGTGCAGTAATTTATGCAATGAGAATTGTTGAACGGCATGTAGCCAGTTTTAAATTTTTTTACATCAAGTTTAGTGTTAACTTGATATAAGGAAGATTATACATAGCAAATTACAGACAACTGGATTTTTATAATTGAGAAACTACTTGGGCTAGTACAATGCACACTGTTTTTGTCTTCAGGGACTCACTTTAAGTAAATGTTTGAAGGGATAAATAGCTTGACTGTTTCATCATATGCCTGATCATTAAATCATCGGCTTAATGATGACTTAATGATCAGTCGACTGTGTGTTTGCTCATAGTCGGCCAACAACGGCAATGTGTATGCATCCTGCATGTTGAGAATTACACAGACCTACACACACACACGCACACCCAATACCCAACATACACACTTACAGTAAGTCTACAATACAGCATGTCAAAGGCATTAGAAAAATCTGAAATAAATATAAATAAATTATTTATAAAAGAATCAGTTAAAAACAAACTCTGTTAAACATAGAAAATATTTCAAACAAATACACCATTGTTTACTCAAAGACTGAATGGATGTATAAGATGTCTTCTAAGCAAAGACAAATGAACACATGCACACACTGATTAATCACTAGTGAGCTGAAAGGCCTGTCTGGGCTGAGTGGCTCTGTTGTCTCAGTTCCTGCTAAAGCAGCTGTGAAGTCCCAAAGTAGCCAATAGCATTCAAGGAGGGGTTTACTGGCAGTGATATCATTGATCCTCCCTGGATCTGTAGTTCACAGCTTCTGGGGAGCTGATCGATGGTCAAAGTCCATTTTGGCAGAGTCAATAGATGTGAAGATTTCATTCTGATAACCCAACACTGTAGAACACAAGACTGTGAGAGCAACTTGCATCCTACAACTATGTGTTATGGAGTCAAAGTGAAAGCCATTAGCACTTGATCAGCACCACACAGATGAAATGAAAGACTTCAGTGGTCAGTTTTGGGGGAAACCACAGACACAGTCCATTCAAACGTTGTCCGTCTATTATAAAACGTGCAGAAAAACCCAGGGCACCACACATTCTGCTTTTGCTCCAGCAGGTCTCACCGATGATGATAGCTCTGCTAAATTTGAGGACATAATTTCCTGGTCTGCTTAGTAACAACAACGATTAACTGAATCAGGAGGACAAAACTAGAAGCTGCTCAGCTATAGGCAGATCAGAGCTCTTTGCTTGGTCCTGCTGGTCAGACCACATGGCCAATTAATCAGTCACAACCAGCGGCTTGGTCTGGGGAGAGGAGCAATTCAAATATTATTTTTTTAAAAACTCTGGAAATTAAACTCATGGCAAATCCGATGCTGTGCAAATGTTACAGATCAAAGACATCATTATACACTCACTGGCCACTTTATTAGGTACACTTTGCTAGTACCGGGTTTGATCTCCCTTTCCCTCCAGAACTGCCTTAATCCGTCATGGCATAGATTCAACAAGGTACTGGAAACATTCCTCAGAGAGTCTGGTCCATGTTGACATGATAGCATCACACAGTTGCTGCAGATTTGTCAGCTGCACATCCATGATGCGAATCTCCCATTCCATCACATCCCAAAGGTTCTCTGTTGGATTGAGATCTGGTGACTATGGAGGCCATTTGAGTTCAGTGAACTCTGTCGTGTTCGAGAAACCAGTCTGAGACGATTCACGCTTTATGACATGGCGCTGGAAGTAGCCATCAGAAGATGGTACTAGTAGGCCCAAAGTGTGCCAGGACCATTGCACCACCACCACCAGCCTGAACCGTTGATACATTCAGGACAGATCCATGCTTTCATCTTGTTGACACCAAATTCTGACCCTACCATATATCAGACCAGACAATGTTTTTCCAATCTTCTATTGTCCAATTTTGGTGGACAAAATTGGACAACAGACAAAATTAGTGTCCAATTGTAGCCTCAGTTTCCTGTTCTTAGCTGAACGGAGTGGCACCTGGTGTGGTCTTCTGCTGCTGTAGCCCATCTGCCTCAAGGTTTGGCATGTTGTCCTCTGACCTCTGGCATCAACAAGGCATTTGGCCCACAGAACTGCCGCTCACTGGATATTTTCTCTTTTTCGGTCCATTCTCTATAAACCCTAGAAATGTTTGTGCGTAAAAATCCCAGTAGATCAGCGGTTTCTGACATACTCAGAGCAGCCTGTCTGGCACCAACAACCATGTCACGTTCAAAGTCACTTATCATGGCTTTGAACATTAAGTGACTTAACGATCTGCATGTTGAACATGTCTACATGCCTAAATGCATTGAGTTGCTAATGTGTGATTGGTTGATATGACAATTGCTTTAATGAGCAGTTGGACAGGTGTACCTAATAAAGTGGCCTGTGAGTGTAGAGCATCCATACCTGCTGGAATCAAGCTTTTGAATCACTTCATGCTATTTAAAGGAATTGCACTCAGGTCTTTAAGCTGCCCCTAAACAGCAAAACTGCAGGGTGAGGAGAGCCTGTCTTCATAAACCTTGGATCATTATGAAAATTCTCCAAACCCAGAGGAGAGTAAACTTCATCGCCCTGTAATCAAAACAGGGCTCCATCTTCTTCAGCATGATGCTCCTCTGTGACTATGAAACCATGGTTTTACCTGATTTTCTGTTCATCTTCAGGCAAGATCACAAATGGACAAATGAAGAAATGTATTCCATTACAGAGTTCTTAGCTCCTAATAAGTTTAGTGGGAGTCATAACGATAACAAACAGATAGAGCCAAACCATGTCGATAAAGCTGTTTCTCCCGTGAAGTGTGAGACATTAGTGGAATGTCTGATAAACATGCACTAGTTCTTTAACTTTACTGAAGAACACTCCTCTAATGAGATGGCATTACTGCAGACTTGTAAAACTTGTATGGAAGTGTGCAATTGACAGTGAATGTCTACTTAAGCCAGGCAACAGAAAGTGAAAATAACTTCATACAAAACTTACAATTAACCAGAGGTCTGCAGATCTGGAAGAGAAATCCATGTAATGATGAGATCCCTGCAGAAATCTTCAAGCTGAATGTTTATAGTGTAATAATGGATGTGAAGGCACACACAGTACTGTTAGGTTCAGCAAACCCCAACCAAACATTGTTGGTTTATATGCAATATTACAGCTGGACCAAATCCACAGAAATTGAAACAGCTGATACAACTCAAAATGTAAAGCAGCCAAACTCAAATCAAGGCAGTTTTTGTCGTCAAAAGTAAACATGAACTTGCCAAGTATTCACCAGCAGCAACGATTTGAATGTATGGTGTCCATGTGCTGCGGGAGTGTGCAGGGAGCAGGTTAAAGGGAGCACAGGAGAGGCTGTAGGTCACTGAACAGCTGTAGGGGGCGCTATAAGATCCCATCCATGAAGCTGGTGTCTAGTCGCTGGATGAGCACCCGAATGAAGGACATTTCCTTACGGGTGTTCTCAAAGATCACCCTGGGATCATCTGACTGGCAACGTAGACAGTTAGGAGCCATGACCATGGCCAGGTTGTTCACATCCATCTTGGTAATGGCTACATTGGCAGGTTGAGCAAAAACCTAAACAGAAAACACAATTTTGTGTCATTTGCGTTTTTTCAATCAATCAATCAATCAAATTTTATTTGTATATTTTATTTCAGCAGCAAGGCATTTCAAAGTGCTTTACATCATATCAAACACAGAAACACAATGTAACATAGAATCAACAATCAAAACATGACATTAAGTCAAGTTCCATCAATAAATTTGTAATTGATTACATTTCAAATACAATTCTAAACAGGTGGGGTTTTAGTCGAGAGTTAAAGGAAGTCAGTGTTTCAGCTGTTTTACAGTTTTCTGGAAGTTTGTTCTAAATTTGTGGTGCATAGATACTGAATGTTTCTTCTCCTCGTTTGGTTCTGGTTCTGGGGATGCAGAGCAGAACCAGAACCAGAACCTGAGAGGTCTGGAAGGTTGATACAACAACAGCAGATCTTTAATGTATTGTGGTGCTGAGCCGTTCAGTGATTTGTAAACTAACAACAGTATTTTAAAGTCTATTCTTTGAGCTACAGGGAGCCAGTGGAGGGACTTTAAAACTGGTGTTATGTGCTCTATCTTCCTGGTTTTAGTGAGAACGCCAGCAGCAGCGTTCTGGATCAGCTGCAGCTGTTTGATTGATTTGTTGGACAGACCTGTGAAGACGCTGTTGCAATAATCAATACGACTGAAGATGAAGGCATGGATGAGTTTCTCTAGATCTTGCGATCTTGCTGAGACATTAGTCCTTTAATCCTGGAAATGTTCTTCAGGTGATAGAAGGCCAACTTTGTAACTGACTTTATGTGGCTCTGGAGGTTCAGGTCAGAGTCCATCACTACTCCCAGGTTTCGGGCCTGATCGCTGGTTTTTAGTTGTAATAACTGAAGCTGTGCATTGACTCTAGATCGTTCCTCTTTAGGTCCAAAAATAATAACTTCAGTTTTGTTTCTGTTCAGCTGGAGAAAGTTTTGGCACATCCACACATTTATCTGTTCTAAACATCTGTTCAGTGATTGGATGGGCTCTGAGTCACCTGGTGACATCGTAATGTAGAGCTGTGTGTCATCTGCATAGTTATGGTAGCTAATATTATGTCCTGTTATAACCTGAGCTAGTGGGAGCATATAAATATTGAATAAAAGGGGTCCTAGGATTGAACCTTGGGGTACCCCACATGTGACCTTTGACCTCTTTGATGAGAAGTTTATAATTGAAACAAAGAAATCCCTGTTCTTTATGTAGGATTCAAACCAGTTTAGCACTGGACCGGAGAGCCCGACCCAACTCTCCAGTCGATTCAGTAATATGTCATGGTCAACAGTGTCAAAAGCTGCACTGAGGTCCAACAGAACCAGCACTGTGGTTCTCCCACAGTCCGCATTTATATGGATGTCATTGAACACTTTCACGAGGGCGGTCTCTGTGCTGTGGTGAGCACGAAAACCAGACTGGAAGGAGTCAAAGCGGTTGGTTATTGTTAGGAAGCTATTTAAATGTTTACACAGCTTTTTCAATAACTTTGCTGATGAATGGGAGGTTGGAGATCGGCCTGTAGTTCTAAAGTAGTGATTTGTCCAGATTGTTCTTTTTTATCAGTGGTTTGATTACTGCTGTTTTCAAAGCCTGGGGGAAAACGCCAGATGAGAGCAATGAGTTTACTATTTGGACCAGATCAGTAGCAATAACAGGCAGGACTTTCTTAAAGAAATGTGTGGGTAAAACATCCAGACAGCAGGAAACATCCAGACAGCTTAGTTGACTTATAATTTCCTGTAGGGTTTTATAATTAAGTAGTTGGAATTGGGTCATTTTTCCTGTATTTGTTTTGTTTGGGCACAGCATTGGTACTGACTTTATAGTGGATGTACAGATTAATCCTCTGATTTTTTGAATTTGTTCTGAAAAGAAGCTAGAAAACTTGTTGCAGGCGGCAATACATTGGAATTCAGGTGGTAACGTCACAGGAGGGTTTGTGATTCTGTCAACTGTTGCAAATAAAGCTCGAGCATTATTAATGTTTTTGTTTATGACATCTGCAAAGAAAGCCTCTCTTGCATGTTTTAGTGTTAAATGATAGTTACATAGTCTTTCTTTATAGATGTCACAATCACCAAAAGATACATTTTACAGCCAGTGGACTGCAGGGATTTACAGTGTTGATGCTGTTGTCTGGACACATGGCACTCTTCCCCAGGTGAATGAGCTAGGGAGGACTGAGCTAAACAGCTGTTAGTGGACCAGACACAGAGCTATAGAAGTACTTACCAGATCACAGTCTGACCAGAGGTACGTGTCATTCATTGTTTCATTTACAATGCTGAAGGTAGCAGCAGTAGCAGCAGCAGCAAAACACCAGCTCCTACGGCCAACTCTGTCCTCTTCATCCATTTGGTCCTTGTCATCTTCATCACCTCTTTTGATTTCTACATTCTGATCGATTTCGATGTGCTCCGGTTCAAATTGAAAAGGCTTAATAACGTTAAGCCTGTTTGGCTGGACAGAGCTAGCACAATTGGACCTATAAACATCATTTACCTGAATTCATTGCAGCGTGAACAACATGGCGACGTTCGTGTGACAATATTTTATTAAAATGCCTAAAAACAAAACAACCTACAGTATTGTTACGGTATTGTTTTTACATATAAAATAAATATTTCTCAAATAAAGTCTATTGTTACAACTCAAGAAATCCCAAGAGCCAGCTTCTGCAACCAAGGATCGGACCGCCAGGGTGCCCTCCCTTGGCCGCCACCCATCACACAATGCACCCGACCCCTTTGGCCCCTCTCACGGGTGGTGGGCCCATGGGAGGGGGGGCCCATGTTTCCGCTCCATGGGTAAAAGCCCGGCCACAAGGCACTCGCCATCGTGCCCCTCCTCCAGGCCTGGCTCCAGAGTGGGGCCCCGGTGACCCGCGTCCGGGCGAGGGAACACGAAGTCCAATGGTGCCGTTCATCATTGGGGTCTTCGGGCTGCGCTTTGTCTGGTCCCTCACCTAGGACCTGTCTGCCTTGGGTGACCCTACCAGGGGCATGAAGCCCCAGAAGGCATAGCTCCTAGGATCATTGGGGCACTCAAACCCCTCCACCACAATAAGGTGGCAGCCCAAGGAGAGGCCACTCTGGAGTGGCCCAAGGTGAGAGGCGTCAGGCAGGAGTGGGCATACTTGTTGCTCCCCATCTCAGCGCCTGTACATTGGGGTTTACCCCGGTGAACGAGAGGGTAGCCTCCCTCCGCCTACAAGTGGGGGGGACGGGTCCTGACTGTTGTTTGTGCTTACGGGCTGAACGACCGTTCAGATTACCCACCCTTTTTGGAGTCCTTAGAGGGGGTACTGGAGAGTGCTCCTCCTGGGGACTCCCTTGTTCTGCTGGGGGACTTCAACGCTCACATGGGCAATGACAGTGAGACCTGGAGGGGCGTGGTTGGGAGGAACAGCGACCCCTGATCTGAACTCGAGTGGTGTTCTGTTGTTGGACTTCTGTGCTCGTCATGGATTGTCCATAACGAACACCATGTTTAGGCATAAGGGTGTCCATATGTGCACTTGGCACCAGGACACCCTAGGCCGCAGTTCGATGATCGACTTTGTCATCATTTCATCGGATCTGCGGCCGTATGTCTTGGACACTCGGGTGAAGAGAGGTGCGGAGCTGTCCACTGACCACTACCTGGTGGTGAGTTGGCTCCAGTGGTGGGGTAGGAAGCCGGTCAGACCTGGCAGGCCCAAACGTGTTGTGAGGGTCTGCTGTGAACGTCTGGCAGAATCCCCTGTGAGACGGGACTTTAACTCCCATCTCTGGCAAAACTTCAAACATGTCCCGGGGGAGGTGGGGAACATGGGGTCTGAGTGGACTGTGTTCCGTGCCTCCATTGTCGAGGCAGCTGATCGGAGCTGTGGCCGCAAGGTTGTCGGTGCCTGTCACGGCGGCAACCCTCGAACCCGTTGGTGGACACCTTCGGTGAGGGATGCCGTCAGGCTGAAGAAGGAGTCCTATCGGGCCTTTTTGGCCTGTGGGACCCCGGAAGCAGCTGATGGGTACTTGCGGGCAAAGCGGCATGCGGTTCAGGTGGTTGCTGAGGCAAAAACTCGGGCGTGGGAGGAGTTTGGAGAGGCCATGGAGAAAGACTTCCATACGGCTTCGAGGCGATTCTGGTCCACCATCTGGCATCTCGGGGTTGGGGGAAGCAGTACGGCACCAACACTGTTTATAGTGGGGATGGTGTGCTGCTGACCTCAACTCGGGATGTTGTGGGCCGGTGGGCAGAATACTTCGAAGACCTCCTCAATCCCACCAACATGCCTTCCATTGAGGAAGCTGAGCCTGGGGACTCTGGGTTGGGCTCTCCAATCTCTGGGGACGAGGTCGCCGAGGTGGTTAAAAAGCTCCTCGGTGGCAGGGCCCCGGGGGTGGATGAGATCCGCCCGGAGTTCCTTAAGGCTCTGGATGTTGTAGGGTTGTGTTGGCTGACGCGACTCTGCAATATCGCATGGACATCGGGGGCAGTTCCCCTGGATTGGCAGACTGGGGTGGTGGTCCCCCTGTTCAAAAAGGGGGACCGGAGGTTGTGCTCCAATTATAGAGGAGGACACTCTTAAGCCTCCCTGGCAAGGTCTATTCAGGGGTCCTGGAGAGGAGGGTCCGTCGGATAGTCAAACCTCGGATTCAGGAAGAGCAGTGTGGTTTTCGTCCTGGTCATGGAACACTGGACCAGCTCTACACCCTCAGCAGGGTTCTGGAGGGTGCATGGTAGTTCGCCCAACCAGTCTACATGTGTTTTGTGGACTTGGAGAAGGCATTCGACCGTGTCACTCTTGGAGCCCTGTGGAGGGTTCTCCGGGAGTATGGTGTGCCGGGCCCTTTGATACGGGCTGTCAGGTCCCTGTATGACCGGTGTCAGAGTCTGGCCTGCATTGCCGGCAGTAAGTCGGGCTCGTTTCCGGTGAGAGTTGGACTCCGCCAGGGCTGCCCTTTGTCACCGATTCTGTTCATCACTATCATGGACAGAATTTCTAGGCGCAGCCAAGGTGTTGAGGGGATCCGATTTGGTGGCCTTAGGATCTCATCGCTGCTTTTTGCAGACAATGTGGTCCTTCTGGCTTCATCAGGTCGTGATCTGCAGCTCTCGCTGGAGCGGTTCGCAGCCGAGTGTGAAGCGGCCGGGATGAGGATCAGTGCCTCCAAATCCGAGGCCATGGTCTTGAGCCGGAAAAGGGTAGAGTGCCTTCTCCGGGTCAGGGGGGATGTCCTGCCCCAAGTGGAAGAGTTCAAGTATCTCGGGATCTTGTTCACGAATGAGGGAAGAAGGGAGCGGGAGATCGACAGGCGGATTGGCGCAGTGTCTGCCGTCAACCGGGAGCTGTACCGGTCCATCGTGGTGAAGAGAGAGCTGAGCCAAAAAGCGAAGCTCTCGATTTACCGGTCGATCTACGTTCCCACCCTCATCTATGGTCATGAGCTTTGGGTCATGACCGAAAAACGAGATCGCGGATACAAGCGGTCGAAATGGGTTTTCTCCGTAGGGTGTCTGGGCTCTCCCTTAGAGATAGGGTGAGAAGCTCAGTCATCCGGGAGGGACTCAGAGTAGAGCCACTGCTCCTTCACATCGAGAGGAGCCAGTTGATGTGGCTCGGGCATCAGTTCAGGATGCCTCCTGGACGCCTCCCTGAAGGCCCCGGGGAAGACCCAGGACACGCTGGAGGGACTACGTCTCTCGGCTGGCCTGGGAACGCCTTGGGATTCCCCTGGAAGAGCTGGAAGAAGTGGCCGGGGAAAGGGAAGTCTGCTCCTCCCTTCTGAAGCTGCTACCCCCGCGACCCGACCCCGGATAAGCGGAAGAAGATGGATGGATGGATGGATGTTACAACTAATCATGGATCCCTTTAAGTCTGCTGAGGTATGAGGAGTTTCAGCATGTTTGTCTGCCTTTAAAAAAGAAAAAAAATGTGGCAGAATAACTGGACAACACCATTCCTTACTCCTGGAGAAATAGGATTGCTCTAGACATTGTTGGAGATAAGTTTTTGATAACAGGTTATACTGAATATAGATGTTGTGACTTTGCAAAAATAATTTTCGAGAGGAAGACAAGAACTCCCTTAATCAGGTACAGCTGGGATGAATTTATTACCATGCACCATTATATACTGTATATGAGTAAAAGTAAAAGGAACCAGTTGTTCATCAATTGCCTTAGTGTGAAATGGTTGAAATATTCCAGCTCCAACTGAATCAGAAAATGATCAGGTGATTGATACAACAGCACATCTTCATGGCACTGTGAGTGAGTCTGTTACCTGTAGGAAGCGAATGAGGTAGCAGAGTACCAGCTTGTTGATGTGTGGCAGGCCCAAAACCACATTGACAGCAGCCTCTGGGTTGTCATAGCTACTAATGCACTCCTCGTAGAACTCGTGAGGGATCAGCGGCTCTTCCAGTTCCCGGTACCAGAGTTTCAACAGAGAAGCTGGGATTGAACCCGACAACACAGAGCAACAGGTTAGAACATTTAAACAATACCCTGATCTTCAGATCCCCAGATCCATCTTTCAGTCCCTCCTCCTTAATATCTACATGCTTAACTGACTCAGGTTAATAAACAAGATAAGTTACCATAATTATACAGGTGATACAAAGTCACCAAGTGACTGGCCCCTTTCAAGTGTTGAGCAGAACAAATCCAATTCATGACACATCATCTCTTAGTCTATAAAAATGAGTTAGAGAAATGTATGGAGTTATAGTTGAGGTCAGAAATATTACTCTCCTCTCCCCTTAAATTTTAAGTACTGTTCAAAAATTCCCCAAGTGCTGTTAAACAGAACAATGTTTTTAATACAGTTTTTCCAAACATCATAGTTTTACGTTAGATGCTTTACTTTGCACAGAAACTGAATTATTTCACAAAAACTACCAGGGCCACTAAAACATCTTCTTTGTACAGGTTTTGCCTGTTTAAACCCTCACAGACGTTGCTTGAGGTCTCTATGTTAAAAGGAAAAAAATACTTTTCACTTTCACCACTGACTTGCTCAGGACAAGAACTTGATGCAAAGTCCCCAAATCCATGCTTTGTAACTCAGTTCTAATCAACTGACTTTACTAAGCAATGTTTAGGATTAAAACTGTGTAACTGGATCTGAAAGAGAGTTGGACTTAATTTTGCCACCAGATGCATGTTACTGAGCTATTACAAAGAATACATGGAACAATTTTTATCTCTATGATAGAAACATTAGAAAAACATAGTATCCTGTTCACCTGGGATGTGTGGATCTTCCAGTCCTGTGGGAATTTTCCATTGATCAACTTGCAGCTTTAGAGCATTAACTTCATCTATGTCCCCTGGAACTCTAGAGATCAAAGGCAAAGGCAGGAATCGTCAGATAAAGCTTCTGCATGTTGGTGTGTAAGCTAAGCTAAAGCCTAGTTCACATGACACAATTAAAATTTTTTTTTGCCCTGGTTTCCCTAACTGGGAGCGAAAACGCAAACTGTTGAATATTGAATGTGACAGGTAGCCAATTAGAAAACGCAGTGACGTAAGCAGTGAAGGGAATCCAGTGGACATCAGAGATGATATGTGGAAACTATCATGTGCTTAATAAACATGGATGTTTATTCAGATAAAAATGTTAACTATGAAAAAACATAACTCGCCTTCAAATCATAGTGCAGCAAATAGAGCGGCTGCTCCCTCCGTCTTTTATCAAACGCCTTTTCTTTTTGTTTCGTCTTTTATCGCTTAAAATGAGTCCATCTTCTTATTTTTAAACTATGTAGAGATTACGATGAGGAAAAATCTAGGGAAAGTTACAGAGTGGTTTTAGGTTTGTGAAGTTCCTTAATTAAATAGAAAATCTTTTAAAAAAGGTGGAAAAAGTAATAAAACTAGTGGTGAGTGATATGGTGTAAAAAAAAAAAGGGAAATTTTGAACTGTTACACATGTGGGCCTGTGACCTGTTTTGAATAAATTTATTTTGACACAGAGATTTCTAAAATGATAATGATTACATAAATTCTACTTTGATATCAAAATTTAATTTAAATCAGAATCATCTGATTGGAGGGTTTTTACTGAAGATTTTACAGGTAACATTGAAAACAAACAGGGTGACATCTGCTGTTTTGAAACTTTAGAAATTTTGCTTTATATATAACTGCTTCAAATTTACTTGGTATAATAAAAATCGGAAACTAAAATGTTGATACATTTTTTCTTACTTTTCAGGTTATCTTTTAGAATGGGGATAAAAAAACAGGACAGATTTACTTGGAGCACACGACACATTTTATTAATTCTTATGGCAGGAACTCTTGACTGATTATAAATACTTTGGAATCACATAAAAGAGGGATGTGGCATTGATGAAGATTGGGAGATTGTGATCTTTAGCAGACTTGATCTTTTATCATGGCATATTCAAAAAAAATTTTCACTTATTTTATCCTCAAAACAGGACTTCTTTTTCATTTAAAGTGATCACTTTAAAGTGTTTAAAAGAAGGTTACAGGATGGGTAAAATAAATATGATTGGATGTATGATTTAAATCAGAAATTATGGAACAGCTGCAGATTGATTTAAGTTCATTATATTGGTTACAAAATATTCTTGTCTTGGAGACAACTTATGATTCCAATCTAAATTGAAATACTATGTTGAGATTCTAATTAATTTGATAATTTTACTTCAATGTGGGAATGAATATAATGGAAGAGGAGCAATCAGAATTCAGCCTTGGTTTGAAGTAGATGGAATTTATTGATTTTTTTTATTAAGAGACTGTCTCATCCAGTTTGGAAATTTGTTTTTACTAACAAACTAACTTACTAACTGAAGTAATTGGTGCTTTCTGAGTGCCTTGGTGTACAGGAACAAATTGGACATGATGAAATTTTATAACTAGTATTGTGGATGTGATATTAATTGATTATGTTTATCTCAAACACAAACAGATTGGAAAACAATTGGATCACAGCATATCTTCTATATATTCTTAATTGAGTTGAATTGACACATAAATCCAGGTCTACCTAACCCAGTGGTTCCTAAAGATTTTCTGGGTCCTCCTATGGATTACAATAAAATCTCTCCCTCCCTTTCCCAACAAAAAAAAAATTAATCAACTGGCACACACATCGTTCAACCAGACATAAAGCTATACACATATTTTGTTTTCAAACTCCACTGAAGTTTGTTTCACACACCAGGTTGCAACAAAACACACTACAAACCATCTTTACAGTGAAACACTTTTGTATAATTTTTTTTTTCAGTCATCCATATCGCTTCCTGGTCCAAAGTTATGACCTGTGAGGGAACCAGCGACAGCACTGTGATGAGAGGACTGTCTCTGGAACCGGCCCGGACCGGGCAGGGTATCAGGCGGTTCTGAATGGCAGCCGGTGGCGCATTTGTGGTGTTTGGCCGCAGTCAGTCCATGCCAGCAACCATGCTCAGCAAACCTGTGGAGAAGCAATGCACTGACACTTTGGT
The DNA here is from genome assembly GCF_001444195.1 of Xiphophorus couchianus. Taxonomy (NCBI): domain Eukaryota; kingdom Metazoa; phylum Chordata; class Actinopteri; order Cyprinodontiformes; family Poeciliidae; genus Xiphophorus; species Xiphophorus couchianus. The sequence continues at coordinate 768,334 of NC_040236.1, read as the reverse complement.
CACCTTCCTCATCAGGATGACCTGCCAGGTGAACGATTCTGCCAACGTGACCGACTCTCGAGGTGAGCTGCTGAAGACGGCTGATGAGGCTGGACATGTGGCTCTATGCTGAGCTCAAGCTGCAGTAGTTCAACAAGCTGCTGATGACCAAGGAGCAGCCACCCAAGCTAACATCTTCAACAGCTGCACCAGCCTGGAGATTCTGTGTTTTCTGTTGATCATGTTGCAGTCTCCGGCGGTCCTGGCCCACTTCAAGCTGCTGCAGTGTAGGATCGCAGCATTCATGACTTGTGGCAACACCAAGATCCTATGGGGAGTTACTGGAGATGTACTGATGTATGGAGGAGGACAAGATTCCTGGTGACAGCTGGAAGGAACGGTCCACTAGATAGCTTAGAACACACATGGACATATTTAATGACTGCTATTTATCCCAAAAGAGGGAATGTTGAGAATAAATAATTCTGTGTTTTCCTTCTCTCTCTATATTGTTGCTGAGCTAAAGCTAAAAGAAATGACAGGTTAGGAAACGCACTCATAGCTAAGATTACAGCATACTAGGAGCTAGGTAACACCCTCTTTGGGGCGTAACTTAGATAGAGGCTAAAAAGGAGATCACAAACTCTTCTGGGATGCCATTTTGACTGTTAGCTCTTAAAGGTAGCAGGTCATAATGGACGAGCTGTATTTTGGTATTAATAAATGGAATTCATGAATTCAACTCACTGACTCTTCTGTAACCTCATACATCAAGAACTCAGCATAGAGAACAGTTAATTCTCCACACAACCCAGAAAAGGAATTAGAACGAACTTACAATCATGCTTCCAAATATTACCAGAGAAGTATGATGAAGTAACCAAACCAAAAAGCACCCATATACTGTATGGGTGACCGACTCTCGAGGTCATATACTGTAAGAAACAGAGTACTTGTCATATGACTTATAGCTAACTGAAACGCTATCTAACTCTTCCATATTCCAGCTTCTGCCAATTTTCTTACTTGAACTCATTTTGCTTCCTTCTATATGTCCCTCACCTGAAAATGCCCTCTGTTTGGTCTCCATTGAGACCCAGAACCTCTTCAGAGAGACGGGCCTGGACCCAGGGCAGCTGGCGGTCTGGATATCGCTCCTTCTGAAGCACCATTACTTCCTCTAATGAAGAGCCAAACATGGATGGACTAAATATGGCATTCCTGGCGTGCTGGATTTCCTCAAGAGAGGGCTTCTGGAGCCCCTGATGAGACACACAGAAACATTTATGGAACACACAGGGCTACCAAAACCTGATAGTCATATATCAGTACAGTACTCCAATGCATTAGATGGATTGAGTATGGTATGTCTTCCCTGTTTGTGAATTGTCACAATCTTACAAACTTTTGCATCTTCTGGGTGTTTTTGTTCTGCACGTTTCCCCAGCTCAGTTGTTTTAGATCTGTGGTTAATCTTTACCTTTTTGGCTCCAGTCAAAGCAGCTTTCATCAGTTTCCTGTAGCAGTATTTGGCGTAGCTGCTAATGGCAACTCCTTGAAAACAAAAAGACAAAGTTTCAGCAATTAAAATTGTTCCTGTTTGAGTCCATGCTGATGGATTCTTTCAACATAAACAGATTTTCTTCTATCACTTTTTTTCTTTTCTCATTCTTTTCATTAATTCAGGAGCTACAGTCACACCAGTGTGGCAACAACACAGACCTTAGTGTCTTGTCTCACTTAACTGATGAGAAAAGATCAGTCCTCATTTGCATACATGTCCTGTGTTGCATATCAGGTCTTATCTCCTCTCAGAACATGTCCGAACCTTCTGGACTCTGACTGCTCAGTTTGTCTCCTGAGGGACCTGACATGCAACATAAGACATATTTATGAGAACAAGATCTTAAACATGTTACCTAAAATAAAGGTTTAAACAAAAATTGTTGTTTTTTTTTGTAGATATGTTTATTAATTTTTTGTTTAACAACAAGAACAACACAACACAGAACAAAAGCTCAGCAGTGCAGTTGTAGAGGAATATAATTATATTAATAGTTAAAAATTATGTTTGTTGGTTGGATTCGCACTAAGATATGTTTTAACCTAAAAGAAATGTATTGTGTCAAATGGATTGGGATTATGTAAGGGCGGAAATACTCTTTATGGAGTTGTTTTGCACTGAGGAAATTGCGCGCCATAGAAGGTCAAATTGACCTGGCTCCCAGCTTCCCCTGGCGTGCGAAGCCGAAGTGAGACGGAAAGAATGTCTGGGAAATAAACTGTTTGGATAGATAAGAATAATAATTGACTTGTTTTGCACCTTTGAAATGGAGCAGATGTTGGAGGTCAATAGGTCTTAATATTTCCAAGGAACTTCCAATACACATCCAGTGTAAGACGGAGCCAAATGAACTATGTAAATGGAGGAAAGCAACGCCATTGGTCGGGGCTTTCCAATACACACCAGTAGAGCTCGGACCCTATAAAAAACTAATATCAGAAATAGAAGTCAAGAGATTTTGGGACTACTGTAACGATGTGTATGTGATGTTTAGTTCCGCAGATGTACATTAAAATCTCTTCTCGTTTTGACTATGAGCAGATGGAGTTCCGAGTCTTATTTAACCTTTATTTATATACTCTATGAGTTTAGGCACCTTTAAATTCCTCAATACAGTCTAGAGTCAAAAGGGAAGATAAGATAGGGGGCATACATACTTCCATCATCATTCACATCTAAGCATTTATAAATGCTCGAGACAGGATGGTAGACATGTGTCCTTCAGCATAGTCCAAAAAGGGCTTCCAAATGCATCCAAAAATGTCAGTCTTAGAGTGGACGAGGCATGTTAGAAAGTCGAGAGGGATATATTCCAAAATAAGCCTCTTCCATCCAATAATAGTAGGAGAATTATTAGAGATCCATTGTAACAAAATATTCTTTCGAGCACAGAAAATTATGACATTATATAACTTACTCTTGTTTTGATTTTTAATATGTTTATTTGGTAGACCAAGGAGAAGAGACACTGGATCGAGATCAATATTAGTTTTGATAATTTTCCTAGTCTCAACCAGAATAGATTATGTAGTAATTTAAGTTGCAATGCCCAGGAGCGATTACAAATAGTAATTTTTCTGGCAGAGTTCCAAATACTGCTCCACATTTCATCAGTAATCTCGATATTCAGCTCTCCTCCCCAGGCCTGGGCCAGAGTTGATAAATGACACTTATGACATTTTAATATTTTGTAGCACATACTGAGTGACACTTCATGAGTTCCGAAAAACAGTTTTTCAGTGCCTGAAACATCCGTGTCCCTGAGTAGAGTTGTTTCTTTTTTAATAAAGTCTCTTAGCTGGAAGAAACGGAAGAGGTTATTTTTCCCTACTCCAAAGGCTTCCATAACTTCATTTAAAGACATTAGGATCCCTTCCTTAAAAAGACAGCCCAAAGAGGAAACACCCTTAGCCACCCATTCCCCAAAACCTGCATCCAACACACCCGGAAGAAAGTCAGGGTTCTGGGCAAAGGGTGTAAATGGGGATGTTTTCCCAGTTCTTCCCTCGATATGTTGAACCGCCCTCCAGGCCTTGACTGTATTCACAGTGATTGGATTGTTACAGCAATTCTTTATTGTTTTCATATTTTTAAGAAAAAGCAGGCTTTTAAGAGGACAATCACATAACGAGGCTTCTATATCCAGCCACACTGTGGATGAGTTTCCAAATATCCACTCTCAGGCATATAATATCAGCGAACTCAATTGATATTTTTTTAGATCTGGAAGATCTAAGCCTCCCATGTTTCTTGGCAGCTGTAGTGTTGACATTTTTATGAATGCCCTTCTTTTGGCCCAGATAAAGGAACCAAACCAACTCTTTAATTTTTGGATCCACCTCTGAGTAAACAAAATAGGAACCATCCTAATTGGGTACAACAAACGAGGGAGAATGTTCATCTTAAGAAGTGAAATTCTGCCCAGCCAAGATATGGGAAGACAATTCCAGCGTTCAAGGTCTAGCTTAATTTTTTCAAATAATGGGACAAAGTTTGTTTTGAACATCTGATCGAAGACAGGTGTGACAAATATGCCAAGATATTTAAATCCTGCAGGGGACCACTTAAAAGGGGAACTAGGAATATAAAGTTGTCTACCCAAGGGCATGGCCTCGGATTTGGAGAAGTTTATTTTGTATCCCGAGAATGAGCCATAATGGTTAATAATTGCAATGACTCTGTCGACTGAAGCGGTAGGTCTGGAGAGAAAAAACAGAACATCGTCGGCATATAAAGAAATTTTATGGGTCCCCCGATCAGTGTGGACACCGAATACAGTGGGGTCACTACGAATTGCTTCGGCCATTGGTTCAATTGCAAGAGTGAATAAAAGAGGCGAAAGGGGGCAGCCCTGCCTGTTTCCCCTTCCCACCTCAAAGTTTCTAGACCTAAGCCCATTTGTAATAACTGAAGCTAAAGGACAACTGTAGAGGACTTTAATCCAGCTGATAAAGTTGGGGCCCAGTCCAAATTGATGCAAGGTATGAAATAAATATGACCATTCCACACGGTCGAATGCCTTCTCTGCGTCTAAGGAGACTACGAGACCATCCATCGCCCGCTGTTGACACAGCTGAATCACATTCAAAAGACGTCTGAGGTTATTGCAGGAATTACGACCCTTGATAAAAACCCGTTTGGTCTATCCCTATCAGAAGGGGTAGAATGTTTTCCAAGCGTGTTGCTAGAATTTTGGACAGTATTTTTAAATCTACATTAAGTAATGAGATGGGTCTATAGGAGCCACAATTTTCTGGGGGTTTTGATTTCTTAAGAATTAAGGATATATTTGCTTCCCGGAGGGAAGGGGGGAGGACACCGGTACCAAATGAGTCATTCAGCATGGATAGATAGGGCTTTGACAACAGATCCATAAATGTTTTATAGAATTCCAAAGTGAGCCCATCCGGGCCAGGTGCTTTCCCTCCCTGTAGGGATCTGATGGCTCTTTCCACCTCTGCCAAAATTGTTGCTTTTAATGTTGATGTTAAAGCGAAACACAAGTACCTTGGGAGCCCAGCAACACTACTGAAAGCTGACTGCTTTAACAGATGGATTCAACTAGAAGTTAACTAGAAGATAACTAGAAGTGTTATTCAGTGTGACTTTCTACAAAGTCAACTTCAACACATTAGGTTCATAGCTTGAAATGCATGAATATCAAGTGTTGCCTCTTAGCTATTCTTCTGTGTTACTATTACCCTTATTAGCAGATTATTATTATTTTACTATCAGTATCATCATTGTTTTTCTGGATTTTAGTCTTTGTTATACACTGCCTGGCCAAAAAAAAAAGTCGCCACCTGGATTTAACTAAGCAAATAGGTACAAGCCTCCTATTGGATAAGTACTGCATAGGCGATTATCTTTCAGCTGGCAACAAGTTATTTAACCCCAGCTGATGCAATGAGTAACTCCTCATTTCTTAAACAACCATGGCAAAAGACACATCCTGTGGTCGTGGAAAAGACGTTAGTCTGTTTAAGAAGGGTCAAATCATTGGCATGCATCAAGCAGAGAAAACATCTAAGGAGATTGCAGAAACTACTAGAATTGGGTTAAGAACTGTCCAATGCATCATTAAAAACTGGAAGGATGGTGGGGAACCATCGTCTTCCAGGAAGAAATGTGGTCGGAAAAAAATCCTGAATGATCGTGATCGGCGATTACTTAAACGTTTGGTCAAATCAAATCAAAGAAAAACAACAGCAGAACTCAGGAGTATGTTTAATTGTGAACGCAAAAGCATTTCCACACGCATAATGCGAAGGGAACTCAAGGGGTTGGGATTGAACAGCTGTGTAGCCGTAAGAAAACCTCTAATCAGTAAGGCTAACCAGAAAAAAAGGCTTCAGTTTGCTAGGGAGCATAAAGATTGGACTCTGGAGGAATGGAAGAGGGTCATGTGGTCTGATGAGTCCAGATTTACCCTTTTCCAGGGCGCATTAGGGTAAGAAGAGAGGCAGGTGAAGTGATGCACCCATCATGCCTAGTGCCTACTGTACAAGCCTGTGGGGGCAGTGCTATGATCTGGGGTTGCTGCAGTTGGTCAGGTCTAGGTTCAGCAACATTGTGTGACTAAAGAATGAGGTCAGCTGACTACCTGAATATACTGAATGACCAGGTTATTCCATCAATGGATTTTGTCTTCCCAAATGGAACGGGCATATTCCAAGATGACAATGCCAGGATTCATCGGGCTCACATTGTGAAAGAGTGGTTCAGGGAGCATGAGACATCTTTTTCACACATGGATTGGCCACCACAGAGTCCAGACCTTAACCCCATTGAGAATCTTTGGGATGTGCTGGAGAAGGCATTGAGCAGTGGTCAGACTCTCCCATCATCAATACAAGATCTTGGTGAAAGATTAATGCAACACTGAATGGAAATAAATCTTGTGACACTGCAGAAGCTTAATGAAACAATGCCACAGCGAATGCGGGCTGTAATCAAAGCTAAAGGCGGTCCAACGAAATATTAGAGAGTGTGACCATTTTTTGGTGGCGACTTTTTTTTGGCCAGGCAGTGTATAACACAAATTATGAAGAATTTATAGGGTGTATATCGGCAAAGAGTTTGTAATATTCTGATGCTGTATGTCCAGTTGTCATTTACAATTATTACTATCATTATGAATACCATAATAGGGTTTTAATGACAAATTTCTGATAATTACTGAGTCGGTAAGTAATATATTTCATTAAATTGAGATAAGAGGTAGTATTAAATAAGTGTTCACTTCTTCCTACTCCATTTCTGTTGGGAACTGGGGTTTTGGGGACTGTTGTCTGCTGCTTTCTTTTAGTTGCCCACCAGATAGAGCCTGGATACCACATGTACCTTGTCGTGAAAACTGCCATAGGGGTGTGAGATCTTTCCAGGTACACGTAGAAAACAGAGCATAAAGGCCTGAGAAAAATAAAGCAATCTTGCAGTTTGATTTAAGTATAATTAAAGATACATAAATATACATGTGCATATTTAAACACTGAATGATTTTCTGAAATGTATTTTTGTATTTTAATCTGTAATGCTTATAAAAACATGATGATTATGATTGATAATTATGTATGTGATTTACAGTCATGGTTGATAATTAACAAATGAGATTTATAGGAACATGTTGATTTGAAAACATACTTAAAGTTATGAGGAATGTAAATGATAAACGATAGCATGATTGTGTTAATGATTTATAATGAATTAACAGAAATGTGTTGATTTAAAGTAATGGGTGAGGTCCTGTTCTCAGGCTGTGTCGTAATAGGCAAGCTGAGCAGAACGAAGGCATAGGGGATTTTTAAGGAAGTCTGCCAGATGGCCTTGGAAAAGGGGAAGTTCACATGATGTGTAGCGCTGTGAGTCACGCAAGGGCTGATGGTTGGGAAAGGTTGGGACTTTCCACAGACTCATCGAACGTTTAAGAAGTCACGTACACCATCTCCCCCATACACAACGATGGGCTGAGATGGTATAAAAGACAGCAGAAAGAGGAAGAAACCATTCTTAGTCCGCGGCGGCGAGTCAACAAGAGGACGCAGAGGAAACATCAGCAGAGGACCGTACCCTGGAGTCACGGGGAAGTTGAGACTTTGCGCCGCCAAGAGGGGACAAGATCCATCAGCCCCCAGCCCCGGCTCCTGATTCTACCGCCGACTCTGCCTCAACCCAACGATCTCAAACCAACCGCAACGGACTTGGAGAAAAGACAAAGATCCCGGGAGGGATGAAGGATTGGATGTTCGAAGGACAAGGACCAATTCAGCTTTGCTTCTATTCTAAAGAGGATTTTACTACACAAAGACAAAGATTCTGAACCAAGGAATTAAAGACTTCTGTTGCCAAGATCAACTGCCATCTGGGTAGGAGTTGAACTGCTCCCCAAAAGCCTTTCTCAGTTTACTAGCGACACAGGTCAGGGAAGGGAGTTAGGATGAAATGTTTGGTTTATATTGATTTTATTATTTTAAATTAGAAATGTAATCTCTAATAATTAATCTGTATGTCACTTATCCCTGCTAAAGCTTGCTTAATAAATATATCTTAAAAATTTTGTAGAGGTTGGTGGACATTGAAATTAATTGAGTCATTGGTTATTTAGTTTCTCCAATTAAAGTAAAATTAGTGTACATGATTCCAGTAATGTGGTGGCTTCGGACTTTCCTTTAGTGAGTGTAAAAATAACGACCCTGGGACTTGAATCTAAGTCACTAAATCTAATCTAGCCATTTCCAAGTGCAGGTTATTTAAGAGAGGGGGCTACCGTTAACAGAAGTGGTTATTGGGACTATGCAGCTGTGAGGGCTACTCAGTTGACTGTTCCTTAACTGTAGAGGGTCGTAACTTCTGGATCGAAGGTAGTTAGAGCTAGACGAGCCTCTCTCGCCACCAGTTTAAACAGATTATCTCTCATAGACCTCCTGTAGGGTAAGACCCAGGTCTTAGAGATATTCCGGACCTGTTAGACAGAGAACTGGTCAGTAGTCAGCTCTGAGGAGTTGTGAGGAGTGGGCGGGGCTGACTATTGCTAGAGTAACAAACAACCTGGAAGGCGGGCCTGACTCCTGCACCTTCACACACCTGTAACTTGTTTGCTGCTATCAGTGTTGAGTATAGGAGGAGCAATCTGCCAGCACTTCAGCGCCTGAGTGTTAACTTATCTGGGTACCTTGAGCCACTCTGAGCTCGTCTCTGAGATCACCTAGCAAATCTCTAGTTAAAGACTTTCTTTGTTCTGTTTCTAGAAATTCCTCTGTGGTGCCTTGGACCATTCCGTTAGTGTTGCCCAAGAACCCAACCTCCTCAAGCAAACTCTCACTGAAGGATCTTCTGGTTTTCTTCATCCATTGCTGGCAATTAACTGCTCCTCTTCATCCACTGCCTGTGAGTCTACCTGTCCACCCTCCAACGCAACCCAAAACCTTCTGTCAGCTCTCAGCTCCCTCTCCAGGACCAACCTAACCCCAGTCACCACAGTATTTCCCCCTGGTGGATTCTTCATCAATCCAGTAAGCTACTCAGTCTGTCATCAGATTCCCACTACGCTGTACATATCTCACCTCTGCTTTCGTCTCTCCCTAGTGTCCCGGGAAGCCTGGTTCGCTGACCAGTAGTCAAAAACCCCTCTTTCTGTCATTTCTATCACTTGTATATTAAATCACCTTTATCTGATTTCCAAGTTTCCCTGGTGTGTTTCTGCATGTGGGTCAGGCATCTAACCTCCAACATGACAACTTCAACAGAAAATGCAAGCTAATTATTTTATTCTTAGTTATGTATGCACATGTTTTCTCTTGTCTTACTGATAACTTGTTTTCTTTTGATTAGGAAACCTGTTTGAAATAAAAAAATAAATGAAACAAAGTGAAGACATCTTCTGACCAGTCATAACAATTAAACATGGAACAATTTAAATCGGAGGCTGGAGAAATGAGCAAAATGACAAAAATGAGCAAGTAAAAATGTAAGTACACTGAAAGGATGCATGAAATGTGGTGCTTAATGTCTATACCCACTCATTTACCTTTAGTGTCATTAAGTGGGTCCATGTGCCTGTAGATATAACCCTCCAGGTAGGTGTGGAAACGGGGGGTGGGAGGAAAGAAAGCTAGGCAGATGGCCATCAACTCCCAGCCACGCTCCAGGCTATCATACCGGAAGTTCTCTGTAGTTTGACGGCACAACTGGATGTAGAGCTCATCACGGAGACCCTGGTTACTCCACCCCCGCACCACCACCTGAAAGAGAAAGCCAGGAAACTGTCTAGTTAAAGACAGGCTCTTATCTTTATTCAACTTATTTCTAGGAGTTGTGCTAAAAGACTTATTGTGGGTGTAACTTCCAGGAATGTTACCTACAGACTCTTCTCAAAGACACAACTGTGGCAGAGTTTGGTGTGATATCAGTCCAGTAAGCTAAGTTTTCAATCAGACGATATTAAATTACACTGCTAATGTCTGACAGTTCAATGTGTTTATTTAACTGCAAACACTGGTGGTCCATGTGACATACAGTACATGTCCAACAATGTAGCTTCCATGAAAAAGAAGATCGGCAGTCAAGGAAGACTCCATGTTTTGCTTGAGAGCCATGTACCCTAAAACAGACATCTGGGAAACTGCACTCTTCAAGTTAGTTCTTAAAAAAAAAGAACAAGTGACTATAGTCTATTTTAACATGCTGTAGTTTGTGTGTCTATTTGAAACAGTTAGCTTTTAACATATTCTCATTCTCTAGGCCACTATTCTGTGTTTAACACTCTCTCTCCCAAACAACTCAATTTAAGGAGTTGTTTGGGAGTCAGTAAGTCTCTAATCGGATAACCTTTTTCAGTAACGAGTAAACTAATACATTGCTATTTCAAATCCAGTAAAAAGATTAAAGTTACTCATCCAAATCACTGTGTTACTGTTTTTTCTATTTTCTCAGTTAATTTAATCTTATTTCCTCTATGCATCTTGGAGAGTGACCTCCGTTTCTATGCAACAATTCAATCACGTTATCAGCAGCAGTGATAGCACGTCTTGACAGAAACGCAAACGATGGAGGGAGGAGAGAAAGATGCATTTTGTTGCTGGAAAAACAGGAACTATTTTGAGGTTATATCTGCAAAAGATGACAATACGAAGGTTCAATGTATCCTCTGAACTGGCAAGAAAGTTCTGTCTCGCTTCAAAAATAGCACATCAATTCTGTAGAAACTAGAGTCGCAGCACACGACAATCAAACTGAAAGAGCAAGCGCCACCAGGTGATTCAAAGACGAGAGCTGTAACAGGAGCAGGGCCGGCCCAAGCCTCCATGGGGCCCTAAGAAAGTTTTGGTTTTGAGGCCCTCTGTGTTTGCTAATATGTGAATTGCTGCAATCAACAATAAGATGATTAGATCATTCACACACCTGCTATAAACTCATTGCATCTCTGATAGTGTTGTTTATATTATAAATGCATATATCATCTAGTGGTAATAAACACAGCAACCCCCCCCCCAAAAACCCAAAAAACTAGCATGCATTTGACGTAAAATGGAATACATACACACATATCTATGATATACTTGGATTAAATTAATTTCTCAATCCCAATAGCTAAACATTTAATTTATACCAGGTGAGTCTTTCTTGTCTAAGAATGTGGATGTGGGCTGATTTTGTGCCATCAAATAATTTTTGCAGTTCTCCTGCAGTTTTATATCAACTTATAGGTTAATATATAAATAATCTTTGTTTTAGCCACAAACAACATATCGCCAACTACAATTTGGAGTAGCTCATTGATATATTAATGGAGTAGCCATACACTGTAAAACCTTAGAAGGTGGTTTAACTTGAAAATGAAAGTCCACCTACTGCCTTGAAAATGCCATTTAAGTCAACAAGAAAATTGTACTTGTTTTAACTCAGAAATTAAAGTTCATGAAGTTGATTATAACAACATTCTTTAACAAGAAGTTGTGTAAACATTCTTTTGTAAGTTTATTAATCTTGAATTGTAAATTCTAACTTATTTCTGCAGTTTAAACCAAATAATACTTTCACAATATGCAAGGAAAAAAACTACCCCTTCCTAGTTAAAGGATGTATCTATTATTTCCACTCACAATATCAAGTTAAAATAACTATTTATTTTACTTTAGAATAATTGAAATTTTTGTTTCAAATTGCATGAACAAAATTTCTGATCTAATAATAAATTTTATTAATCATCACAATCAATTCTGCTCCAAAACACTTAATATGAACAGGACTTTAAACTCACATTTAGATTCAAAATCTAAAACTCGCTAAATTTATTTGACTTAAACAGTGGAAAATAGTAGACAACTAAATGCGGCTCAAATGTTTTACAGTGTGTAGCCTGATGTAAAACTATTTTGCTAGGCAATGTCAAACATTGAGAAGTTTTAATTATTAGTATCAAACATTATGAAGCCTAAAAAACCTGAGAAATAAATAGGGCCAACCACAAGAATCAACTTGTTTAAAGTTAAACTCAGCTTCATACAAATACAAAGGTGCTAGCATAAATGTTTGGCTATTAAACCGAACCATTTAAGGTCACTATCAGTTACCTAATTTTCTGTTAGCAGCTCCACAAACCTTTCTGATAAGCATTACATTACCAAAACACATGCAAACATACCTATATCCTGGCTTTTTTCCTCTTCTTCCTCTTTCTTTTCTCTCTCCCTGAACAACAAGTCCTGTTTTACTACATTAATTTGCAAACTTATATTAAACCGGTGCTTTGGAGGTTTGGATGAACACTGCATATTGCAACTCATATTACCGGTGAGGCGTGACCTATTAGGGTGCCCCCAAGAGTAATTTTTTTTTTTTTTTCGTATAAACAATATTTTTTACATTATCAAATATACAATGAATTTGTGTGTTTTTATTAATATAATCACATAGAAATCATTAGTAAAAAAAATAAAAGAAATCAGTTCCACTCAGGGGCCACGCTGGTGGCCACGGGGCCCTAAGCATCCGCTAAGTTTGCATTGCTTTGGGCCAGTCTTGGACATACAAATACAAAAACTAAACCTCGGTGCAAAACCAGTAAGTGATTTAGAGTTTAAAAAGTCAGTCAGACATGATGTAATAGAAGGAATGCTGCACTTCACATGGTTTTCTCACTTTCATTTCTTGCCAAAGTAAACCAAATCCCCACTACTGTAAATGCCAAGCTGCCTCACAGAGGAGTATGCAGAAAAGCATTTATGTTTAACAAAGTGAAATACTTTTGTTGTAAAAAACGATAAAAGTATAAGTTTAATGAAGTCAAGAAAGATACCATTTTTTATATCAAGCAATTAATTGTTTATGATACTGAACTCAAGAAGTACTTTTATTTTTTGATAAAAATATGTATTTATGTTTAATGCAGTCAAGAAAGACTTATTTTCATAACAATTTTGTTGAGTGTTTGTTTTTTTTTTTTTTTTTTTTTTCGATTCTCAATCTTTATTAAATCCTTCAACAATAAAACATACAGTGAAACCAATGTTAACAATATCACTACTGTGAAGTATACAACCTTAAGTAGTTATACAGAGAAGGATTTGAGTTTTTAACATTTTCCCCCCTGAACCCCTCCCGATCCTCCCGTACTCCCCCCACCCCAGCCAGCAGAAGGAGCTAAAGGAAAAAAAAAAAAAAAAAAAAAAAAAAGTACAAACACACTATCTTTTATTGTGGACCAATAGTGTTTGAGCCTTTCCTCTATGGTTTTAAGAACGGTTCCCACATACTCTGATACGCCTCAATCTGACCGTTTATCTTGTAGATGAGTCGTTCGTAAGAAGCAGTTTCTAAAAGAGCTGCATACCATTCTGTATAAGTAGGGATACTTTGACCTTTCCAGTGTCTTAATATAACTCGTTTAGCCGTTGTGAGGGCTATTTTTAACCACTGTATTTTTTTTGTTCCTATTTTGACTTTATAATCAAAGAAGTTAAGAAGTGCCAGTGTAGGTGTCAACAATAGGTTGGAGTTGAGGGTGCTGTTAATTTTCCCCATGACCTCCTGCCAATAGGAAATTAGTTTCGGACACATGAGGAACATATGAAGCATGTCTCCTGAGCTTTGTTTGCATCGCCAGCAAGTATCAGAGTAACTTATTTTAGCTCTGAATAATTTAACTGGTGTCCAATATAATCGATTCGTAATTTTGAACTGTATCAGTTTGGAGCGTGCATCTCTCATGGGCTTTAACATTTGTTTGACTATTGCAGCCCACTGTTCCTCTGTGAGCTGTATGTTTAACTCTGATTCCCACACCTTCTTAAGTCCTGTATTAATATTGCAAGTGTTCTCAATCAGATAGTTATAAATATGACTTACCCGTCTTGGGGAGTCTTTTACTTTGTTAAATATGGTGTATATTGGTGATTCCATGGGTATGCTTCCCTCAGGATTCTTTAATTTTGTAAGGCAGTCTCTAATTTGTAGGAACTTCCAGAAATCCTTGTGGTTTAGATTGTATAGTTCTTGAAATTGTTGAAATGACAGTAAGGTACCATTTTTGAAGAAGCAGTTTATACGGTCAATCCCTTTTATAAGCCAGCTCCTCCAAAAGATCATTTTCCCCCCTATTTTTATTTTTGGGTTATTCCACACTGAGGCTGTTCCCTGAGCGAAAGGACAGCTGTTTGCTTTTTTATGTAACTGCTGCCAAACCTTTTTAGTGTGAGTGATAATTGGATTGGATTTAACTCCATCATTTGAATGTTGGGATAGATAATCAAAAACTTTAAATGGAGCATTTATTTCACCTTCCAAGCTCACCCAGATCGGACTATTGTGGTTGTGTAACATAATGGATGTTATTTGTGCGCTTGTAAAAGCTTCCTGATAAAGTTGCATATTGGGAAGTCGTAATCCTCCGTATTCTACTTTAGTTTGGAGTTTTAGGACAGACATTTTAGGCTTTTTCCCCTCCCAGATAAAGTTGTTTATCATTTTGTCCAGAGTCTTAAATATAGAGTGTGGAATTTTGAGAGGTAATAAACTGAATAGGTAATTTTATTTTGGTGTAATAATCATTTTAATGGCTTGGACTCTACCCCATAGTGATATTTGTAGCTTGTCCCATCCCTTTAAAAGTAAACTTATCTTATTTATCACAGGTTCAAAGTTGTCCAGAATAATGTCTTCCAGGCCCGGGTTCAGCAGTATTCCTAAGTATTTAAGGTTTTTTGGTACCCACTGAAATTTCCATTTTTGTATATGGCTTTTGTAACAAAGTTTTGACAAGGGCATTACTTCGCATTTAGACCAGTTAATCTTGTATCCAGACAAATCAGAAAAATTGTTAATTAAATCCAGTAAAGGAGGTATTGATTCCTCAGGATTCGACAGCAGAAGCAGCACATCATCTGCAAATATTAACATTTTGTTGTCTATTTCACCCATTGTTATACCTTTTATTATTTTGTTTTGTCTGATGGCTTGGGCTAAGGGTTCGAGTGCAATAATAAAGAGTAGGGGCGACAATGGATCTCCCTGTTTAGTCCCGCGTTCAATTAAGAATTGATCTGATCTTGATCCATTTGTCGTTACAGTTGCTTTTGAGTCTGTGTATATCATTTTTATTATTTCTAGAAAAGAGTGTTGAAACCCAAATTTTCCAAGTGTATAGTAAAGATAGTTCCAGCTGACCCTGTCAAACGCTTTTTCCGCGTCAAGTGACAGGGCCGCTACAGGAAAATTTAAATGTTGGGCCTTCCAAATCAGATGTAGTAAACGTCTTAGACTATCAGAGGAGGTTCTGCCCTTGACGAAGCCTGTTTGGTCCGGATGTATAATTGATGTTATGACTTTATTAATCCGCAATGATAATATTTTTGTGAATAATTTTGCATCACAGCACAATAAGCTTATTGGCCTGTAGCTTGAACATTCCAGAGGGTCTTTTCCTTTCTTCGGAATGACAGTAATTAATGATTCCTTCATGGATGTGGGGAGTCGATGCGAATTGATAGCCGAATTAAAGGTTTTTAATATTTCTGTGCCCAGTTCAGATGTAAATGTTTTATAAAACTCGTTAGGAAAACCGTCCAGGCCTGGGGTTTTCCCATTGGGTGAGGTTTTAATGCATTTAACGAGTTCTTCCATAGTAATAGGCCTTTCTAGTTGTGTGGCACTCTCTTTGGACAATTTCTGAAGACTTAACCTTCCAAAAAACTCTTCTGCTGTATTTGAATCAAATTGTCCTTCTTGAGAATAAAGGTGCTTATAGAAATCTTTGAATACTTTGTTGATTTCTTTCTGACTAGTAACTACATTCCCAGCCCCATTCTTTATCGCACTAATTTGACGCGCTGCTTGTTTGGCCTTTAATTGGCTGGCTAATAATTTATCCGCTTTATCGCCTGATTCATACCATCTCTGTTTGATCCTGAAAAGAGAGTACTCTACTTTTTTAGAAAATATTGTATTTAGCTCATATTTAGCTCTGACTAATTTATCAAAGATTGAAGGGTTAAGATTTTCCGAATATTCCCTCTCCAATTTCTTTATCTCATTTTCATATCGGTTTATATTTTGGGAGTCTTGTTTTTTGATCCGGGAGGAGTGTTGTATCAGTATTCCCCTAATATATGCTTTGAACCCATCCCAAATTGAGTTTTGGTCTGCAGTATTGTTGTTGTTTATAAAGTATTCAGTAATTAGTTCTCTGAGTTTTTTGCATAGGTCAGCATCATTTAGTAAACTGGTGTTCAACCTCCATCCCCTAGCCCTTTCATAATGAGAACCCAATTGTAGGACTAGGTCTATGGGGGCATGATCGGTTATTGCTATTGAACCAATATTACAATTCCCAACATTTTCAATGAGAGAGTGTGAGATCAGGAAATAGTCTATCCGGCTATAAACAGAGTGCCTACTTGAGAAGAAGGTATAGTCTCGCGCTGAAGGATTTAGGAGCCTCCATACATCTGATAGACCAGCATGTTTGCACAGAGTTTTAATCGCTTCCTGGGTTTTGCTGGTTCTATGAATTGATTTCCCGGATTTATCCAAAACAGGGTCTAAGACTTGATTGAAATCTCCTGCTACGATAGTAGGGAAGTCCCCAAAATCCGTAAAAATTGTCTTTAGCTGTAAGAAAAAATCTGGATCCTCTGTATTAGGGGCATATATATTGGCTATAATAATGTTTTGTCCTGAAATATTGACTAGAAGAACTATTACTCGACCCTCTTTGTCTTTATATTCTTTCTCCACCTGAATTGAGAGATGTTTAGAAAATAGAATGGACACTCCTCGTTTTTTCTGTTTGAAAGTATTATGGTAAGCTTGTCCCACCCACCTATCTTTAATTCTGTTAACATCTTTCTCTAACAAGTGTGTTTCTTGTAGCATCATCACATCTACTTTTTTCTGCTTTAGATATTTAAGTACTTTGCATCGTTTGGTGTAAGAGCCCAAACCATTAACGTTCCATGAGGATATTTTAACTATGGTCCCCATATTTTATGTTCGTTTATCAATAATAGTAACAAGACCATCATTGTGTCTTGTGCTGTGTCAGTTGTGTTTATACATATAACAAAAGAAAACACAGAAAAAGGCTGGCTGAGATGGAGGACCCCAAAAACAAAAACAAAAATTAGACGCAAACAAAAGCGTCTTTTGTAAAATAACCACGTCTTATTCCTTATGACGAGCATGGAGGCCTTCAGAGTGAGCTGCCTCGGCCAATAACATAGAATAATAATAGGCATCAAGAACTTCCGCCAGAACTTTGTTAGTGCAAATGAATTAGATAAGAAGAAAAAAAAGGGGAAAATTACCAAATAAGCTGGGCTATTTAAACTGTATGTTAAACCAATATGAAGGACATGAACACCTAGCAATTTAGATTGCCACACACTCATATTTATCGATCCAAAACACCAAATATGCGACTTAAATTGCTTACATAGCAATCGATTTTCCCCATCAGCAAAAATTCACCGAAATAACATAAATCTGACCAGATTAACGAAGTCCAGTTTCAACGTGTATAATATGATAAACATCTTAGTCTTAATAAGTTGGAGGTTATGATTAGTGATCTCAGAAAGGAGGTATTACCACTGATCATCGCAGCCTGTTCGTTCATTCACCTTCCTCTGGGGGTTGGTATTTGTCTATCATCTTCTTTGCTGCGGTGGCGTCTTCAAAGCGGAGGCGTTCCTTACCGAGGGAGACCCAAAACACTGCTGGGTACTGCGTGGTGTATTTCAGTCCCTTGGCTCTGCACATACGTCTGACCTCAAAGAATTTGTTTCTTTTTTCTTGTACTTCCCTCGTGAAGTCTGGAAAAAACTCTATCTTGTTTCCCCTCCAGTGAAAAGTTCCAACCTCTCGAGCTCTGAGTCGTATTTTCTCCTTGTCTGTGAAGCGAAGGAATCTCACCAGGATGTGTCGGGGTCCGGCTGGCGTGTTTCGTCTGTTTTCTTTTAGAGTAGCAGGTACCCTGTGAGCCCTTTCAATGACGATTTGATCCGTTCCCTGATCCTGTGGGAGTAGGGCTCGTAGTATGTCCATGACACACTCCGGTACGTTATCCCCCTTCTCCGAGAGCTCCGGGACACCCTTGATCCTTAGATTGTTTCTCTTGCTGTAGTTTTCTTGATATTGGATCCGATCTTCCAGCTGTGCAACTTTGGACTTGAGCTCAGCCGTGCTCGCAGTGAGCACCGCATTCTCATCCTCAAGTTGCGACACTCTGTTTTCCGCTTCCCCCATCCTGCCGCTGAGGCCGGCCAAGTCTGATTTCAACGAGTCCAGACAGTCTCTAATTGTGATCACGTCTGCTCCGACCTGCTGTATTTTGTCTTGGAGGTCCCGGTTCATGACGCGAATCTCGTTTAAAATCATTGAATCTGTCCCTGCATCAGCGAGCGTCTCCATGCTAGTGTTAGCATTAGCCTCGTTAGCTCGTGGGTTCGACCGGATCATTTGGTCAATTTTAGGGCCCGGTGTGCTCTTTATCCTTGAATTTTTCCCTCTGTTCATCTGTATTGCTTACCCTGTACCTCGCTCACACGGGTTAAGTCTTCTGACGGAAAGTAGCAACGTAAAACTGGCCGATATCAGCTCTGGCTCCTCAGCATGCGTTCTCTCCTCGCCGCATCGTCACCGGAAGTCGAGTGTTTGTTTGTTTGAGCACCTGGTGAGAAAACCAGCTTGGGCTCAATCTAACTTAGTTACTTTTTCAAGGAGTAATCAGTAGTCCAATTAAAGTTACTTTTTCAAGGTAACTATGCCATCACTGGCACTAATTGTACGTACAGTGCAGATTTTACTACCAGATGAGAGCTTATCAAGTTCGAGGTTTACTGTGCTTGCCCACAAATGTTCGAGTCATTTTAGTCGATTTTTAGCAATGTATGATTCAAACATTGTGTATTTGTATACCTATGTTATTTACATTTGAAGCCTTTTCCAAAACTACAACAGGGTGTTTTATATCATGCCAAATACATCATGGAAAACTAAAGCCCCCTCAAAGGTGAAATTGAAGTAGGAATAGGAAGAAACCAGTAGGGATAGAAACAGCTGACTTTCGTGTCTCAGCTCTCTAAACTCCTGACAGACCAGAGATGTAAACTGAATACAGACCTCCAGAGCCAGTGAAAGAGGGTCCGCTTTGGAGCGACGGTCTCCCATGAAGGTCTGTATGAGCTTAAAGATGTCCACAGCCTCCTTCTTTACGCCTCTGTCTGTAGTCACAATCATTGGCTTCTTTATGGGCTCACTGCTCCAAGCTAGCATGTTGGCAATGGAAACCTTTCTCCGAAACAAACCCTACAGTAGGAAGACAGTGAACAGACATGAATCAATCTATTCTATCACACAGCATGTTACAGTAAAAAGTCAATAATAACAATGGACTGACAATGGACGTCAGTCAAATAGTTTATCAGTAGAGGCCATTACATCTCATAGGCATGTGGTGTAGCTCACTTACATGCAAACATGCATCACTATCTGACTTCCATTTTGGCTCTGTGTATTTATCAGACACCTTACCATCTGTATAGCACAATGCTATTATTCATTTGGGTATAAGAACAATAAAGTTTGAATTGGTTGCACTCTATCCACATAAAATATGTGCTGTAAACTGGTCTAGTTTGTATTACACAGACATATTGCCATGGATATGTAATCATTGATATGATTGTTTTCCGATAACCTCTCCACAACACATGCAGATATCTGAACTCTAAAGAAAAAACATGCAGTGGGCCAAGAAGACTGACAAGCAAAATGTTAGGATTACTACCAGAACACAAATTCAGGAGTTTGGTTTCTTTTATGAAGTACCTGTGTATGTTTGTTGAAATGCTTGGATGCCCAGTTTTCAATGTCAGTCTCTGAGGAGGGCTTTCTCAAGCTAAATTCTGTGAATATGCCACAACTTGCACTTGGCATCATATTCCTGGCATTTCGACTGGCTTCAAACTGGGCACAGGCTCCAAGATCCTCCGACTGTTGGGAACAAAAGACAAAGACATAAAGCATCGACCCCTTAATACAGAGCTGCTGCAACAAAATAAGAGATGTGGCAGAAGGTTTGTTTATTAGACAAAGACAACTTTAATGTAAATACACATATTCTAATGCAAAACGGAAGACACCCATTGTTTTCAGTAATGTTCAACAAAAAGTGATAGGAAATTAAAGGAGCAGATGCAATAACTTCAATATCCCTACAGCATTATAAACGGTAAACAATCAGCAATCCTGGACAGATACGATCACTGTAATCTGGATCACAAAATAGAAACAATAAAAATATTTATTAATTTACCACTTATTTTTACAAAGGCCATGTTGGCAGCATTTGTTTCTCTCTGTAGAGGTAAGGAGGCAATGAAATTGGAAGTTAGCTCCTTTTTTAATTAAATATTTCCACAAAAGTTGGCTCATTTTATCAAAACTCTGTAAAATAGTGATATTTACTGTGAGACCAGTGGGAAATGTTCGGCATTATGAATCTTTAACTCCACAATCCATCAAAAGAGTTCTAACTCCCTTCCTGGACTGTTTTTCTGGGGAGATTTCAACCCGCTTTTTCTGACCTGGCCCTGGTTTCTGTGACAAAACACAAGGGGGACAGAAACTTCCCCAAAATCTATCCACTTAGTGGAAAGATTTCTGAAGTGGAAACAAACAGTACCCTTAACCTGAACTCAAAGCACACACAAAACAAAAAATAACAGTGAATAAAGACAAATATGAGATGCGATGAATTCATCCAGTTTCTGCACCAACTGTGAGCATTGGTGGTAACCTTTGCTCTCTAAAATTTGAGAAGTGTATAAAACTTGTGTCATTAAGAGCAATAACTGATAACTTATCTTGGGTCCTCATCATAAATAAATATCAACTTTAAAGTCAAAAAGCTTTAACTGAAATGAAATTATTGCTAGTGTTTTTATAACTTTCAACAGAGACCAGTTTGTGAAAGAGACCACAAGGTTTTCTTCTACTAATATGGCTTGAAGATCATGAAGATCAACATGCTTTCAAAGAGGAAAAAGACTCTAAAATACTTCCTCTGAACTAATAATAACTTATGTCTTCCTACTTCGGAGTTGTAGTTGACCAAGAGTCTTTAGCTTTAATTTATTACTTGTTTGTTTCCATTGCAAGTCTTTTAAAATCAACAATGTTCCACCAAATAAAAAACACGAAGGTTCCTCAGAATGTTATAAGTGTCCCAAAGTTTTTGAACTACCACAAAAATAAGATTCAAACAACAAAATTAACGGTAGTATTTCTCCATTCTCTTAGCAGTGAAAGCTGCTGTACCTGGGAAGGGTGCAGGTATGGCTCAGGGGAAGCCAGGTTGGTCTGGACAGAGAGGCTCTTCTCCAGCAGTGCCTGAGGGAACCCCAAACGGTCAAAGGTACTGCGTTTCCAGTGGTGGCCATCACCCTGGGCTAGTGCCTCATCCTCACTGAACGCCCTTACCACAGGTCCTGGTAGTGGCAGAGGCACTGCCCCATCACTTTCATATCCGTCTTTGGAGCTGCTGCATTGGGTTACTCCTCCTCCCTGACCAGAGTCCCAACTGCTCCTCTGTTTCATGACCTGCTGGGCTTCCCATGCTAGCCTGGCCTGGGCCAGCATGACCTCTGATCCTGTGCCTGGGAGTTCCTCTTTCCCGCAGCATCCCAGCTCCTGGGGGAGGGATGGCTTGCGATTCTTGCGTTTACGATTGCCACTGGGGGAGAAACCACCTGGCCCAGCTGTAGAGGAGGAGGACAGTGAGTGAGTCTGACTAGATGTCCAGGAAATGGAGTCTTCAAAAATAAACCTTTGAGATCCTTCTCCTCCCTCTCCACGAAAGTCCAAAAGTTGGCGGGGATCTCTAATCAGAGACTGGCTATGCTGCAGAGTATAGGACCCTCCAAATGATCCACCAAAGCCTCCATTAGTACCATAACGCTGTAGACGGTCAGCAGTCTTGAAGCGTGGACTGGAACATGACTGTTCCACGTACACCAGCTGCTTGACGTATTCCTTTCCTACAGGACTGTACTCCAGGCTCTGAGCTTTTTCTGGACATTTTTGCCTAGTCAGAACCAGTTGACCATAGGATGACTGGCTCTGCTTGGGGGAGTGGTAGAAGGGAGCTGGAGACTTCCGGGATGGTGATTTGTTTGTACCATAAAGGGAAGATGAGTCTGAGAGGTTCATGTCAATAGGTGGCTCTTCATAGATGGGTGGTGGCTTAAAATCAGATGGAGGTTCCTCATACAGGGGGGGCTCAAAGGCGTAGCGGGGTGATGGAGGCTGGGACTCGGTGGAGGGGCGGCGGTGGGTTCCACTGCTGCCTAGCTCAGCCCGCTTCAGATATGGAGACTGACGACGGTCAGAGTAGAGAACAGGTGAACCATTTGGTTCTGAGGGGGGGTTTCCGCCAGATGAATGGCGGTTTCGCAAGGTGTTGCCTCCTCCAGGGGTTGGGGATTCACAGAGTGAGTAGCCATTTCCTTGATGAGCCAAAAAGCTGGGCTCCCTGTCTGTCACCTTGATGAGCATCCGCTCCTTTGTACCAGTATTCCAGCGGAAAGAAGAAGTCCTGAATAGATATGGAAAAAAGCAGTTATACATTACAATTAAGTTCAAGAAAGTCCTAATGTCAGTATTTATAAAGCGTTTTACAATATTCAGTCTAAGTAAAAGGATGAGTGATATTAAGCAAACCAAAGGCAATAACATATTTTGTAAAACTGCAAGAACACAAAATTTTAAGTGCTGGATAAATTTATAGCAGCAGATAATGCGACCATGTGTTTCCAGTGATTTACCAAGATCCTTTACAAAAAATGTCCTCCCCTCTTAAAAGGAAAGGAGGTCTAATGTGTTCTCAATTTCTACAGTGTAGACCTTCTATATAACTAGACTTGCCATCAATTCTGCCTCTTCTAAATCCTTGAGGAAAATTGGTTAAAAAGACCCACAAGTCCATTCTCTATCAGCCCATTTGCACTGCAAGGCTGGGTCAGGATTTTCTGTATAAGTGCTCTGAACCTGGTCCCACCCTGCCGTCTGTCCCAAGGACTATGCTTTATACTCTGGATACAAAAGTGTGGATGAAAGTGACACCTGACAACAGGCATGTGGAAACTGGGCCAAAAATAACCAGAGTGGTGGGGACCCAAGATCCTCTTGCTATTTTTGAAAGGCCCCAGAATACTTGCAATATTCATATTGCCAAGGAATGTTTGGAGTTTATTCACTGTTTCAGGAATTGGATGACTTGGTAGTACTATGAATTATGGTCTGGGAAACAGTGATGGCATAGTTACTTTGAAAAAGTAACTTTAATCGGATTACTGATTATTCCTTGAAAAAGTAACTAGTTAAAATACTGATTACTTGATTTGGAAAGTAAATAAGTTACATTAAAAGTAACTTTTTAAATTACTTTCAGCAGCTGTTGACAACAACTCTCTGCCACCTGTGAAAATTACATTGAGCTTTGCCAAAATTTAATTGCAAGTTATTGTATGATCAACTATGTGTCACTACTTCTAAGGTTGAACTGAAGGGAATATTGTTTAGTGGTATGTGGCAAGCGCACAAGAAACCATTACAAAAGGTAATGGTTTCTGTTATATTATTATTATTATTATTATTATTTTCTTTTTCTATTTTAATATTGAATTAATTGATATGTTTTTTATGTATATTTCTAATTTCAAGATTTGGCATCTATTGTAATTAACTTTATTGCAGTAGCAAAAAGCTACCAGTAGGAGGCAGTGTGCTCTCGTATTCGCTCCAGAGTCTGTATAATTGACAACCAGCTTCAGAACAGATTCCAGGAGGATTTGAGAAGTACGGAGTTGTTTCTGCCTTGTTACTTCAACCTGTTCTATCCTGTTTGCAGGAAAAATCAGAGTCTGTTACACTGACACCAGTCCTGGTATGTGTAACAGGTTCTTGGGGGCTCGTCCGAGATCAGCACCACCCACTGGTCGGGAGCTGATCCAGATATAGATGGAACCAGGAGCGAGCGGTTTCTGCTGCAACTTGGAGTGCGAGAGACTGAGTTGACAGGGATCGGTGGTTGGACTTTGAGATTGAGTGTGAGAAGGGAAGAGAGGAACTATGTTGGACATTGGAAGAAAAGGCCTCATGTGGGACATTAGGAAGAGTCTTCTCAAACTGACTGCAAGTGAAATATTTCAGATTGCCAAACATGTTGGTCCTGTGCCGGACAAAGATCTGTCTGTGCTAGAAGATGATGATCCTGAGGGCTGCCTGTAATACATTAATGCATTCATGTACAACAAACCTCTCCTTGAGTCAGAGGACAGAGGGATGGTTGAATTATTGGTCTTAAAGGACACTATTGACAAAGTGGTCTAAGTATGTAAAGTAATGTTGGCAGAAAAGGTTTCTGATGTTGATGTTAATCCCATTGTTGAACCATATAATACAACAGCTTTTACTAAATCCTCTAACACAATACAGGGTGGTGTTAGTGAATTGTGGCCAACCTTCTACCATACATTACTCAGACAAAATATATGTAGGGTAAACAAACATTGATGTCACTGCATATGACAACACTAATACAGCTACAGTTAATTCAACAGCACCACCGCCAAGTGATGGTCTGCAAAGAATTCTCTTAAGTTACACAGATCTGGGCAAAAAAACTGATGCAGTGTGTTGACCTTTGGTTGCAAAACCAGCTTCACCACAGCTTGCAGCTACCAGAGTTGGGGCATCCCAAGACTTTAAAGAGGAAAGAGGGCCAAATCGCAACCACAACAAGCAATACGAACAGTTTGTCCCCAACAGAGAACTTTCATTTCTCCCCCGGAGAGAATTTAAGATTGAAGGTGGCCAGACTGGTGATCATTCATCTGACATGTCCTACAGTAATGTGTGTTGACAAATTGATAACTTTGCTGACTCTGACATTGTCCAGGCTATGCTCAAGATAATTAAACCAGGTAGCTTCAAAGACATGTTGATAAACAAAGATGATATGAAAGTTACAGAGCTGGAGGGATTTCTACAATCTCATCTGAGGGAGAAAAATAGCATTGAACTGTTTCAAGAGTTAATCTGCACCAAACAGCATGACAATGAGACTCCATAACAGTTTCTTTACAGAGTAATTGGACTAAAACAGTGAATAATGTTCATTTCTAACCTCTCTGACAGTACTAAGTACAGCAAGGCAACAGTTCAAGATGTATTCTTACACACTGTTTATCAGGGGCTTGGGCATAAACATAATGACATTGGAAGGGAGCTGAAAACCCACTTGGCTGAACCTGACGTCAAAGATAAGACGATCCTAAGGCATGTAATGAGGAAAACAAGTGAGGAAAATGAGAGACGACAAAGATTAGGACCTGTGGCCCGTCAGAATCACAGTTTGACACTGGCACACCACTAGAACAACATACAACACACCAGAGGAGCAAGTCAGTTGTTGACACTGACATCATCAACCAGCTAACCTCAAGTACTGATACTCTCACTCACATGGTGGATTCTATGAAACAAGGTGCAAGAGCACAACAGTTTGAGCAAGCCTGTCAGTGTTAACAGGAGAATGGGTCAGGCGAGGAGACAGAGTTCAAACAGCTGTCCCACCTGTGTTGAAAATGGCTTATCAAATTCTAATCATTGCTTCTTTTGTGGTGTGGAGGGTCACAGAGCTGTTGGCTGCCTCAAAAGGCTGCTGCAGCAGGAAATCTGCAGCCAGCCACTGGAGAGGGGCAACCAGTGACCAGGGTCCAACCCCAACCAAAGACAACATCAAGTCAACAAGATACCTCTGTCTCCACATCTGGGGTGACAAAGAGACCATCTCATAGAAAAGAAAATAGTACTGATTTGTCACAGGACTCACTAATCAAGAAAAATGAACAGGTTGCGAGGCTGATTGGGAGGAAAGATCTGATCCTATGCTACCTTAATAGACTTGCCGTTAATGCATTACTAGACACAGGGGCCCAAGTCAGTATGATTGAGCACACCTGGAAAAACAAACATTTGCCAAATATTGACATACGACCTCTCTCTGAACTACTGAACAATGAAGATGAAAGTGAATTACAAGTATATGCTGTCAATGGGGACCTGATTCCATTTCATGGATAGGTTGCCATAACTGTAAGTCTACCTGGAAATGAAGACCCCATTCTGGTGAGCGGTCTGCCCATTGAAAGACCCCTACTTGGTTTCAATATGGTGGAGGAACTGATCCTGGGAGAACAAAACAAGCTCATTCCAACACTCATAACTTTACTCTGTGGGGCCATCTCAATCTCAAAAGACAAAGCTGAGGGAATAGTGAACTGCATATCCACCACAAAACCCAGCATACAACAGGGGTGCCTCAAGGTTTGAAGACAAGACATCATCATTCCAGCAGGGCTTGAGCCCCTGCCCTTTTTATTCTTGATGTCCCTAGTGCCCTTTTTGAGTATTTTTTTTATTTTGTTTTTATTATTTTTATTTTTAATCTGTATGTCAGAAGGCCTGTTTGTGTCCCTCAGCAATAATATTTAGCTAAATATAATAATTTAGTAAAAATAAACTAGTCTGGCTGCCCTCAGTTAATAAGTTTCTCTGCCTCCATGTTGTTCAGACTCCGGGTCCTGTCATGTTCTGTGTTTTTCCTGTGTATTTATTTCGAGTTTCGGTGTTTCTGAGTTTCCATGTTGTCCTGTCTTCCCCTTGATGGTCCCCAGGTGTTTCTCGTCCCCGTAATTAGCTCCTGTGTATTTAGTGTCACCTGTGTGCCCGTGTCTTTGTCGGGTCCTCGTCTCATTGTGGCGTGTAGTCTCTGCCATCTGTGTGCCCAGTCCGTCGTCTTATCCTTTGTGTAACCGGTTGCTACCGGCGTCGAGCCCTGGCTTCCGCTCGGCCGTGCTGCCCGGTATTCAGGACATTATTGGACTGTGTAATTCTTGATATGCATTATTAAAACCATCATTTCTCACTACATCCTGGGTCTACAGCGTCTGCCTCACCACCTACACCCGCACCTTATGACAGGTCCATGGTGAGGAAGGGGCGGATCTGTGTCCTCTTAACTATCAAATTATAGGCAAGAATATTTTTTCATTTGTGAATGAAAACGTAGATCTGATGTTGATGTTAGAAAAACTGTTTCTATTCATATTTTTATAATCGTCCTTGCAATAACGGGACAAAACCCGCCTCGCCCCTAAACACAGAAATGCTTCGGCTGCAGAGAAAACTTCTGACTTTAACTTCATCATTCTGCTAAATGCCCAGTTCACTACAGGCAGTCTGAGTAGGTCCACTGACAGATATAAAGAATATCTATCTTTATATCAGACATCCTGATATTAGACATGGTACCGACTGTCTCCGCGAGTCGCAACGCAGATCAAAGCCCCGGTACCACCTGGTACCAC
The DNA here is from genome assembly GCF_001444195.1 of Xiphophorus couchianus. Classification (NCBI taxonomy): domain Eukaryota; kingdom Metazoa; phylum Chordata; class Actinopteri; order Cyprinodontiformes; family Poeciliidae; genus Xiphophorus; species Xiphophorus couchianus. Next base: position 740,863 of record NC_040236.1, on the reverse strand, counting down.
CTGCTGACTGTTCGCTCTGCTTCTCCTTAACGTTTCTACGAGGCGGGTTAAAGCCGCTGCTGACGGGACCTGGGCTGGAAATGAGCGGCTGTAAATAGAAGTTATTGCAAAACCTCAAGTGTTAAAGGAAGATTCGGCCCAGAGCATTTAGAGTTCACAAAATAAACGTCAGAGAAAATATTGTAGCAATAATTAGAACCGCAGCATAAAGCCAAACATGCCACAATGAAATGAATCAAAATGTCCCCAAAGCATCGGGGGAGTAACAGGGGCCACCAGGGGATTAAAGGCAGATTCCAGAGATGCGCATCACAGCAGCTGTTCCTCGAGGGCCGGCCCAAGGTAATATGGGGCCTCAGACAGAACTCCTCTTCCTACTAAGAACCTCAGCATCACTAACATGTTTAGATATAGATAAGGTGAATCTGTGAGAGGGAGACCAGGTTTATTGGCCAGGTTTAAAATCAATCACTGACTATTGGTTGTTTGCTGTGATGTATTTACAAACCCAATTTAAACACAAAGATTACACCATATTGTAGCCATGGTAACACAACAATCAAACTATCAAGATGATTCTTTAAACTTTTACAAAGTAAACGTCCTAATTAAATCCTAAATGTACTATTTATTTTTCTCAGCTGAATGCATTAAATAAAATGTAATAACATTGTCATTCTCTATAAATGAATGCTACAGGTTTAGATCTATGGTCTATGTTACAATAAACCATTTCTAGGGGCCCCTGAGTGTCTGGAAGCCCCTGAATGTCTGGAGGCCCCTGAATGGCCCCTACCAGCAGCGACTAAGTTTTCTTTGCCTTGATATCCCAGTCTTATAATTCTAGGTCTCGGAGGTGCTAACATCAAACCCCTTTGAGTTTTTGATCTATAACTCAGTCGGCAGCCAGGTTGTTCTAGAGGTTAAATAGACATTATTAGCACTTAATTAGTAAAATGGCAGCAAATTTGCTTATTTCATAACTTTATAACCAGCGACCTTCTCTCCTCTGGTCTGTTTGCATTGGGTCGACAGACTGGGATGTGCTCTGTGGGCCTCATGGGGAGGACATCGACAACATGTCTGACTGCATCACGGACTACATCAGATTCTGTGAGGACACTGTCATGCCAGCCCGGACCGTGCGCTGCTTCTCCAACAACAAACCCTGGATTACCAGTGACCTGAAGGCACTTCTAAACAAAAAGAAGATGGCTTTCAGGTCTGGAGATAAGGAGGAGCAGAGGAGAGTCCAGCGTGAACTCAGAGAGACACTGAGGACATGCAAGGACAACTACAGGAGGAAGCTTGAGTCCAAACTCGAGCAGAACAGTGTGAAAGATGTGTGGAAAGGAATGAAGCACATCCCTGGGATGAAAGGGAAGGACATACAGACATCTGAGAGCCTGGAGAGAGCAAACCAGTTTAACCAGTTTTTCAACAGGTTTAGCTCACCTCCTGCTACTCCCCTACCACCACCATCCCCCCACACATCCACACTGCCCCAAGTTGTTCAATCCACCTACCGGCATTCTCCTGCACACCACCTCTCCTTCAGCCCCCCATCCCTCCCTCCTCCCTCATCTCCGCTGCAGACAACAACACCTACCCCCAGCTAACGGTGACTACAGGCCAGGTTAAGAGACAGTTGGAGCGATTACACCAGGGGAAGGCTGCAGGACCTGATGTCATTACAACACGGATCCTGAAGACCTGCTCCGGCCAGCTGTCCCCTGTACTGGCACACACATACAACCTGAGCTTGAGGCTGGAGAGAGTCCCGCTGCGGTGGAAGACATCACATGTGGTTCCTGTTCCCAAGAAGCCAAGGCCATCCGACTCAGAGGACTACAGACCAGTTGCTCTCACATCTCATGTGATGAAGGTCATGGAGAGACTGGTCCTGGCCCAGCTGAGGCCTAGGGTGAGGTCGTTTCTAGACCCCCTGCAATTTGCCTACCTGCCCCACTTAGGAGTGGACGATGCCGTCATCTTCCTGCTGCAACGAGCACTGTCGCACCTGGATGGTGGAGGAGACACTGTGAGAATCACATTCTTTGATTTCTCCAGTGCCTTCAACACCATCCAGCCTCTGCTACTGGGTGAGAAGCTGCGGAGGATGGGTGTCAATGACTCAGTGATCTCCTGGGTTACTGACTACTTGACAGGCAGGCCACAGTTTGTCCGTCTGGGCAGTGTCCTGTCTGATGTGGTGGTCAGTGACGTAGGAACTCCACAGGGAACTGTGCTTTCTCCCTTTCTCTTCACCCTGTACACCACTGATTTCCAGTACAACTCTGAGTCATGTCACCTACAGAAGTTTTCTGGTGACTCAGCGGTTGTCGGGTGTATAGGGGATGGAGGGGGAGGGGGAGTACAGGACACTGGTGGACAGCTTTGTGGAGTGGTCTGACCAGAATCACCTGAGGCTCAACATTAGTAAGACCAGAGAGATGGTGATTGACTTCAGAAGGAAGAAGACATCTTCACGGCCACTGAAGATCAAAGGGGAAGTGGTGGAGGAGGTGGAGGATTACAAATACCTGGGAGTTGTAATCGGCAACAGACTGGACTGGGCATCTAACACTGACGCTGTGTGCAAGAAGGGGATGAGCAGACTCTATTTTTTAAGGAAGCTGAGATCCTTCAATGTGTGCAGCAAGATGTTGGAGACCTTTTATCACAGTGTTGTTGCCGGTGCCATCTTCTTTGCTGCTGTGTGTTGGGGAAGCAGCATCAGAGCCAGCGACTCTAATAGACTGGACAAAATCATCAGGAAAGCTGGCTCTGTACTGGGACTAAGGCTGGAGTCCCTGGAAACTGTGGTGGAGAGGAAGACACTGAAGAAGGTTCTGTCTATTATGGACAATAAACAGCACCCTCTCCACCACATAGTGGACAGACAGCGGAGCACCTTCTCACATAGGCTGCTCCAGCTCCGCTGTCGTAGGGACAGATACAGGAAATCCTTCCTGCCACATGCCATCTCACTGTACAATAAAAGCTAAATCATTGTTCTGCACAAATCAGTCCGATTTTGCACAACTGCACTGTGGCACACTTGCTGTACATATATTTACAGATACATATCTGCTAAGATGATATTTCTGTTCAGAGAGCATAAACCGGTGTACCCAAACCACTGCTAAAAGAAGTCAAAGAGTACATCCAAGATTTCCTGGCACAAGGGTGGATAATAAAATCTAAGTCCCCATATTCAGCTCCAGTCCTGTGTGTGAGACAAAAGGATGGGACACTGCGGCTGTGCATCAACTATAGTCTGTTAAACCAAAAGACTGTCCCTGATCATCATCCTTTACTTAGGATACAAGATTTGATGGATACCTTTGGTGGAAATTGTATGTCCACTATTTTGGATCAGAGGAAAGCCTACTATCAGGGCTTTGTTGAACCAACATCCAGACATCCCACTGCATTTGTGACACCATGGGGGCTTTATGAATGGGTCCAGATCCCATTTGGTCTATTCAATGTCCCTTTCAGAGGAGTATGGAGGAGACACTTGGTTCTTTAAGGGACGAGTGTTGTCTGCCATATTTCGACGACGTCTACTGTTATGAGAAATCCTTTGAAGAACATGTTGAGGGAGTTTGCAAGGTCCTGCAGGCACTACAACGACATGGTGTAAAACTATGACCAGAAAAATTTGAACTTTTCAAACAAGAAGTCCGCTATGTGGGGAGGCGTGTTTCTGCTGAATGTGTGCGAATCGACCCAAAAGATCTGGAAGCAGTGTCATCCCTAAAATATAAAGCACCGCAGACTGTGGGTGATGTTCGATGACTCCTGGGCTTCCTGAGCTATTACCGGTCTTACATACAGCACTTCTCCTGTATAACAAGACCTCTCTATGAACTGCTACAAACAAAATCTGGAAGCTCAGTGGTTCCAGTAGGGAGAGTGAAGTCCAAGGGACCACAATTGCCCTCCAACACACCTGTGGAGTGGTCAAAAGAACATCAAGAAACATTATAGCGACTTGTGAACGTGCTCATGACCCCACCTGTGTTAGGATACTTGGACTTCAACTTACCTTTTGTACTACACACTGATGCATCTGAAAGGGGGCTTGGAACCATTCTCTACCAACAACAAGAAGGAAAGCTGAGGGTCATAAGTTATGGCTCTAGGACAAGGACAAGGACACTGACTTCAGCTAAGAGAAACTATAACCTCCACAGTAGGAAGCTTGAGTTTCTGGCTTTGAAATGGGCAGTGTGTGATAAGTTTAGAGACTATCTCTACTACGCTCCACACTTCACAATTTATACAGACAATAATCCCCTCACATATGTCATGAGTATCGGTGGGTGGGAGAACTGTCTGATTTCCGGTTTGATAAATATCGACCGGGAAAAGCCAATGTTGATGCTGATACATTAACCCGCATCCCACTGCATATGGAGAAGTATATGACATCCTGCACTGAGGAGCTGTCACGTGTGGCTGTTTGTATAACATGGGAAGGAAATAAAGCTGCTCAGAGGAGGGATGTTACCTGGGCGGCGGCACTTAATGTTTGTTCACTTGACACTTCTCCACAGTCAAATGTCCTGCCAACACGGAGTCATGATGAACTCATTAAATCACAGAGAGATGACCCGAATATCTGAGAAGTTGTAAAGCTGAAGGAAGAGAATGAAATTCCAACAGAAGAGTAAAGGAAAACTGCTGGCATAAATAGGAAGGAAGCCGCTACATGAGTGGAAAGAGCTGCATCTGGAAAATGGGTTGCTCTACAGGCGAGTTGGGGAAAGACAGCAGTTAGTCCTGCCCATAAAGTACAAGTTTCTTGTTCTGAAACATCTCCATGATGATATGGGTCACGTTGGCACTGAGAGGGTCATCAATCTGGCAAGGCAAAGGTTCTACTGGCCCTATATGAAAAGAGAGATTGAGGAATATGGCCCCATAAGTATCTATGTATTAAGCAAAAAAAGCCTGTCAGTCACACTCATGCACCAATGGGAAGCATTACAACCAGCTCCCCTCTGGAATTTGTGTGTATCGACTACCTTCACCTTGAAGCCAGCTGAGGAGGTTATCAGTACATCCTGGTGGTAGTCGATTATTTCACACGTTATGCAAAAGCATATGCAACAAGAAACAAGTCTGGGCAGACTGCAGCAGAGCGCATATTCAATGACTTTGTCCCATGATTTGGGTTCCTTTCTAAAGTACACCATGATCAGCGACGTGAGTTTGAAAAGGAGCTGTTTCGCACTCTGCGCCAGCTGTCAGACATTGTCCACTCCCGAACATCACCATACCACCCTCAAGGTAACCCTGCTGAGCGGTTTCACCGTACATTGCTGCAAATGTTAAGGACTCTGTCACAAAAGGAGATGGAGCATTGGAAGGACCATCTCCCGCAAATTGTAGATGTGTACAATTGTACGAGACATGAGTCCACTGGTTTCTCACCTTACTATTTGATGTTCGGCCACCACCCACGGCTGCCAATTGATCTCTTATTTGGGCTGTTTATAGAAACTGATCCAGTAACACCCAGGGGATATGTACAAAAATGGTCAAAACGGATGTCCCAGGCTTACCTCATCGCTCAAGAAAACAGCAAGCAGTCAAGTGCTAGAGGGAAGTCATATTACGATCAGAAGATGAAAGGGGCAGTACTCCAACCTAGAGACCGTGTACTGGTGAGGAACCTTGGAGAGCGGGGGGGACCTGGAAAACTTAGGTCATATTGGGAGAAGATTATTTATGTTGTTAAAGAACAAGTATCTGAGAATCCTGTGTACATGGTTAATCCTGAGGGTGGAGATGAAAACAAAACAAGAACCCTCTATCGAAACCTGTGACTTCCTTTAAGTGACCTACCTGTAGAAACACTTCAGGATGCCTCAAAATCAGTGGTCATCAGGAAATTGCACAAAAAAGTTCAGAAGCTAGTGATTTGAGGAGACTGGATGTGGAGTGTGATGACACTGACAACTCAGAATATGACCAGAGCTGTGGTTACTAGCTGAGAATGCCTCTTCACCAGTCTAATCAGAGAGGATTAGGGAAGGAACAGTGGCATGTCATGACTGACCAGCCATTCAATCCAGTTTGTGATCCTGACAGGAGAGAAATGGAACACGAACATCTGCCAAACAGCTGACCGCAGCCAAACAGCTGTGGTTTCATTGCTAACGCCACAGAATTTATTATTAGTTTTTTCACTCAGGTTCGGCTAAAACCTGCTTATTTGTAGCTGTTCGGGCTGTACTTGGTCTGGACATGGTGAGGCGGAAAAACAACTGGGAAAAAAAACTTATTTAAGAATTGGGTGAGATTCATCCAGCTGGGAAAGCGAGATTTCACCACTAACAGTGGTACTAACACAGCAATCTACAGTGCGCACTTCTGTGAGGAAGCTTACAGTGAAAGCAGCCCGAATGAATAGTAGATGGGATCCAGAAGAAATGACAAAATCAGGCTGAAATCCACTGCAGTAACACCAGAACACAGCAGAGGCAGCGAGGGGAAGAACGACGCTGATGGGGAGCAGAGACAAAGCCAGAGTCAAAGCTTTGACCTGGAAGAGCGTCGCTGGAATAAGAGTTGATAAATTTTCCAGAGGTATGAATATTTTTCTGCCTATTTGTATGCATGCTTATTTATTTTTTGTATCCTAGTAGATATACTCACTAAAAAGATCTGTAAAGATTTCCAAAATTAAATTCTCCCAGAAGTTGGCATTTCCATGTCTGTGTTCATGTTGTTTTCCATTCCAATATCTGCTCTTCTACAATTTAAATAATTTTTGTTTACTATGCTGTCAATAATTCTAGCTTCTGGCTCACCTGTGAGCCTTCAATCTTAAACATGTAGCCAATTTAATGCTTGAGATTGGTCACCTCCTCCAGGTCTTATTCCATGTTTTTAGCTGCACAGTGCGAAATGTTCTCCTCCATCTACGTCATTAGTAGCTAGGGGTGCTATTTTTAGGTGGAGCAGAAGGCAGCCTAGGTAGAGGCAGTACTAGCAACTTTTATTTTGAAATATGGGCCTTTTTTCACTGAAAATGTGAATTTCAGAAATGCTATGATATAAAGCCTTCAACATGTGTTTAAAGTGAAAGATGCACTTTTAGGATTTTAAATGACAGTTAAGTGTTTTGTTTCTGAATGTTCACATTTTGGAGAGAAGTTTTTTTTGTGTTTAATCTAGAAATGTATGCAGCACTTGCTGTTTGATAATACCAGAGAACAAATTCACTCAATTTATTGTTTTATTGTAATATTCATTCATATAACAATAACTAACAAAGTGAACAGTTGGCTATTAAGTCCTAATAATTAGGTGGTTCCCCTTGGATAAATTTTGATCAAAAGTGTACAATCTACGTACTTTGCCCTAATTATGACAACTACTATATTATATTCTAATTCTTTATTTTTTTTCTGCTCTTAATTAGAAAGAACCTTTTATGTTCAAAAAGATTTCTGCATGATCTAAAAATATATCAAATGTTTTTCTCAGACTTTAAAACTCTGAAAAATATTATCTTGACAAAATTTTGTATTAGGATGGATCAAAACTAAAAGACAGAATCTGAATATCAATCTGATTGGGGTGCGGGGGCAGGAAGAGAGGCCAAGATTCCTCCATTGTGATGTAAAACTCTCACTGACATGTCAGAACTTTGGCACCAACACAAGCAGGTCACTTTCTGTCAGTACCACAAAATGTGGTACTGACAGAAACATGCAGACCATTGAAGGCCATAGATACTCGTATTCATTTTACTAGTGATATTTTACTTTAGATGCAAGTTTGAGTTTACATAGCAGTTTGTTTGTCTTGTGTCTGTGTTTAGGGAGAGAGAGTTTTTTTCAAGGATGTTCACTGGCTTGTATTCGGCCTACAGATTGTATCTAATCCCAGCTGTCATGCTGAGAAAAGGAGGCTGTCTGTCCTGAGCTTCAGCCTCAGCAGAGCCCTGACACAAACAATACAAAATATCATTATCGTATAACATTCTCAAATAATGCATAACAGTCATCAAACTTACTAAGACAAAAGAAAATACTTAAAAAGCAAAACAGTAAGAGATTTAAGTCTACTGGAATATTAGCCTTTAGTCAAACAGAACCGAGTTTCATCAGACCTTCTCAATAAATGAGTCTGTCTGCTCCACTTCTCCAACACCCCTACAGGGCAGGAGGGTCACTCTGGATGGGGAACAACAGATGAACAGGGTGAAAAAGAGAAGTGTGAAATTGATTGCTGCTTTATTCATCCTGCAATTCTAAATACTCTCACAGGCAAATCCTCTTATTTAGGCCTCAATAGTGGCACTGTGTGAGGGTGTGTGAGTTGCACATGTTATTATGCCCACATTAGAGTGAAAGAGAAAAAAAACTAGGGCAGGATAAGGTTTCACTGAGCCCTGCAATCAACTTTTGTTTCATTTGTTTTTCTGTTCCTTGTTTCTTTCCTAACCATGTCCATTTTATTTCAACATTTTACCACAACAGTAAAGGCCAGAAATGAGCCATTCAGGGTGGCAGCACATTGGAGTAACTCTGTACTTCCATTCAATTTTTTCTTTTTCAAGAAAAAAATTCTTGAAAAAGAATTTCCTGCCTTTTTGGAGGAAAATGGCTTATTTGACAATCACTTCTTCCTGTTTAGAATACTGTCAAGTTAGAATGATTTTTGGCAATATTTTTAATACTTTTATATTATGATGCGTAATCATCACACGCAACAGCTGTGAGGATTTGGGTTTTTGTCTGTGTTGATTTGAGTTCTCTGTGTATTTAGAGCACAGGTGTCAAACTCCAGTCCTCGAGGGCCGCTGTCCTGCAGTTTTTAGATGTGCCACAAGTACAAGACACTGGAATGAAATTGCTTAATTACCTCCTCCTTGTGTAGATCAGTTTTCCAGAGTCTTAATGACCTAATTATTCTATTCAGGTGGTGCAGCAGAGGCACATCTAAAAGTTGCAGGACAGCGGCCCTTGAGGACTGGAGTTTGAGACCCCTGATTTAGAGTTTTCTGTGTTTCTGAGTCTCTGTGTTGTCCTGTCTGCTCCTTGATTGTTCCTAGGTGTGTCTCGTTCTGTGATTACCCTCTGTGTATTTAACCTCACCTGTGTCCTTTGTTCCTCGTCGGGTCCTAGTCAGTTGTATGTGTTTTTCAGTCCGTCGTCTGCTGTCCTTCCTATAACCCAGTGTTTCTCAATTCCAGTCCTCAGGCCCCCCTGCCCTGCATGTTTCAGGTGTTCCCCTTTTGCCACACACCTGGATTGAATCTGTGGGTGATTAACAGGCTTCTGCAGTACTTGATGACTGCAGAAGAGGTCATGCAATCATTTGGATCAGCTGTTCTGAAACAGAGACACATCTAAAACCTGCAGAGCAGGGGGGCCTGAGGACTGGAATTGAGAAGCACTGGTATAACCTGTTGCTACCAGTGCTGATTCTTTGTATTCTGCTCTGCTGTGCTGCCAGGATTTTGGACTGTTTTTGGATTGAGCTTCATTTTCATCATTAAATCATTGCTTCATTCATTCTACCTGGATTGTTCAGTGTATTCCTCACCACTACTCACCACACTTCATGACAACAGCGTAGTTTGCGACAGGGAGCGATAAACATTGGAGAAGCTGAAATTATACCACAGCTGAAGCCAGAAATTCCAGAGGAGTTGAAAAGGAGGCATCATGGATGCAGAGCAGGAGCAAAGAGGAAAGATAGGAGGAGGAAATTCAAACCATCTCTACCGTCTATTGTAATGGGCAACATGAGATCATTAGCTAACAAGATGGATGAACTTCAAGCCCTGACAAGGACTCAGCAAGAGTATAATAATTTTTTTACTCAGACATGGCTTCAGGATTGTATCCCCAACTCTAACATCTCTCTGCCAGGTTTCCTGACTACACCGTGTTCCAAGTTATTATGCAAGAGATATTTTCAAATGATGGTCAGTATAATTTTCAAGTCATGAACTATTACAGTATAAATCAAATTTCAATCAAAAACATCTTAACAGACCGAGTTCCATGTTAACATAGGACCCCTTCTTTGATATCACAGCACAATTCTTGCATCCATTGAACTTGTGAGTTTGTGGAAAGTTTCTGCTTGAATTTCTTTGCAGGATGTCAGAATACCTTCCCAGAGCTGCTGTTTTGATATAAACTGCATTCCACCCTCAGATCTTCTGCTTGAGGAAACTCCAAAGGTTCTCAATAGGGTTGAGGTCAGAGGTCAGAGGAGGATGGTGACCACACCATGAGTTTCTCCCCTTTTATGCCCATAGCAGCCAATGACACAGTGGTATTCCTTGCAGCATGAGATGGTGCATTGTTATGCAGGAAGATGATTTTGCTACTGAAGGTACGGCTCTTCTTTTTGAACCATAAAAGAAAGTGATCAGTCAGAAAGTCCATATACTTTGCTAAGGTCATTTTCACACCTTCAGGGACTCTGAAGGGGTCGACCAGCTCTTTCCCCATGATTTCGGCCCAAAAAATGACTCCACCACCTCCTTGGAATTGGTGGTGGTCATCCACCACCAATCCACTACTGCGTCCATCTGGACCATCCAGGGTTGCACAGCAGTCATTAGTGAACAAGTCTGTTTGAAAATGAATCTTCATGTACGGCTGGGCCCACTGCCACCGCTTCTGCTTGTGAGCTCTGGTTAGTGGTGGCCCAATAGTAGGTTCATGCACTGCAAGCCTCCACCTTGAGGTTCCAGAGGCACCAGCAGCTTCAAATAACTTTTTGCTGCTTTGTAAGGGCATTTTAACAGCTGCTCTCTTAATCTGATGAATTTGTCTAACAGAAACCTTCCTCATTATGCCTTTATCTGTACAAACCTATCTTTGTTCTGATCAGCCACAAATCTCTTCACAGTACGATAACGCTTCAGTTTTTGTTAAAAATCTAATGTTTTCATATTTTGTCATACGGCACTACACTATCTGATGATTTTCGTCAGCAGAGATCCTCTCTTTCCCATATTGCTTGAAACCTGTGGCCTGCTTAATAATGTGGAACATCCTTCTTAAGTAGACTTCCTTTAATTGAGCTCACCAGACAAACTTATCAACCCAGCTATCTGAAATTAATTATAGTGATTCAAAGAGCCCTGACACACAATACCATCTATAAATTTAAAAGCACAACAAAAAATTTAATCTTTATGAGACTTAAATCCAATTTGCATAATTTGGAACACTGTGTATATGAGCAGACAGAGTTTGAAAAAGCAGCAGGAAAAGGAAGGGAGGTGGATTAGCAGTGCTTTGAATAACAGATGGTGTCTTTCAGGACATTCTAAATCAAATTCAAAAATACATTATTAATCCCAAAGGATAATTAAATGTTTTTGTAGCTCATTAATTCAGATTCTTCAAAGAGTTATTGAAGATAGGGATGGCTGTTGTTAATTTAGCACTTCATGTTACTGTGAAGCGTCGTGTCTGCAGGTCAGACATTGAACTCTTGAGATCAAGTTTCCATCCATATGATTCACCAGTGTTATTTTAGCAGTTATTTACAATCCACCCTCAGCTGTTGCCAATAATGCATGTGATGTCATTAGTTCAGTTGATGCTAGAATACAGACACAACACCTCAATTCTTGTGTGGCATTATCTGGTGATTTTAATCAAACCTCGCACTCTTCAACACTGCCGTGTTTCACCAGTTTGTCAGCTGTTCCACTTGAGAAAACAAAACTTTGGATTTGTTTTACCCTAATGTCAAAGATGCATATGTCTCCAAACCAAGACCTCCTCTGGGGAAATCGGATCATAATCTTGTTTTTTCTCCACTATAAATACAAACTCCTTGTGAAGAAGCTGCCTGTCAGGAAGATGACTGTCAGGAAGTGGTCACAGGAAGGAGAGGAAAACCTCCTGGGTTGTTTTGAAGCAAATGATTAAATTACTCTCTGCCAGCCACATGGAGATTCAAGGATTCAAAGATTTTAATTGTCATACAATTTCACAATTGCTTGTTTGTCTTATGAAATTGGAACTCAGATCCCAGATCAAGAAGTCAGTCACTGCCCTCCCTAAGCATTGCTATGTCCTGACATAGCAACCCCAATAATGGAGTACTATATACTGTATGTGTGTAAATTAATTAATTTTTTTTTTTTAAAGTAAGATGTAGCTGAATTAGATGCAGCTTGAGTTCATCAGTCTGACGGCTGAAGGGAAGAAACTATTTCTCAGCCTGGTGGTCTTGCTCCAGATGCTCCTCAGCCTCCTGCCTGAGGGCAGCGGCTGGAACAGTCTGTGTGCAGGATGGGTGGAGTCCTTCATGATGAAGAGCGCCTCCTCCTGCATTGTAGAGGTCCATGGTGGAGGGAAGGCTGCTCCCCACAGTCCTCTGTGCAGCCTTACCCACCCTCTGCAGAGCCGTCCTCTCAGCAGCAGTGCAGCTGCCGTGCCACCCGGTGATGCAGCTGTAGAGTATCCTGTGACCAGGTGAAGTCACTGAATACACACACATCCAGGTACCTGCAGCTTGAGACCACAGCTACTCCTCCAGTGTACAGAGGATGAAGAGAATCCTTGTCCCTTCTGAAATCCACCACCATCTCCTTAGTCTTTTTCATGTTGATGCAGAGGTTATTTTCTCTGCACCAGGTGTTCCACCTCCTCTCTGTATTTGGACTCATCACTGTTCATGATGTGTCCCAGTACTGCTGTGCTTTGCAAGACAGCTAGGGTGCCTTTCAAGAGCAGTCATGTCAGCAGAGTGAAGAGGAGGGGGTTCAGCAGACCGCCCTGCGGCGAGCCAGGACTGAGGGTGATGGAGAAGAAGAGGATAGGATTGTGGATCCAGTCTGAGGTCTGTTGGTCAGGAAGTCCAGAATCCAGTTCAGGGATTCCCCCAGAAAACTTGCTAAGTCCGGTGGTGGTTCCCCTAGCAGTCCACTGGGATTTTTTTTATTAAAAGATGTTAATTTGACAGGAATTGTAAAAATATTAGTGAGTAATTATGTTACTGGAAGACATTGCTGTCAATTAATTCTTAAGAGTCTTAAAAACAATAAATCCAAAATAATACTATTAAAATAAACATCAATTATTTGCACTTCTTTTAAATCCAAATTAAGTCATCAGTCAGTGAATCTAAAACCATGAAGTGCTGTGGATCACATTTAGAATGAAGCAGCTGCTTAAGGCCCTGCAGGCCTTCAGGTGACTCATAAATGCTAACATTTTATCACAAACCAATGTAAATTTAACATTGTGTTTATTGAAAATATCAGTGCTGTTAAATTTGATTTTATGGTTTCAGCATACAAGTAAATATAATTGCTTAACATTTAAATGTAAGATTTTAAGGAGTTGGCTAGTTTACTTTGGAGAAGTTCAAAGAATAATCTTCATAGTCAGATTATTGTTGCAGATACAATCTGATGCTGTGAGTTTAATCTCTGAGTCTGAGCTCTGTTCACATACAGGTGCTGGTCAAAAAATTAGAAAATCATGAAAGAGTTTATTTAAATCAGTAATTACATCCAAAAAGTAAAAATATTATATTCATATAGACTGATATACTTCAAATGTTTGTTTGTATTGGACAACTAATTAAAACTCCAAATTCAGTATCTCATAAAATTAAAATATTGTGAAAAGGTTCAAGATTGAAGACCCTTTGTCCCACACACTTATCAGCTAAATATCTCAAAACACCTGCAAAGGCCTTTAAATGGTCCATCCAGTTCTGTAAGCTAAACCATAATGGGGACGACTGCTGACCTGATAGTGGTCCAAAAGATGACCTCTGACACCTTGAACAAGAGGGCAAGACACAGATGTTATTGCTAAAGGGGCTGGCTGTACAGAGCTCTGAGTCCAAGCACATTCATAGAGAAGTGAAGGGAAGGAAAAGATGTGGTAGGAAAAAAATTGACAATCAGGATAAAGCACCCTGGTGGGGATTTTGAAATAAAACCTATTTAAAAATGTGGGGGAGATTCGCAGAGTGGACTGCAGCTGGACTCAGTGCTTTAAGAACCACCACACTCAGATATATAGTATGCAAGTCATGGGTTTCAGCTGTCGCATTCCTTGTGTCAAACCACTCCTGAGCAAGAGACAATGTCAGAAACATCTCAAATGGGCTGAAGAGCAAAAGGACTGGGCTGCTGCTGAGTGATCTAAAGTGATGTTCTCTGATGAAGGTAAATTTTACATTTCCTTTGGAAATCAAGGACTCAGAGTCTGGAGAAAGAGAGAACAGGCACAGAATTGCTTGAGGTCAAGTGTAAAGTTTCCACAGTCAGTGATGGTTTGGTACCATGTCATCTTCTGGTGTTGGTCCACCGTGTTTTCTGAGGTCCAAGGTCAACACAGTCATCTACTAGGGAGCTTTAGAGCACTCCTTGCTTCCTGCTGCTCAACAACTTTATGGAGATGCAGATTTAATTTTCAAACATTACTTAGCACCCACACACAGTGCCAGAGCTACCAGCACCCAGTTTAAGGATCATGCCATCCCTGTTCTAATCCACAGCAAACTCTCCTGACGATACACCAGACTCCTGACAAAGATGCGATACACCAGACTCAACAATTCAGAAGAGCTGAAGGTCACTATCAGAGCAACCTAGACTCTCATAACACCTGAGCAGTGCCACAGACTGATTAGCTCCATGTCACGCCGCATTGCTGCAGTAATCCAGACAAAAGGAGCCCGAATAAGTATTAAGTGCTGTACTGTACATGCTCATACTTTTCATGTTCATATTTTTTAATTGGCCTACATTTCTAAAAATCCTTTTTTGTATTGGTCTTAAGTAATATTCTAATTTTCTGAGATACTGAATTTGAGCTTTCATTAGTTGTCAGTTATAATCATCAATATTAAAAGAAAAAATATTTGAAATATATCAGTCTGTGTGTAACAAATGAACATAATATACAAGTTTCACTTTTTGAATTGAATTACTGATTTAAATAAACATTTTCATAATATAATTTTTTTTTGACCAGCACCTGTACATCTCAGTAAACTACAATTATCACTGACTGCTTTTAAGGTAGGCCAATTAAACTACCCTCTTCTCCCAGAATTTACTAAATCTATTTTGAAATGCTGTTAGAGGTGTTGATGTTCTTAGCAGGGAGAGGGGCCCCTAAATCAAGTTCTGCTCAAGGCGTCATACAACCTTGGACCGGCCCTGCATGATGAGCTAAATCTGCTGCACTGCACATCTCTGCTGGATACAGACGGAAAAATGGGAGATTTAATTTATGTAGCTTCAGTATCACTTCCATTTTATGTCTATTGGGTTTTCAATAACCGCTATAGATTTAAAAAAAAAATGATTTTCAAACATTATTAGGCCAGAGCAACTCTTCGCTGTGAAGGCCTCTTGTAATCGCAAACATTTCTTCTTATTTTTCTGCAAAAAGAAGCAGCTTTTTGGAGGCTTTAACATATTCAAAACTCACCAACTTACATGTCTAATCAGAAGAAGTTGTAAACATGGAAACATTATAAAGTTGTATATAATTGATAAGTCAAAATTGCTAACGGGCTGCACAGTGGCGCAGTTGGTAGCACTGTTGCCTTGCACCAAGAAGGTCTTGGGTTCGATTCCCGGCAGGGGTCTTTCTGCATGGAGTTTGCATGTTCTCCCTGTGCATGCGTGGGTTCTCTCCGGGTACTCCGGCTTCCTCCCACAGTCCAAAAACATGACTGTTAGGTTAATTGGTCTATCTAAATTCTCCCTAGGTGCGAGTGTGTGTGTGCATGGTTGTTTATCCTGTCTGTCTCTGTGTTGCCCTGCGACAGACTGTCCAGGGTGTACCCCGCCTCTCGCCCGGAACGTAGCTGGAGATAGACACCCTCAACCCTCCCGACCCCATTAGGGACAAAGGGTTAATAGAAAATTCATAGAAATGGACAAAATTGCTAACATTCGGGGTTGTGTCTTGGGGACAGCCTTCATGTTCACCTTGGTGAAGAAGAGATTGTGAAGACCATCAAGGTTTGGAGAGAAGAATTGCAACCCTGGTGAGGCCAAACTCTGAGGTAAAGGTTGTGGTTTCAGAATTTGGATTTACTCTCAAATCTGCTGCTTCACACTGGGTTTTTTTTTTTCTTTTTGTTGGATCAAAGGACCTTCACAGTTTTTGTCAAGAACATGTTCAAGATTTTTTTAATTAGGTTTTTGTGGCTACATCTGCCCATTGGGAAAATATATATATATATATTTTTTGTATAGATATATTTATTCAGAATGTACAACCATCCCAAATTAACATCCAGTGCACAATAGTACATAATTCTTTTTGATTCACAAAACAAACTGATAGGGAATTGATACTTTTTAACATTTATTTACTGATGTATCTGCTGTTTTTCTACTTCTGCAAGAAGTGATTTTTAGTTAAAGATGTTTCCAGATAATATGCAGATGCTTTTGCAGGTGTCTACGAAAATAGGTAACATCCTGTGTAAACCGAAGCTGTCTTAAAGAGTTACCATACAGTTGATGCATTTTCCTTTACTTGCCTGTGCTGTTGAATTATCACTATGACGACACGCCTATGCTTAGAAGTTAATAAATATTGAAGGGCTGCAGGCCCCTGTTGGAGCTGGCTGATTGGAGTTAGCTCGTCTGACGCAGCTAAGTCTGACACGCCTCTCCCCTTTTGCAAAAGACAAGTTTTTGTGTCCTTGAGATTCTTTAAAAGTTTATTTGAAGAATAAACCTAACACAACCTACAAAAATAAAACCCACCAACTCTCTCCAGAGCAAAATTACAGTAAAATTACATTTAGCATTACACATGATATATCTTGAAAGGTCAGAAATAAGAGAAAAATAATACAGTAACAATATTAAAATAATTGAAACAAGACCATAAAGATCAATACAAATCAGTCTCTTAGATCTAATCTGGTGAGAATGTCCAGGAAAGGAGTCCATATCTGGTCAAACTCTGCCAATGTCCCATGTATTTAATGGAAAAAAAATTCAGTAGTGCAGTATGACAACAGTTCATTAATCCAATGTTTCTGGTTTGGAGGCTCCATAGATTTCCAGTTTTTAAGTATACACGTTTTTCCTGCAGATGATGCTAACAGAACAAAGTATTTCCTGCAAGAATTTAATTTCAAAAACATAACATCTCCAAGTATCCAAACCCTGGGACCAGAATCTAAAGAAACCCCACAAACTGCTGATGTTATCTGCATGATATTATTCCAGTAGGTTTGCAAGTGTACACAACTCCAAAGCATATGAAGAAGAACCCCAACAGACGTCTTACATCTCTGGTATTTGTCAGTGATTCCGGCATTAAGTTTACTCAAAATATAAGGGAGAAAATATATGCATATTAAATTGAATTTACCTGTTTTGTTGATATTAATATTGTTTGAGATGAATTTCGTAATCTGCTCCAGCTGTTGTCATCATATTTGCATCTTAAGTCCGATTCCCATTTTGATTTTTTTGAGTACTTTTCATTAGCTGCTGAATAGTCAAGAATAATTTTGTAAACACAAGAAAGAAGTCCTTTTGTAGTTGTATGTTTGGAATCTAACAAACATGTTTCAAGCAGGGTTTCCTCTGGTCTATTTGGAAATATCTCTAATGTTTCCAATCCAGTGTCTGATCTGCAAATATTTTAAATGATTGTGATTATGCAAGTCATAAAATTCCGATAATTGACTGAAGCTGGCAAAGACATTATTGGTATAAAGATCGCAGACTGATCTAATGCCTTTTCTGGTCCAAGTTTGTAATCTGCCATCTGCTACAGGCAGGGGAATGTCGGGGTTATCTTTAAGTGGTGTATTAACCAACAATCGTATGTTTAGGTTTAAAAGAGCATGTACTAAAGCCATGCATTGTAGGTAGCTAAAATTTATGTAATTGTAGAGAGTTGCTTTTTTGAACCCAAGAAAGGAAAAATTGCTAATGACACGGACTTTAATTCTTGTTGTTCTATCGCAGGGGTCTCAAACTCCAGTCCTCGAGGGCCGCAGTCCTACAGTTTTTAGATGTGCCACAAGTACAAAACACTGGAATGAAATGGCTTAATTACCTCCTGCTTGTGTAGATCAGTTCTCCCAGCCTTGCTAATGACCTAATTATTCTTTTCAGGTGTGGTGCAGCAGAGGCACATCTAAAAGTTGCAGGACTGCGGCCCTCGAGGACTGGAGTTTGAGACCCCTGTTCTATCGAGACCCACCTCACATCGTTGCCATTTGAATAAATCCACATCCAGAGAATATGAATCTGACAAGCTAAATAATATATTCTGAAATTTGGAAGGTTTAATCTGCCCTAGCGTAGGGAGCCTGTAGAGTAAGAAGCTTAACTCTTGGAACCTTCACCATAAAAATAGACATATTGCTTTATCCAAATCTTTAAAAAATGTCATTGGAACTTTTAAGGGGACACATTGAAATAAGTAAATAAATTTAGGTAATATAGACATTTTAATTGAGTTAACTTTGCCAACCAAAGATAGTGGGAGATCTATCCATCGTTCCAGCTCTGCTTTAGTTTCATTAATTAATGACGTGTAATTCTTTTGGTGAATTTGGTCAGGAACTAATTTTGATGCCACGTGTCAAGAAAACTGGCATGGGGTTGTGAGATCTTTCCAGGTACACGCAGAAAAGGTGCATAAAGGCCTGAGAGAAATAAAGCAATCTTGTGATTTGATTAAAATAATAACTAAGTTGAATATGTATGAATACAATTGGTAATATGGGTATAAGTAATCACTAAAATGTACTTCTGAATAATGATCTGTAATGATTACAACAATGTAAGGATTATGTTTAATGATTATAATAAGTAAGAAATGTGATTAATTCTTAATGAATATCAAAGCTATGATGATTTGAAAAGTGATTCAAATGTTTTTAATACAGGTTGAGCATGGTTAATGAATTATAACATAATATAGTGAGCTATAGGAAAGAGAGGAAGTAATAATGTTAAAGTCAGCAGGATGGGTGAGGCCCTGCTGCCAGGATATGTCGCAAGTTGGGGAAAGACGGGACTTTCCGCAAAACTCAGCAAACAGGTTGGGGGCCGACGGGGCTTTCCACCAGAATCAGCAGATGGTCAGGAAGTCACGTAGACCAAACTGCCGCACACACACATAGTGGAGAAATGTATAAAAGAGGGCTGAAATAAGGAAGCAACTGTTCTTAGTCCGCGGCGTTGGAAAAGAGTCGACACGGAGAAGCAGATTGAGAAGCAGCAGAGGTCCGCAGCTCGGAAGCACGGGAAAGTCGAGACTCCGCGCCGCCAAGAAGGGACAAGATCCTACCGCCCCAACCCTGGTTCCTGATTTGACCGTCGGTCCTGCCTCAACCCAAATATTTCAACAGACTTGGAGAAAAGACGAAGATCCCGGAGGGATAAAGAGCTGGGTTTTCGAAGGATTTGGACCCGTTCTGCTTTGCATCTATTCTAAGGAGGATTTTTCCACACAAGGACAAAGACTCTGATCAAGGCTTCTGGATGTTCCTGTTGCTAAAGATCCATCATCAACTGGGTGTGAGTTGAATCTGCTCCCTAAAAAGCTATCCCAGAACTTGCGACATAGGTTAGGGAAAAGAGACAGGATAGTATGGTTATACATGTTGATTTTATTATACTGCTCTTGAATTATATACAATTGATTATTGATTTGTATGCCACATATCCCTGCTTAAGCTTGCTCAATAAATTTATATTAGAAAATTCTAATGAGGTTGGTGGACATTGGGATTAATTGAGTCATTTAATCAATTCTCAGTTCTTTTAAATTGAGGTAAAACTAATGTACATGATTCTAGAAAATAGGTGGCTTCATAATTTCCTTTAGTGAGTGTAAATAATGACCCTGGGACTTATATCCAAGTCACTAAATTTAATCTAGCCGGTTCCAAGAGCGAGTTATATTTAAGGAAGTGAGCTACCGTTAACAGGAGTGGTTATTGGAATTATTCAGCTGCGAGGGCTACTCAGCTGATTGTTTCTTAACTGAAAAGGGTCGTAGCTTCTGGATTGGAGGTAGTTAGAGCTAGACGAATCGCTTTCGCCACCAGTTTGAATAGATTATCTCTTATAGATCTCTTTTAGGGTAATACCCGGGTCTTAGAGATTTTCCGGACCTGTTAGACAGAGAACTAGTCAGTAGTCAGCCCAGGAGATTTGTGAGGAATGGGCGGGGCTGGCTATTGCGCAATAACAGACACACGGTATGTAAAACCATCATTGGACCATTTGAAAGAGCCCAGTAGTAATTGTGTCTCCTGCTCTGTCATATTAAGTGGAAACACTTCACTCTTGGAATAATTGATTTTGTAGTCCGAAACTGCACTCTATGACCCAAGATGGAAAAGATTTAGATGGCTGAGATCCAAATACTAACAGATCGTCTGCGTACACCACAAGTTTATGTTCGTCTGTTCCCACTTTCATACCTGTAATAGATAAGTCAGAACGGATAGCAGCCACTAGTGGCTCTATCACAATGGAAGATAGGCTAGGAGAACTTGGGCAGCCCTGTCTGCAGCCTCGAGAGAGGTTGAATGCCTCCCATCCTGGACCCCTACCACCAGAACAGGACCACAGAGGATGCAGTCTCCACAGCACTGAACTAAGTTCGCTCACAATTAGACAATAAAAACGCTTTCGCTAGGATACAGTTCACAGATTTCAGTTCAGCATTCAACACAGTTATCCCCTCAAAACTCTTCACAAAACTCGTAGACTTAGGAATCAGACGCCTCATGTGCAACTGGTTACTGGACGTCCTGACTAGTTGACCCCAACATGTCCGGCTGGATAACCACTGCTCATCTACCATCAACATAAACATCACGGTACCACAAGGCTGTGTGATGAGTCCTTTCTTTTATTCCCTACTCACCCATGACTGCAAACCTGTCCAAGGTTCCAATACCATCATTACGTTTGCAGATGACACCACAATGATTGGTCTCATCAAAAACAATGATGAGACAACTTGGTCAACTACAGGGAGGAGGTGGATGGTCTGGCTGAGTGGTGCTTAACCAACAACCTGAAAAAACCATGGAGCTCATTGTAGACTTTAGGAGGACCGCTGACCCACATTCACCCATTTACATCAAGGGAACAGTGGTGGAGAGTGTGAACAGCTTCAAGTTCATGGGTGTCCACATCTTCAAGGATCTCACCTGGACGACCAGCTGCTCCAAGCTGGTCAAGAAGGCTCACCAGCACCTCTTCTTTCTGAGGACTCTGAGGAAGAACCGACTATCCTCAGACATCCTGGTGAACTTTTACCACTGCACCATTGAGAACATCCTGACCAACCGCATCCCAGTTTATTACTGGAGCTGCTCTGCCTCGGACCGGAAGGTGTTGCAGCCACCCAGTGCATCATCAGAGCACCACTTCCTGCCATAGAGAACATCTACAGGAAGCGGTGTCTAAAACGGGGTGGGAAAATCATGAAAGACTCCAGTCACCCAGCACACAGACTCTTCACTTTTCTGCCCTCTGGGAGGCGCTATAGGAGCCTACGGACTAGGGCCATCAGGTACTGGAACAGTTTCTTTCCCACAGCTGTCACACTCTTGACCTCCTGAGACCTAAATAACAACGATGGCTGTATTCTCATATACACACGTGGTGACATGGACTGATATACCACTTATTTACCTGCACTTTTAGCTGTTAGTCACATCTGTATATACTATATAGATAATCTACTCCTGTTCATGGTCTGTACACTCATAGCCTGTATATACGTATGCTTACAGTTTTAGCATATTTTTTTAAAAAAGAAAAAAACTTCAATGTACATTTGTAATAAATTTTTATTTTCTTGATAAGCACTTCTGGATCGATGCAAACTGCATTTTGTTGCTTTGTACTTGTGATATATGCAATGACAATAAAGTTGAATTCTATTCTATTCTAGTCTATCTTGTTTACTATGCTGTAGAGCCAGAGATCAGAATGTTGTGGATGGGTCGGGGGAATATTAAAGAATTATGCCGGGAGATGTGGCAAAAGCTCCAGGTGTAATCTGGCCCTACATACTGTCCATGCAGGGCTGGATTCAGGTTGTATCACTTTGTTTCCATGGTCAGGATCAGGTCGTTATGCAGTATGTCTAGTTCTCCTTGACTCTAATTGTCTATTCTTGTCCAATCAGTTAAAAATAAATAAAAATAAATAAAATGATAGACTTGAACTGGCTGGTGCTTCCATCTTGTGTTTAATGTATTACGAGTGGAATATCCATTTACAGGACAATGTGACCCCAGTACCTAACATCCACCAGTAACTGCACACAGCAACAGCTGACAGGACATAAAGATTAGATACTGAGGGCAAAGGATAGAGCTGACAGGATGCCGAGGAAGACGGTAACTCACTGAGGAGGGAAACATTTTCAAGGAAAAGGAACTTTAACTGTTGATAAAGCTCAATCTAATGTGAAGTGAACAGAGTTCAGCTTCAGCTTGTAACTTATGAAAACATCAAAAATCATTCATCCTAGGCATTGCTTTGCTTCTTGAGAATTGTAGGTGGCATATACTCCTTCAGTGATGGAAGTTAATTTATTTACATCAGGTGGATCAGATTTTGCATGGCTTCCAGTGGAGTCAGTACTGGCTCAGTGGCAGGACTGTTGGTAGATGTGATCTTCATGCCTCAGAGGTATTAAAGGAGCCGATAATGTAAAAGAATTCAAAAGCTCTGAATAAGAGATTAAGACTTACGTGCAAAGCACAGAGAAGAATGCATATAACGCTGAAAAAATCAGATCACATAACAGATCACACTGTTATGTGATCTGATTGTTAACCCGATCAGCAGTGTGCACAAGTGTCCCAGACAAAACTCTGCAGCCCCATAACTGTGAATTTGCCCATAGGTTTCTTTATTATAAACATGAAAATGTGCATATAAAGAACAGTAACATCTAATAGATGGGGCTGTTTGAGAGTGTGCGTGTGTGTGAGACAGAGAGACATGTGCTGTGTAAAAAACAGTTTGCCAATATCTCTATTGTGTCTTTGTGCAATGACAATAAAATAAGTATAAGTCTAGGTTTGGCCCAAATGATTCAAGAAGTTGATGCTGGCTCTATGAATGATGTTACCAACATTCAGGGCTGCATGGCTTTAAAATGCCAATATGATAGTATAAGAAGCAGAACCCAGAACACTGAAGAACAGCAGCCTGGTGTTTCTGTTCGAGTCTGTGAGGAAAACCAGGAAGAATGAGATGAGCAGAGTCTCACAGAGAAACAAGGGAGAAGGGCTCATCTGAGTTACAGATATTGTATTGTTTCCTATTTAGCAGAGTTCCTAACACACAGCCTTACCTCTCTACCTCATCTTGGCTGCTCTGCTTTTCACAAAGCTCTTGGTCCAGGGAGGAGGAAGTGCTTCCTTCTCGGCTGACCCCACTGTTACGTCCTGGGCTGTTGTCCGCAGATCCTCTCCCTTCTCCTCCAGCAGTAGAGCGGGGATTAATGGCATCTGTGTGCTGCTTCAGGGTCTGAAGCTTGGCTAATGGGATGATGTCACATCCTTGAGGCCTGTGCCACACTGTTCGCTGGGTGGAGGCATTGTAGTAGTAGAAGCGAGAAGTGTTGGGGTCAAATAGTTCCCACCACTGATTTTCACCAGTACGCTTGATGCAAACTCCCTGTGGGGGGTCCCACACACACTCGCCTGTCAGTAGGTTGGCATACATGCGCTCCCTGGTGCGGGGTTCAATGATCTCCACCCACTCCAACCTGCAGAAGGAGAATTCATGAAGAATTCTTAGCAGACAAAACTAGAGTGTCATCTCCATCTAAAACAGATTTTTGTTGAGGAAACAAGACTTTATCTAATTTTGCTGCCATTTGAACCTTAAATAAATTTGATTTCAGAGCTTTACCAAAAACTTGCTTCCAAATGTGAAAACTCTGACATTTTGTACAGAACCCTTTCAACCCTCAAGTTTTTCATTTGGGAATGATCAGAAGCAAAACAAAACACTAACCACCAGGCAAAACAGTGATGTTTCATATCACATTCAATTTGAGAGCCATGGCTACAACATGGCTCTCAAATTGACATGGCTCCCCTGAACACAACATACATGAATTAATTATTAATAATATCAATCTTCATAAATCTTCTCCATGTCGACCCACTAACTGCGAAGTCATGAAATTTTGCAGTAAACAGACAAAATACTCA
Source organism: Xiphophorus couchianus (assembly GCF_001444195.1). NCBI lineage: Eukaryota > Metazoa > Chordata > Actinopteri > Cyprinodontiformes > Poeciliidae > Xiphophorus > Xiphophorus couchianus. The sequence continues at coordinate 716,641 of NC_040236.1, read as the reverse complement.
TCAAATTAAAGCTTAGACTTCATGGATTCCAACTGCATGTCATTACGCTTTACACCAAAGTTTTAGGAGGACATAACCCAACATAAATCTCTACCACAAACTTGACTTACAAATTTTTTCTTACTTTTGCATTTTGTTCTCAAGAAAATATATTTGTATCTGGTAGACAACAGTATTTTCTAAAATAAGTAATAGTCCATAAATAAGCATTTAAGCTTCCATTCTCAGTCATCAGCAATGCCATTTGTACTGACTGTGATTGGCTGATAGTGCAACAGTTGGTGAGTATGGCCTCATTCTATTAGCCCTAATAATTAAGAAGTAGAAGTAAGTGCAGGTGACACAATGCATGATCTGAAACAGGAATATCATGCCTTGTGGGTCCCATTGTGGTTGGTAAAAAACTGGAGATGGCCTAGGTCAACATAGCAGATACTTGTGGTCACTAGTTTTGTTTGTTGCTGCTCTGAAAAAAAATCTAAATTTCTTTATTTTAGATTTATTGAACACCAGTAAGGCTGCACAGTGGCGCAGTTGGTAGAGCTGTTGCCTTACAGCAAGAAGGTCTTGGGTTCGATTCCCAGCCCCTTAGTCTTTCTGCATGGAGTTTGCATCTTCTCCCTGTGCATGGTGGGTTCTCTCCGGGTACCCCGGCTTCCTCCCACAGTCCAAAAACATGACTGTCAAGTTAATTGGTCTCTCTAAATTCTCTCTAGGTGTGAGTGTGTGTGTGCATGGTTGTGTGTCCTGTCTGTCTCTGTTTTGCCCTGTGACAGACTGGCGACCTGTCCAAGCTGTACCCCGCCTCTCACCCGAAACGTTCGCTGGAGATAGTCACCAGCACCCCTCTGACCCCACTAGGGACAAGGCTGTAAGAAAATGGATGAACACCAGTAATGATTTACAAATGAAATATGCTGTAAATGAGAAGATACAAATCACAATTTGGACCAAATTTGTCCAAATTGTTCTTCCTGAAGACCTCACCTGTTTATTAAAGCCTCAGTTTTTACTTTATTAATTTTTTTTCCTCCATCACTTTATGAAGTAAAATCTTCAGAGATCATGTTAGCATACTGTATATACCATACTATAATTTGATAGAGGTTTGGAGCTTCATTAGAATCATCCTCAAAGAAATAATCAACCTAAAAGTGTTTCTTATAAGGCAAACCTGAATATTTCTATTTGTGCTATATACCATCTTCACTAACAAATCCACTGATATTCAGCCATTTTAACAAATTTCACAAGTGTTCCCTTTACCAAGACACCGTAAGGGTGATTTCACACTTGCTGGTCCGGTAGACTCAGTTCAACTGATGACCAAAATTGCAACATTACACTTTCAGCTGCTGCGGTTTGCTTTCACACTACACTGTCAAAAAAACCTGTTCACCTCCTCACCTTTGGGGGAGCAGCACCAAGAACTACTGAAGAAACAAAATCATCTTAAGAAGGCACTTAGTGCAACTTCCTTCTTTACAAAATGCAAAAAAAATGGAGTAACGTGAGATTTTAATTGGAGGATTTCTCTTTTTTTGTTGTGCGTTTGTTTCAAGTCCACCTCGCTGCAGCAAACAGAAAGGGTCGGGACGGACCACTGTCAGTCTCATACCTTATTTAGAAATGGGACCAATGCACACACCGGAAGTGAAGGAGGCGCTATTTCCTACAGTATCTGCGGTCCCCCATTTTTATTTTCTTTTGAAATCTGTGATATATCTTCACCTTTAGGAAGGATTTTCACTCTCAGCATGTATTTGAACTTCTCTCTTTTATTTACTTCAGTGCAGCTCACAGTTTTTAACAAATTCTGTAGCTTTCTGTGAACTTCTAAATCTGCTCCTTAGTTGCATCTTTTCGGGCCTGATACTGCCTCTAGTGGCGTGGGGGTGGTAACACAACTAATATAATTATATTACTAAATCAGAATACCACAAAGTCTTTATTATCTATTATTAATTCTGGCATTACTGGAACCGTAAAATATAAATTCCCTCACAAAAGAACATACCTTTTCATTTTCTTAAGAATGTAGAGCTAAGTAAATGAGATAAAAAAAAAACTGAAAGTGACTCCACTTGATGGCCAACCTGTTGAAACTGTGGCAAATTTTAAATTCCCTGTGTCGTTCCTGGACAGTCAGCTCAACTTTGCTGAAAACACTGTGTCTTTAAGAACTGTTCTCAGAGACTCTATCTTTTAAGAAGACCTAGTGATCTTGGGGTTACCCAACTAGAGCTTGTGTACAACCTCTAGTTAGGTAGAGGTTGTTGAGTTAAAATGTTAAAATTTAACAGTTTTAACTCAACTCAAGTTAAAATAACATTTTAACTCAAGTTTTAACTTTTCATCTCCTCAGCTGGTTTGGTCACATGAGCTACAGACTAACAGACAATCTTTTAAGAAAACTTTCGATGGCAGGTATAACAGCAGGTAAATAGTAGTGAAACCAAAAACAACTCTGTCTCAACTGTTTGCTTAAAGAACATGAAAGATGGCACGAAATATTTTAGCAGATAGCATCCATCCTCTTTATTCATCAGTTTTAACCTCTGAGCTCATGAAGGTGTTATTCTGTTCCTCTGGTAACTAAGAAAATGTATTAGAAGTCATTTATTGGCAGTGCAATTATTATTCTTAACCAGTCTAAATGATAACATTTACTGTACCTATAGATTGCTAAGTGTTTTGCTCTATTCACAAATTGTTGATGATGTGATTCTATGAATGTGATTTTATCGTTTTAGAGTCGAAGGAAAATTACCACGTTGATAGACTAAATAGTTTCATCTTATTTTTTTCTATATATAAGACTCAACCAACAAAAAGTCTCTCAGAATAATATACATGGCACCGTAAAAACAAAAATGTGAATTTTTGCTTGTATCTGTTTACAATAACAACGACATGGGTTGTTATTCTTCTGTACCTAATTCATTTGTTTGTTATTGACTTTTGATCAATTAAATTTCTTATGTATACATTGTAAACGATATTTTTATTGTTTTTCATCTCCTTATTCTTTTGTTACACCACTAGAGGCAGTATCAGGCCCGGAAAGATGCAACTATGGAGCAGATTTAGAAGTACACAGAAAGCTACAGAATTTGTTAAAAACTGTGAGCTACGCTTAAGTAAATAGAAGAGAGAAGTTCAAATACATGCTGAGAGTGAAAATCCTTCCTAAAGGTGAAGATATATCACAGATTTCAAAAGAAAATAAAAACGCGAATAATGTAGGAAATGGCGCCCCTTCATTTCCGGAGTGCAATGGTCCCATTTCCAAATAAGGTATGAGACTGACAGTGGTCCGTCCCGACCCCTTTCTGTTTGCTGCAGCGTGGTCCTTCTCGTTTGTTTTGGTTGTATTTACCCAGAATGCCTTGCGCTGTAGTCTACTTCCTGTTTTTTGAGCGGAAGGCCATCTGCATCCACATGTTCATTCAAACAGTGCAAGGATTCACGTATATTGAATCAAGAACCTAGGTCTGTGGACGGACCAGAGTTCACTTTTTTGGTCTGCATCGGCGTTTGATTTCGTATTCACGCCTTCCCAAACAAACCAGACTTTCTAGACAAAAACTAGAGTTCAATTAAAGTGGACTAAACAGGGCTGGTGCAAATGCATGTAAATACATTTAAGAGTACTTAAATAGACATTTTGGTTGCAAAAATGTACTTTTTTCACAGGCATGCAGTTTTTTGTATTCAATCTGTTCCTTTTGTGGTCTGTTGAACCATGAAACAGGCTTACATTAAATAAATGTAGAGTTCAGCCTATTTACATTCTTCTCTGCATACGAGCTGCACACAGCTAGTTTAAAAAGCAGACAATGATTTTCACATCCTCCTTTACAACACGACCTAGTGTTTGTTATAATCTCAGAGTCGCTTACAAGCAGATTGGATGGTTGGATAGTGAAGATAACTGGTATTGATACATCAATATACACAACAGTTTTTACTGCAGAGTAATTTGTGAACATCATTTCTAGTGACCCCTGTGCTAACCCTCAGTTAGCACGAGGGTTGTCTACACACCACAACCCTCTGGAAGCTGCAGGGAAATTAGGACGTTCCTGTCCCATCTGATTTACTTTTGGTTGCTCCCACTTGTTTGCATTAGACACATATTTCCCCTTTAGGATGCAAGCAGCCCATGGTGCTTTGAAACCCTCTTTTCAACCCTCATTCAAACTCAGGAATGCATACACATTTATACACCAATACACAGATGGGTAGGCAGTTCGGGGTTAAGTGCCTTGCCCGGGGGCACATTGACATGCGGCAGGAGGAAGCCGGAATAAAACCTACAACCCTCCAATCACAAGATGACTACTCTACCCAATAAACCACAGTCACCCCATAAATCAGACAGATCCCTGTCTCCAAAGACAAGCAACATCTTCATTCTTATTGGGAACATGCCAGATTGGCAGAGATCTAAATACAAGAACTGATTCCTATTGGACAACGAATGATTACCACTGTGGCTCAGACGCTTAATTCACTGAGTGAGATGTCATGATCCACTCTGACTTTAGCTGTATTGACAGTGTAGCTCCAGAGGCCACTGACAGATGATGGAATCTCTGCTAAACGAGTCTATAAGAATATTCAAACACACAGTAATGTGAATGACCTTATCTCTTTATGGCAACTTCTTCACCATTTGTTTTTTTTCATCCAGGAGCAGAGCCACGTTGTAGACAATTTCAACACAGCTAATGTTGAAGAGGTTCAGAGGACTATGTTGTCCTTAGACCAGCAGAGTAGGACCCAGAATCTCATGTTTAATGTGATTCACTTACATTGAGCACAAGAAAAATTCATTTGAGAGTCTAGATAAGACTTTCACCTGAGCTGCAAGCATTTTTTTGGTACAGGCCTTAGAGCACAGGTGTCAAACTCCAGTTCTCAAGGGCCCCTGTCCTGCAGTTTTTAGATGTGCCACAAGTACAAAACACTGGAATGAAATGGCTTAATGACCTCCTCCTTGTGTAGATCAGTTCTCCAGAGTCTTGATGACCTAATTATTCCATTCAGGTGGTGCAGCAGAGGTACATCTAAAAGTTGCAGGACAGCAGCCCTTGAGGACTGGAGTTTGACCCCCTTGCCTTAGAGGTATGGGATTATGGGTATAGGACATAGGATAGGAAATTAAAAAAAAATCTTTTAAAAATCAATCCCCTACTATCATAATTATGTAACTCAGTAAATAACGCTGCCAAGCTGTGTCCAAGTAAAGAAAAATAATCTGATATAAAAAACAATAAAAGTCAGGTCAAAGTTGAATTATTTATAGCACAGTTTACAACAGTCTCAACTGACCAAAGTGCTTCACAACAATCACAACATAAAAATAAAAGATAATGTCAGAAAACTGATGAGCAGAGACCTAGGGTGTTTTCCACTTGATAGTCTGGAAGACTCGGTTGGTCTGGGGAACAAAATTGCCAGATTTGTTATATTTTCAGCTGCTGCAGTTCTCTTTCACATTGCAACCAAACCCTTTGAAAGGCCTGTTCATCTCCTCGTTTGTGGGACGCTGTACCAAGAACTACTGAACAACACAAAAATCTCTGAAGAAAATACTGAATGCAATTTCCTTCTTTGCAAATGTAAACAAAAATAGAATGGCATCAGATTTCAGTGGTTATAGGAACACCATGAGCCATTTCTCCCACTAGTACATTTGTGTTAGTTGCATTTATCCAGAATGCCTTGTGCTGTCCACTTCATTTGATTGATGCATTTAAACCCCACCAGAGTTCACTTCAACTGAATCAAGGCCTAGGCTTGTAGGTGGAGCGTAGTTTGTTTTTGTTTGAGTTTGATTTGGAAATTAACACTTCCCCAAATGAATCGGACTTTCTAGACAAACAAACTAGAGTTTGATTAAAGTGGACTAAGCAGGACTGGTGTAAACACACCTAGACAGAGTTCAGTATGGAGTGAATAAAATGTCCTGCAATAAAGCTCTGAATGTCATTAACTGTTATCAGAAACTATAAACTAAACAAAGACATAGGTTACAGTTAATAAAATCCACCTCACAAGAATAAAACATCAGATAATCACAATTCAACTTTATTGTTTTTTTAACCTAAACGAAACATTTTAAGCAATAACTAATAAAACAAGTCAAAACACAAAGCTAAAGCTGTCAACAGCTGTTTTGGGAGAGGTGCTCAGAAGAATTTAAGGTTAAGTTTTACTTCCAATGCTATCTACATCTAAAATTTCTATGTTTTAATAAACCCAAACAAAAGTCTGTACATCATCTCATTTAATAAAGCCACTTGGTCAACAGGTGTCTTCTGACTAGAAGTAATATTATTTTGGAGTGACCCAGCCAGAGCCCTGCCTTGAATCTCAGGCAGTTAAAGATTAGGGTGATGGTAAGGAGACCTTCCAACCTCTAAGGCTTAGAGCTCAAAATCATTGAGATACTTAGAGGAAACATGTGAAAAGCTGCTCTTTAGTCATAAGAACAACTGTTTATTAAGAAGGGTAAAAATTTATTTTATTACAACATAACAAAACCGTAAATAAAAAGATTCTACATTGTTACATTACATTGTTTTTATTATCTTTTTATTCCTGCCTCATTTCCAGGCAGAAACAAACTTATTGGTTGAATGAAAATTATTGTAATCTAAAACTGCTTCAGACCCTGAAGCAGCACGCAGATGCCATTAATCCCCGCTGGAGGGGAAGGGCGAGGATTTGTGGACAACAGCCCAGGATGTAACACTGGAGTCAGCTGAGCAGGAAGCACTTCCTCCTCCTTTGTGAAACACTGGGCATCTTTGAAGATACGGGGGCTTTCAAAGGTATTCATACCTTAAGTTTTTTCTTATTTTGTCACAGAACAACCAAAAACATTAATATATTTTGTTGAAATTTGATGTGAAAGACAAAACACAAAGTGATAAACAGTTGTGAAGTAAAAAAAATATATATATTTACAGTACAGACCAAAAGTTTGGACACACCTTTCTAATTCAATGGGTTTTCTCTATTTTCATGACTATTTATAAGGCAAGAAATCCCACTTATTAACCTGACAGGGCAGGTTGACCTATGAAGTGAAAACCATTTCAGGTGACGACCTCTTGAAGCTCATCAAGAAAATGCAGAGTGTGTGCAAAGCAGTAATCACAGCAAAAGGTTGCTACTTTGAAGAAACTAGAATATAAAGGGTATTTTCAGTTGTTTTACACTTTTTTGTTTAGTGCATATTTCCACATGTGTTATTCATAGTTTTGATGCCGTCAGTGTGAATCTACAATGTCAATAGTCATGAAAATAAAGGAAACTCATTGAATTAAAAGGTGTGTCCAAAATATTTGGTCTGTACTGTATATCTACGTATATAATACATATATATATGTATTATATATACTGTATATACAGTATATAAGTGACATACTGTCAGGGGAGGCAGGTGAGGCAAAGCCTCACCTATCATCATGGAAGAATAATATAACGATAAGATAATTTTATTAAAAAGTTTCAGTCACATCTAGTGACTGAAATTTTTGCTCATTCTCCTTTGCAAATTTTTATTTCTATTTTCATCCTGTGTTTTGTACTGCGAAGTATTTATTTTTCATTTAGCTTTACCAATTTTGATTTTTTTCTTAAAAATCGCAGAATTTTTGCATTCTGTGTGCGTGCATATACAGTATCTATATATGATTTAAAACATCTTTACAAATAAAATCTGACAAGTGCAGTGTGCAGTAGTGTTCAGCCCCCTTTAGTCAAAACTTTGTGGAAACACCTTTTGCTGTAATTCAAGCTGCTAGTCTTTAGGGTTTATCTCCATTATCTTTGCACATCTAGTGATTGAAATTTTTGCTCATTCTTCTTTGCAAAACAGCTGAAGCTCAGTCAGATTAGATCGAGAGTGTTTGTGAAAAGTAGTTTTCAGATTCACAGATTCTTGGGTTTGGACTTTGGGCCATTCTAACATAAGAATATGTTTTGTTTTAACCATCGGAGTGCTGGCTTTATTTTTAGGGTGGTTGTCCGGCGCCACGGTCTCAACCTTGGATGAAGTTGGTAGAAATTTTGTTGTGTTACAAATTTTTAGCAAGAAAGTTTTTTTGTTTTGCTTAAATTCAGCCGTGAAGGCCAAGAGGGGGACAGACATCCTGAATTCTTTGAGTGTCAGTCAATTCCCTTGACAGCAACAGTACACTGGGGGCCCGTTCCAACCCAGAAAGATAGTCAGCTGATGAAACCTGATTTACAGGGCTGACCCAGGCCTCCGTGCGGCCCTAAGCAAAATTTGGTTCTTGGGCCCTCTATTTCCGCTAACAATGTGAATTTCTGCAGACGGCAGTCAGATGCACACCTCCTATAAACTTGTTGCATCTCTGTCACAGTGCTGTTTACATTATATCCTATATGAACGAATCATATAGGATACATTTATTGGCCAGCCGATGTATCTGCACCAATTTTCTGAATTTTGAGAGATTGGTGGTCGGCTGATACTTACACATGAAGCCAATCTTATCCCAAATCTTATTTACCTCAGCAAAGATTTAAAAGTAAATCACCCACTATCCTCTTCTGCTCTTTCGTCAGAGGTTTGACTGACAAATTGGCCACCAGCTTATGTCTTCACTTCTGCTTTAACAATAGTCACCCCACTGTTGCCAGCTCAGTGACTTTCTTGTAATATTTAACGACATATCCAAGAAAAAAAATGCTATCAACCAAAATCTGAATTGTCAGGTAAGGCTAAAGATCCCCAATTGACGATCACCAAGAAAACTGCAATCGATGTACCCGTACTTAACATGGAATACATACACACATATTTATGACATACTTTGATTGAATTCATTTCTCTTAGGTGTGATTCCAGTAGCTAAAAATTACATTTACACCAGGTGAGTCTTTCTCGTCTAAGAATGGGGACCGGTACTGGCCTGATTGTGTGCCGTCAAATAATTTTGGCAGTGCTCCTGGAGAAGCTTCTCATAATTTATAAGTACATGTAAAATTAATATTTGCTTTAGATACATCATGATCAGCAGCAAACAATACATTTCCAATGTAATAGAAAATTTCATTTTTATCCTTATTTTATCTTTGATGGAACTGATGATACTTATTACCATTTATTTACTGATGAGCTGCATCAAAAACCCGCCGACGCCAACTAGTAGCGATAAAAGGCCGAGGTTTGCCAGTCGAGACAACGTAAAGAAGGGTTGCGCCACACTCATGAAAGGAGACCTCCTCTAAATGCAAACTGGATTCAGCCGCTTTAAAGGCCAGAATATCCTGGTCGGTCAGTTGGTCTGTGGCCATGGCAAGGTAGTCCACACCTAAATGCACAGAAGCAACCTTTGCTCTGGACAGACAGTTAGCCACCAGATTATTCTTGCCAGCCACATGCTGAATGTCAGTGGTGAACTCTGAAATGGCAGACAAATGCCGTTGTTGCCGAGCCGACCATGGTTCAGAAACATTTGCCATAGCAAAAGTGAGAGGCTTGTGGTCAACAAAAGCAGTAAAGTCCCTGCCCTCCAACATAGAATAGAGTAGAATAGAATTCAACTTTATTGTCATTGCACTGTCACAAGTACAAGCAACGAGATGTAGTTTGCATCTATCCAGAAGTGCTCTACGAGATATAAATATTTATTTACAGATGTACAAGACTATGTATGTATGGACTATAAGGGGTTATAGCAAAGAGATATAGATATTGTGTATAAATATAAATATAAATATGGGAGCTATATGCACAGATTATACAGAATATACAAGAATGTTAGGGAATGGATATATATGTATATAATATAATACAAGACAAATAATGGCAGATAAAATTTACAGGTTGTACAGTATGTGTGTGTGAACAAAAAAACAGTCTGTGATGTGTGTGTGTGTGTGTGTGTGTGTGAGGATAGTCCATGTGTTATTGTTGTATGAGAGGATAGGGGAGTACTGTCCTTATAGTTTATGTTTTATGTCAGGAGGCGTTCAAAAGCGTGACACCTGTGGGAAAGAAGCTGTTCTGGTGCCTGGTGCTTCTGGTCCGTAGGCTTCTGTAACGCCTCCCAGAGGGCAGGAGGGAAAAGAGCTGATGCGCCTTCTTAATGAGTTTGGAGCACCTGGTCATCCAAGTCAGGTCCTCAGAGATGTGGACTCCCAGGAACTTAAAGGTGTCCACACGCTCCACCACTGTCCCCTTAATGTGGATGGGTGGATGTAGGTCAGCGTTCCTCCTGAAGCCCACGATAAGCTCCTTGGTCTTCTCAGTGTTCAGCTGCAGGTTGTTTTTGTCGCACCACTCAGCCAGACGGTCTACCTCATACCTGTAAACGGCCTCGTCATTATCTCTGATGAGGCCGATCACCGTGGTGTCGTCTGCGAACTTGATGATGGCGTTAGAGCCATGAACAGGTCTGCAGTCGTAGGTGAAGAGGGAGTAGAGGAAGGGACTCATCACACAGCCTTTGTGGCACTCCGGTGTTTATGATGATGGTGGATGGGAAGTGGTTGTCCAGCCGGACATGTTGAGGTCGACTGGTCAGGAAGTCGAGCAGCCAGTTACACATGAGTGGACTGATGCCGAGGTCTGTGAGTTTGGTAATGAGTTGTGATGGGATGATAGTGTTGAATGCTGAACTAAAATCTAAGAACAGCAGTCTGGCATAAGTGTTCTTACTGTCCAGGTGAGAAAGGACAGAGTGCAGTGCTATAGAGACTGCATCCTCTGTGCTCCTGTTCTGCCTGTATGCAAATTGGTGGGGGTCTAGTGTGGGGGGGGAGACAGGATCTGAGGTGTGCTAGGATCAGCCGTTCCAAGCACTTGGTAATGATGGGGGTAAGGGCTACCGGGCGGTAGTCATTGAGTCTGGTTGGGTTGGGATTCTTTGGGATTGGGATGATGGAGGTAGACTTGAAGCAGGTCGGTACTACAGCGCGGGCCAGGGACAGGTTGAAGATGTCCATCAGCACTCCTCCCAGCTCCCCAGAGCACGTTCTGAGGACACGTCCAGGTATGCCATCAGGACCCGCAGCCTTGTGGGATTTAATCCTGCTCAGAGCCGCTCCTACGTCAGTGGGGAGGAAAGTCAGTGGCTGTTGGCCTGGGGTGGTAGCTGCTTTGGTTGCAGTTGTGGTATTCCCTCTCTCAAAACGAGCATAGAAGTTGTTAAGTTCGTTGAGGAAGGAGACATCAGTAGAAGCGGGGGTGGTATTGGGGTTCTTGTAGTCTGTGAGAATCAGAAGGCCTTGCCACATACGTCGGGGGTTGGAGTTAGAAAAATGATCCTCCACCTTCCTTTTGTAGTGGTGTTTGGCCTTCTTGATTCCCTTCTTCAGCTCAGCCCTGGCTGCACTGTATGTGCATGAAGTGGAAATGGGGTGTTGCCAGAAAAAGGGTAAGCAGTTCCCTATCAAAAGTGCTATAATTTTTTTCGGCATCCTGGAGTTTCCTGCTAAAAAAAGTGAGGGGTTGCCATCCATCCATCCATCCATCTTCTTTCGCTTATCCGGGGTCGGGTTGCGGGGGTAGCAGCTTCAGAAGGGAGGCCCAGACTTCCCTCTCCCTGGCCACTTCTTCCAGCTCTTCCGGGGGAATCCCAAGGCGTTCCCAGGCCAGCCGAGAGACATAGTCCCTCCAGCATGTCCTGGGTCTTCCCCGGGGCCTCCTCCCGGTGGGCCGTGCCTGGAACACCTCACCAGGGAGGAGTCCAGGAGGCATCCTGACCAGATGCCCGAGCCACCTCAACTGGCTCCTCTCGATGTGAAGGAGCAGCGCCTCTACTCTGAGTCTCAGTCTGAGACTGAGCTTCTCACCCTATCTCTAAGGGAGAGCCCAGACACCCTGAGGAGAAAACCCATTTCGGCCGCTTGTATACGTGACCTCGTTCTTTCGGTCATGACCCAAAGCTCATGATCATAGATGAGGGTGGGAACGTAGATCGACCGGTAAATCGAGAGCTTCGTTTTTTGGCTCAGCTCTCTCTTCACCACGACGGTAGAGTGCCTGCTTGACGGCAGACGCTGCGCCAATCCGCCTGTAGATCTCCCGCTCTCTTCTTCCCTCATTCGTGAACAAGATCCCGAGATACTTGAACTCCTCCACTTGGGGCAGAACATCCCCCCTGAAGGCACTGTACCCTTTTCCGGCTCAAGACCATGGCGTCAGATTTGGAGGCACTGATCACCATCCCAGCCGCTTCACACTTGGCTGCGAACCGCTCCAGCGAACTGCCCTGACTACATAATCAGAGGCATCAGTTGTTAGAGCCATAGGAGCCACTGGAGATGGATGGGCCAAAAGTGCAGCATTAGCCAAGGCCTTTTTGGCATCATTGAATGCATGCACCCTCTCGGGGGTCCACTCTATCTGCTGGTCCCCTTTTTGCCTCTAAGTGCTTCATACAAGGGGTGCACAAGGTGAGCTGCCCGTGGGATGAAACAGTTATAAAAGTTTACCATCCCCAAAAACTCCTGCAAGGGCTTCACTGAAGGAGGGAGAGGAAAAACAAAAACTGTTTCAACCTTTGCAGGTAGGGGAACCGCCCCTTGAGAAAGACACTTTGCCCAGGAACATCCCAGGAACTCAACAGCAGGCAGACCAAACTGGCATTTAGCTGGGTTCATGATCAGGCCATGTTTACTGAGTCTAAAACAGCTGACGAAGGTGCACCATGTGTTCTTCCACAGAGGGACTAGTCACCAATATGTCATCCAAATAGACGAACAAAAACGGCAGAACCTGCAGGACCGAATCCATAAGCCACTGGAAAGTCTGCGCTGTGGCTTTAAGACTGAAGGGCATCCGTAAAAACTCATAAAAACCAAAAGGCATTTTGGTCTTTATGACCAAATTCCATACTGCCGTTTTGGGTACATCCATGGGATGCACTGGAACCTGATGGTAACCTTGCACCAAGTCCACCTTAGAGAAAACGGTGGCTCTAGCCAGGCGGGCAGAAAAGTCCTGAATGTGAGGAATTGGGTACCTGTCATTACTGGTTGCATTGTTAAGGCGCCGAAAATCCCCACAGGGTCGCCAAACCCCGTCTGCTTTGGGAACCACGTGCAACGGAGATGCCCATGGACTTTTGGAGCGCTGTACAAAGCCAAGATGCTCCATGTCTGCAAACTCCTCTTTCGCTAATTTAGCGGTGTCTAGGTGGCACGCTCGCGCAAAAACCGGTGGACCGACCGTAGGTATGTAATTTTCAACCCCATGCTTTGCCACAGTAGCAGAATATGTGGAAACCGTTAAAGATGGTAACTCTGCTAACAAACACCGATACTCATCACCTGTGGCAAGCATGTTGGCGAGGGATCGATGGTCGGGACCGCCAAGTTTACAGGAGAATGTATCAAAAGACACAGCATCTATTAAGCAGCTATTAGCAACATGTACTGTACTAATAACCTAAAAGCACACAAAAAATCTGCACCCAAAATAGGTAAAGACACAGAAGCTATTACAAAGTCCCACTGAAACTGACGTCTGTTGAAACACAGTCACCAAAACAGGCATCAACAGGCTCCGACTCTCCTTGAGTCACACCTGGTAGAAGTGCATTCATACTGCAGTGCCTGGAAGCCAACAAAATCCGGTCCGCTTCTTCAGCCAGGGAGCGATAATCTTTTGTCCGGATCAGCGGGAAGCTGGCCAGCGCGGTGCGAACAGGTGGAGGAAGCTGGTGCAGAAACAGATGTGTAAAAGGAAGGAAACATCTTCCAAGCCAAGTAATGCCAGCATGTTCTCCATCAGCTCGGAGGGCTTGCAATCCCCCAAGTCATTCAGAGAGAGCAAGCGATCAGCCCGCTCCACGTCAGACAGTTGGTAGAGCCGAAGCAGATTCTCCTTGAGCAGCTGTACTTGTTAGCAGTTGGTGGGTTCCTCAGCAGACCCGTCAGACGGCAGAGACGGAATCCAACGCAGCAACTACATGGAAGTACTTGGTCTCATCTGTGGTTATCCCACGGAGATGGAACTGGGCTTCCACATCCTGGAACCATGGTCCTGGATCGTGCTGCCAGAACTCTGGAAGCTTGATAATGGCAGCAAAACCAGAAGCGGAGGTTTGAGTAACGGCTGCCTGGCAAGAAACTGGGTCCGAAACCACAGCTGGCGGCAGCATCTGGTGAGTTCTCATAAAAAACATGTTCAGATGTTCGCAGGGGCGCAACTACATACTTTCTGTATGCGAACATGTAATTGATGCCCCTGAAAATTGATTTCTCTAACAAACAAGAAAAGCATTTCTTGTTAGAGAAATTCATCTTATGTTTGTGGTCATAAAATGGTTCTGTCATTTTCCAAACAGCAAATAATGCATGAATTCCATAGATTACAAAAGCGAAAGTTGATTACTTGTGGTAACAAGATATTTGCCATCACAAAAAATCATTTTCAAAGTCACGATGGTGTAAGATCTGTGTTTGAGCTCCTGGATTGCTTTCAGTAGCTGTACAGGCAGAGTGGTAAAATACAATAAAAGTGTCTGGAATCAGACAACTCTCAAGAGCTAATAAAGAAAAAAGGAGAATAAAGTTTTCCCCATTTATGTCTGTTCCAGAACCATGTGGAGGAGATTAATATGTCTCATATTTTACTGTCATGACACGGTGACAGTTGTAGCAAATATTCAAAAACTAGGAGCGCACCGATTTATCAACCAGCCAATTTATCGGTGCCGATTTCCCTAATTTTGGGAGATCAGTGATCGGCCAATTTTTACATGTGTAGCCGATATTATCTAGCTTGGCAAAGGTTCTGTCCTCTTTTGCTCTCCGGCGAGAAAGGTTTGACTGACAGACCGGCCCACAAAGTTATGTCTGGACATTTATAATTAACAATAGTTACCCAACTGTTGTCAACTCACCAACTTTCTTGCTATATTAAGCAACATTTTAGACCAAATGATAGATGCTACAAACAGAAAATGGAGATTTCACTCTACACAAAACATTATTATTTGCTCCTAATAATTTTTTGTCCCCAACTCTTCGTCAGCCTGCACCAGGGCTGGTGCTGCTGTGGTCTCTGCAAAGCTTCCCAGATCTGCTGAGACAATGAGGACCTCTCATCAACCACACTAAAAATAGCAGCAGCTGCAGAGGGCTCACACACAAATGGCAGCCTCCCTCCAGCAGCACAGGGAACCAGATTCCTGAAGTGTGAGCATTGCATCTAAATGTCTGTTAATAAGGATAAAACCCTTTTACAACCATACTGATGCAGAATCTACTTCAGCTAAATTGTTTTAATTCGTCCAGTGGGATTTACTGTCATGTTCTGTGTTTTTCTGTGTATTTATTTAGAGTTTTCTGTGTCCCCGAGTCTTCGTGTTGTCCTGTCCTCCCTTTGATTACTCCCAGGTTTTTCTCATTCCCTGATTACTCCCTGTGTATTTAGTGTCACCTGTGTGTCTTTGTCGGGTCCTCGTCTAATATGCTCTCAGTCCTTCGTGTTGTCCTTTCGTAAAACCAGTTGCTACTGGCGTTGAGCCCTGGCTTCCGCTCAGTCGTGCTGCCTGTGTTTTTGGACTGTTTTGACTTCATTCCTTATTAAAAACCATAATTTCTCACTGCATCCTGGGTCTGCTGCGTCTGCCTCACCACCCTCACCCCCGCACCGTTACATGACATTTACACTGGAACGCAACCAAATTCAGGAATCTTAACCACACAGAAGGCCTATTTGAACTTCTGTGTATCTGCATGTTCTGAGTAAATATTAAATTATAATTATCACCTCAGTTAACTTTGTTTTACAGCTCACAGCCTCGGAGGAAAATGGCTGAAACAGTTGACATTACAGCAGTAAAAATACACTGTGCACAATTATTAGGCAAATTTTAGTTTTGACCATATTTGCATATTTTTGAATTCTGTATAAACTTGAATGCTTATTGAATATCAACATATCAGCTGATGTGTATTTGTTTAATGAGGGAGGGTGGGACCTATGGAGATCAACACCTTATATCAAGTTGTGCAAAATTATTAGGAAGCTTCTTTTCCTCAGGCAAAATGGGCCAAAAGAGAGATTTAAGTGACTCTGAAAAGTCCAAAATTGTAAAGAGCCTTTCAGAGGGATTCAGCATTTCCTCTGAAATGTCTGGTGAGTCATCTCACCAGACCTGCTCTGGTGAGGTAACTTGACCTCACCAGAGCAGGTCAAGTAACTTTTGACCTGCTATTTCTCATTAGTGGGTTGACAGGACCAAGCAGAGGAATTTGGTTAATGCATTGAATCAGATTCTTGTTATTTCTGAATTATGATATAATACAAATTTGTAATAGAGAAATTATTGATGGTTCTGTGATCATCATTTGATGATCACAGAACCATCAAATGTTTTACTGCAAATAGTCAACAGGGTCGCAAGAAACGTGTTGAGAAAAAAAGGCATAAATTAACTGCCAAAAATTTGAATCAAACGTGAAGCTACCAGGAACCCATTATCTTCCAGAGCTGTCATATTCCACAACTGCAAGGTACCATAAGGAAGGCTGAAACCCGACTACCACTGAACAAGACACATAAGTTGAAGCGTCAAGACTGGGTCAAGACAGATCTGAAGACAGATTTTTCAAAGTTTTACTGGACTGATGAGATGAGAGTGGCTTGTGACGAATCAGATAGATGGACCTGTGGATGGATCAGTAATGGGCACAGAGCTCCTCTTCGCATCAGATGCCAGCTAGATAAAGGCCAGGTATTGGTATGTGCTGGTATTATTAAAGATGACATAGTTGGACCTTTTCAGGTTGAAGATGATCTCAAAATCAACTCCTGAACCTACTGCCAGGTTTTAGAAGACACTTTCTTCAAGCAGTGTTACGGAAAAATGTCTGCATTTTTCAGGAAGACCGTGATTTTTATGCAGTACAATGCTCCATCACATGCATCAAACTACTCCACTATGTGACTAGCCAGTAAAGGCCTTAAAGATGAATGAATAATGAAGTGGCCCCCTTCCTCACCAGACCTAAACTAAATTGAGAACCTGTGGGCCCTTATTAAATGGCAGATTTATGGTGAAGGAAAACAGTTCACATCTCTGATCAGTGTCTGGGAGGCTGTGGCTGCTGCTGCACACAAAGTTGATCTTCAACAGATCAAGGAGCTGACAGACTCCATGAATAGAAGGCTTATAACTGTTACTGAAAAGAAAGGTGGCTATATTGGTCACTGAAATTTTTTTTAAATGTCAGAAATGTTTGTCAATTTTGAGTTGTATGTTTATTATTCTCACTTTAATGGATGACAATAAACAAAGGAGATGGGAAAATTTTCTGTTTAAATTAAGTTGTGTAATAAATTTGCACACTAAAAGTTGCCCAATAATCATGCACTCTTAGATATTGTCCTAAGAAAGCCAAAATCTCACTTTTACTTTCTTAAATTTTCAGGTTTGAGAGGTTATTAACATTTTGTATTGACCAAGAGCGCTGTAGTTCAACAACAGAATTAATTCTCAAAACTACAACTTGCAGAAGTTGTAGTTTTGAGGATCCATCCAAGGGTGTAAATCCCATCTCATTATTGGGGGGGGGGGGACCATAAACAGGAAAATTTCTTAAGACCAATTTTGTGGGGGGTGGGGTGTCAGTGTTTTTAAACCACATTCAAGCTGGAGGACCAAAAATTACAAGTAACGCACATCAAACATGTTTTATTTTCAGTAAGCAAATTATTGAGAAATAAAACTAAAATTCAAATGTTGCTTCTATATGAGTTTTGTTCAGTCTCACTCTAATCTCTGCTACACCTTTGCAAAAATGTAAGGTTCTAAATAAAAAAGCTTTAATGAGTAACTCTTCTTAATAAAATTCCTCATAAACATTGATTTATTGGAATGGCTCCCAATACAAGTTATGGGCTATTTAAATTATAACTTGTTAAGTTGCTGTATTTTTAAGCCTTTTTTAGTTTTGACGTCCTGGATGAAAAACCAACAGGTACTGTACATAGAAATGAATATCTGGAGAATATTATAACTTAAACGTAACACTTAAAGCACGAGAGTTTATATAGAAAAATATTCAGATTTTATTTTGTGGTTTTAAAGGCTCCCGACTCCACTAGGGACAAGAATGTTAGAAAATGGATGGATGGATGGTTTTAAAGGCTCTACATTGAGAAATAAAGGCACAGCTTTAATTTTTTTTCTATCGTTCTCTCTTCTGTTCTCAGCAGAACACAGAGCGGGTCCACTTGCTCAGCCCCTCCCTCCCATTTCAAACTCTTCTAACTAAAAGTTAAAGAGCTAAATATGAATAAGAAGCTTGCTACCTTGGACAAATAAAGCTTAAGTCTATGAAAGCAGTGCAGCAGTTTTGTTAATGAGGCAGCGTATCATGGTTCAGCCTAAGTAATAAAATAAACTGCAGTCCAATTTTTATTGTTAATGTGTTTCTTCTTATTGAGCAGCGAAAGTAAATAAAAGGTGTTACATGTCTTTTGCTTTAAGTATTTACTTACTGAAGGGTTTATGTTTGTGCTGCAGAGCCACAGTTAACTCCTCACTTCAGCGGCTCTGACCAGCCTGTGCCGTTCGGCCCTGCTGTTGCTCCTCCCACACTTTGGATTGAACTATTGTTCTAATAATGGTAGGGGGGACCTAAAAAAATTTTTTTTTCCTGAGATAAATGGCAGATTTATTTCGTTCTTTGTTTCTTTTGCCGTTTCATATTGACATTAGTTAAATGCAAATGTTTCTTCAATGATTATTTTGGGGGGGACAATTCTAGACTTTTCCAATATTGGGGGTCCAGACCCTATGGATCCATCACACTCTTAGGTATATATATGCTTTACAAACTTTGTATTTATTCTATAACAATTGTGCACATAGTGTAGTTCCTCTAAATGTGCCTTCACCAACTTCTGGTCAGGTTATGCTGGAGTGTCGACCTGGCTGGCTGGTTGACTGACTGCCTGGATGGATGAAATATCTCCACAGCAACAAGCTGTAATTCTTTTCAAAAGATAATTTGGGACTGAATAAACTTCATCCTGTCTCTGTGCAGTTTACCTAAGCACCAAGATGGCATGAAGGGATAGAAGTTACAGTTACTGCTCTGTATCAAGGAAGGTAATCACAGTTTTGGCCAAGGGGTGTAAAGTGGAGCAGGGCAAATCATACAACACTTGAGATTTGCTAGTTTTTCATTCATGACTTCACTTGTGTAAGCTAACCATGTCATTGTCACATGAGCATCTTGAGTGGCAGGATAGCAAATCAGAGAGATGACCCATCCATCCATCTATCCATGTTGCGCCTGTGCTGGGTCACTTGGTGGGGGTGAAGTGGTGGGGCAGTACTGGTAAACATCCCCAGGGTTGAATAGCAGAGATGTGCAGTACACCCAATCTAAAATATCTCACTATCTTCAACTAAAGTATATATCTTTAAAATTGATGGAAAATATAATGCTATTTTAATACTTGATCTGTAACATTACGTTTTTGTAAATGTAATGTGTCTTTTTATGTAAACTCACCCAAAGTACAACAGCTGATGCAGCATGCTGCTGATGCTAATGGGGTTCTCAATAAACACAAACTACAATTCAGCAAGAATTCTGAACCAAAATGCTCAAAAGCATCATAAAAGCCAAACTGTTCTCTGTCCTCAACTCTTCCCAAACATGCTGATTCCATTAAGAGTGAATTGATCTTCATCAAACCTACCATCTACACCAAAACAGCTGCATAAAGTTCTTGAAGGGATCCATGATTAATTGTAATAGTAGACTTTACTTGAGGAATTTTATTTTAGATGTTGAAACAAGAGCGGGAGATCGACAGGCGGATTGGCACAGCGTCTGCTGTACCAGTCTGTCATGGTGAAGAGAGAGCCGAGTTAAAAAGAAAAGCTCTCGATTTACCGATTTATGGTCATGACCGAAAGAACGAGGTCACGGATACAAGCGGCCAAAATGAGTTTTCTCCGTAGGGTGTCTGGGCTCTCCCTTAGAAATAGGGAGAGAAGTTCAGTCATCCGGGAGGGACTCAAGAGTTGAGCCGCTGCTCCTTCACATCGGGAGGAGCCAGTTGAGGTGGCTCAGTCATCTGGCTGGGATGCGTCCTGGACGATTCCCCGGTGAGGTTTTCCAGGCAAGTCTCACCGGGAAGAGAAGCATAGGAAGACCTATTACACGCTGGAGGGACTGTTTCTTGGCACAGATGCTTCTCCAGCACAGATAAATGAAAAGATTTAAAATTGTTTAACATTTAAATATAAAATTTTGAGGAGCTGGCCAGTTTACTTTATAAAAGTTCATAGAACAATCTTCATAGTTAAGATTGTTTTGTTGCCAAAGCTACAATCTGATGCCGTGAGTTTAATCTTTGAGTTTATCTCGATACATCTCAGGAAACGATAATTATCACTGATTGAGGTGCCCCTAAATCAAATTCTGCTCAAGGTTTCATACAACCTTGAACTGGCCCTGCATAATGAGCTAAATTCGAGTATTTCTCTGCTGGATACAAAGTGACAAACGGGAGATTTAATAAGTGCCGTTTTGGTTGCTCTTAGGTAAATTGTATATATTATCAAATATTTGTTGTTTCATGTGCCTTTATAATGTTCTTGTCTTATATGCCTTTATTTGTTTCATCTTAGCATAAAGAAAGTTTCTGTGTTGTAGAATTACTTTGATTCCTTTCTCAGAAGGCCTCTCTGAGGAAGAGCAGAGAAACTGTTTTCAACATGGTTATCGCTCAGCAGAAACCTCTGCATCCTTGACCTGTTAGATAGCTATAAAACTGTTGCCATGAAGAGGTACAACTTGCTCTGTGTTATCCTGTGTCTGGAACAGAATAATCTAGTGTGTAGATACCATGTGTTTTGTTAGTGACTAGCATTTGTGTTGCAATTATGAGAATGAAGTGTTTTCCCCACCCCTTTGAGACGCTCTCTGTAACAGGGATCCTAACAGCAATAAAAAGGGAGAACGGACACATATGTTTTCAGAACAGAAGACATGTGTGACTGAAAACATATCTCTGGCTGTTCTCCTCGCGAGTACAAAAGAATCTAACTCTCTTGTCTCTCGTGTTTATTTAATCTGTCTCAATAGGTGTTTAAACCTGACAGTTGCCCAAGCTTTAAGGGACGAGATTTTCCTGATACAAGTTTTCCGAATACTGCAACTCTGCCTGAAAGCTTTTGATCTGACTTTCATGCATTGTGTTGCTGCAAAAAATTTAATAAAACGTTATACATAGGGCTGCACAGTGGTGCAGTTGGTAGCACTGTTGCCTTGCAGCAAGAAGGTCCTGGGTTCGATTCCCGGCCTGGGGTCTTTCTGCATGGAGTTTGCATGTTCTCCCACTAACGCGTGGGTTCTCTCCAAAAACATGACTGTCAGGTTAATTGGTCTCTCTAAATTCTCCCTAGGTGTGAGTGTGTGTGTGCATGGTTGTTTGTCCTGTATGTCTCTCTATGACAGACTGGCGACCTGTCCAGGGTGTACCCCGCCTCTCGCCCAGAACGTAGCTGGAGATAGACACCAGCAACCCTCCCAACCCCATTAGGGACTAGCGTGAACAGAGAATGGATGGATGGATGGACTTTATATATATATATATATATATATATACTGTATATATATATACACTGCGTACCAGAATTATATGCAGATCGGTATTTTTGCTCTAACTGGAATAGTTTTCAATTAAAATTCGCGAAACTTGGCATGCTATATGGCAATACTGACACATGCGCAGATCTAAAATTTTAAGCTGTTCTGTGCAATGGTAAACAAACGGCAGAAATTGTTACGATATTTCGTCTGGTGCAACGTGCCAACTTTATATTGTTAAGGAAAAATGATTATTTTTAGTGCTTAATACAGTTAATCTTACGACATGTGTAAAAGTTATATTCAATACTCTTATTTGGAACAGGTTTTGTCTGAGATGCGGGATGGGGCCTCCCGCTGTCACACAGAGCCATAAAATTAGCATTCCGATGGGGCAGAAGTACGGGAGTTTGGGGGAAGAGACTTCAGAGGTATCTGCGAAATCTCATCTCAGGACCTTTCGGCGCCAGGGATCCGCCCGTACCAGACAGGGATTAGCACTAAGTGGTCCGCCCTTTTGCTTAGACAAAAACCAGACGGCCCTCCAATCTTTGCCATAAATCAGGGAGGTTCTTAAGTTTCTCTGAGTCCCTACGGGAGTTTCTAATTGGCCGAAGAACGTAACGCCTTAATTGAATATATTAAATTGAAGAAACACCCGCTCAGTATAAAATTTAGTTTCAGCGCTAAAAATCCAGAGAGCGGCCATCATTTTGCTTTTTTGTATTGGCTCTCTCCAAAGACGCGTCTTTGCCTTTTTTTTGTCTGTCTTTGTCTTCGTTTGTCTTCTCTGTCTTTGTCTGTATGGGGAAATCAATGCATATCTCTGTACCTCTGCAGCTTTGTTAATTGATTCATGCGTTGTTTTGTATGGGATTAAACTCTGTGATCTGTGACGTCAACGCGCTCTGTTGTTGTTTCACTTTCTCCAGCTGCAGCACCGCCCGCTAGGGATCCCGGGACTTAAGGAAGAAAGAACCAAACGTTTTGTCCAAAGTTAATGTTAAATTATTCTTCCTTAATAATATGCAAGATGGGATGTGGAGGTGCTTTGAGTCAAGCTGAGAAATCTAAAATTATTCAAAGGCTTCATAATAACATATCTACCTTGGAAATAAGCAAAGAATTGGGCCGTGATCATCGTACCATCAAAAGATTTGCGAATAACCCCTAACTTTTCAACGGACGTTCTGACAAAGGGAAGATTCGTAAGAAAGCACCTGTTTCGCATCGAGAAATGAGTAGAATCAAGAGAGAAATCTGCCGTAACCCTCTTGGAACCAGCAAAGAGGTTTTTGAAAACGCAGACGTTCCAGATGTACCCAAATCAACTTGATGTTGTATCCTGAGGAAGGTTGTGGAATGTGGAAAACCAGAAGTTCGCCCACCATTAAAGGATGTTCACAAGAAGAAGAGGATGGAGTGGGCAAGAAATCACATGAAAGTCCATTTTCAAACAGTTTTGTTCACCAGCGACCCTTGATGGACCGATGGATGGAAGAGAAGATGGTGTTGCAAGGAGGGTCCACGTCCACATCGAATCAGGTGACAGCAAGGAGGAGGTGGTGTGATGTTTTGGGCGGCAATCATTGGAAACGAGCTGGTAGGACCATTCAGAGTTGCAGATGGGGTGAAAATGACTGCCGAACTTTACGCTGACTTCCTCAAGGAACACCTGGAACCTTGGCACAAGAAGAAATTGTCATTCCGGAAAAATATGGTAGTCATGCATGGTAATGCCCCATCCCATGCTGCGAGGCTTATCAACGAATATTTGCAGAATGTTTTTGCGAAGCATGGGAAAATTATGGAATGGCCAGCCTGTTCACCAGATTTGAATCCTATCGAAAATCTGTGGAGCATCCTGAAAAGGAAGCTTTACACCGGTGGGAGGCAGTACTCATCCAAGGATGACCTCTGGAATGCCGTTCTGACTGCTGCCAACGACATCTCATCAGATGACATCGGAAGTTTAACATCTTTGATGGACCAAAGGCTTTTTTCTCTGATCCACAAAAATGGCAATTACATAAAACACTGATTGTACCAAGAAACCTTTTTGACTATGTTTGCTCTGTATTATTATTGTTTTCACATTAAATGTTCCTAATCTAATAAATGTTTTGATTTTCCGTCCTCACTTTGCCACATTTGGCACTTTAACACTGATTTGCATATAAACATGGCTCACTCACACAGACTAGATATTACCAAAAAGGTTGCCATTTGCTTACTATTGCTCCGATCAGCTTGAAATTTTAGATCTACACATGTCTTAGCATTGTCATGTAACGTGCCGAGTATCGCAAATTTTTATTGAAAACTATTCGACTTAGAGCAAAAAGACCGATTTGCATATAATTCTGGCACGCAGTGTACATATTCATATAGATGTATACAGTACAGACCAAAAGTTTGGACACACTTTCTCATTGAATTCAATGCTCTGTTTCAAAAGTTTGGACACACTTTCTCATTGAATTCAATGAGAAAGTGTGTCCAAACCTTTGGTCTGAACTGTATATATAATAAAACCAGAATGCTGCGCGACTACGAGGCTAGTGTGAAAGCTCCTTCATGGACTGAACCACCTCTCCACTAGCGCAGTCTAACCGGTGAGCACATCATTAAACTTTATCAGCGCAGACACATAGGCAGTGTTGAGATGTAAACACACGTCGCACATAATGCTTTGTTCACAAAGATATACCATTTTCACTGCACGCATAACACACACCTCTAAAAGCACACATATATTAGCAGTTCACATTGAGCTTCGGAAACAGAGCAAACACGGCTTCCGATTCATACCTTGATGAATTCTCCAAAGAATCACGAGTTCTCACAGGGGGTTGACATAAACAGGTGAGCCTGTGTTCAGTTTAGGGTTGTTGTAAACGAATATTTTAGTAATCGAGTAATCTAACGATTATTCTTATGATTGAGTAATTGGATTAAAAAAAATTTAATTAAATATTGGTAAATCTGGCATAACACCGGTGTTACTATTGCATATCAATATCAGTCCAATTTTTCATTTTTGTGCATCCCTAACAGTTACTTTTCTGTAGTTTAGAAAACTAACCTGTAACAATAATAGCTCACTTTCTAAGTTAACCAGAAGAAAAGTGATACAGAGATCTGAAATTATATTCAATTTAATAATAAAAAGGCAGGCTCACAAATATGCTTATAAAAAATGTCTATGATCCAGCTTTTAGTTTATGTAGTAATCTTCAGTCAGTTTAATAGATGAATTCTCACCTTGCCCCATACCTGTCAAGCTTTGGGTGTTATAGGTACTGGGGTTTTTATTTCCATTTATTTGTGGGTTGGGTTCCTTTTTTCACCCACTCGAGGGTGCCAGAGGCTGCCATCCCGGTTGCTCATCATCCATCTGCTCGGCGGTTCAAGAGGAGCTGACCGCCACTCATTCAACTCCTGAGTGTTAACCTGCAATGGTAGCCAGAGCCACCGAGCATAAGCTTGCTAGAGTCTGTCTGAGTTTTCTCCCAAGTAAACCATCTGTTGCTTATTCACTTTCAGGTGAAGCCCTCGAGACGCTGAGTCCCTTAGTCCCTAACCCTAACCCTGTTTTCAATAAATAATCTTTATCTGATCATCTGTCCTCCTGTCGTGTTCTGCATGTGGGCAAAGAAAGTAGTGCCAAACATGACAGAACCCTCAGGCCATAATCCTAGCCCAGCAGACGCGATAAGGAAGACTTTATCTGAACAACACTCACTAATACAGTCTCAGGAGCCCGCTCTACAGGATCTGAGCGCTTGCCAAGCCAAAACCAATCAACGCCTGCTCGAATTAACCACTTTCTTGCAAAATTCTGTTCCACAGCCCCCTGCACCCGAACCAGTCGCTGCTCCGGATCCAGATCCAGATTCATCCCATGTTTTCGGAGATCAAAGCAAGGGTTTTGTATTACAGTGTTTCATAATATTTAATCATTCGCCACAAAGTTTTTCACATGATAGCTCAAAGATTGCGTACGTCCTGTCCTTGTTGTCCAGCCGAGCCCTAAGCTGGGCCGAGGCCAGATTTCCCACACCTACCAGTTATAGTTGCTCTTTTGATGAGTTTTTAAAGAAGTTTAAACAAGTTTTCGGTCAGGACCAGGATACAGCCTTTAACTCACAGGAGCTATGGAATTTGAAGCAGGGGCAACGAACCGTTTCAGATTTTGCCATAGAATTTAGAATAAGAGCAGCCGCTTCCGGCTGGGATGCCGCTGCTCTTAAAAGCGTGTTTTTTTCACGCCTTAAACGAATCTATAAAGGATGAATTGGCCATCCTTGATGAAGCCCAGACCTTAGGGCAGCTAATATCTCTATCCATCTGACTGGACACCAGAATCCGTTCCCGAGTCAAGGAAAGAAACTGTAAAGCAGCTGCGGTGAAGACGTTCGCTTTACCCTCTCCTACTTTGCCAGAAACCCCTCCACAAAGGGCTGGCGACCCAGAGCCCATGCAGATTGGCTGCACTCGCCTCTCCCTGGAGGAGAGGCAGAAATGCATGGTTTCCCGTTTATGTCTTTATTGCGGTGCCCCGGGCCACTTTATTGCCACCTGCCCGGATTATTTAAACCGTCAGGTCCACCAGTAATGACGAGGAGGCCGGAGGACCCCGTCCTAACAAAGAAACTCCTCGACTATTACTACCGGCTACCCTTGCCATCGGCAGCCAGTCTATCCTGCTGTCTGTTTTTATTGACTCAGGGTGCGAACGAGATCTTGTGGATACAGCTGTAGTCCACCAGCTGTCCTTAGAGACAGTTCAGTTGCCTGTTCCGCTTTGCGTCACAGCTATTGACGGACGGTCACTTCCCTGGATCACCCACCAGACCAAGCCGCTGCGTCTCATCATTTCCGGTAACCACATTGAGTTGATTTTTTTTGTCTCCCCCACCCTAACTCATCTGTGATCCTCGGTTTTAACTGGTTGCAACATCACAACCCACATATCAACTGGTCTGACAAACATATCGAGTCTTGGTCCAATTCCTGTCACGCATCCTGTCTCCGCTCTGCAGTACCCCCAGGTTCCCTCACGGGGCAATCAGGACAAGCAGACCCTCAGGACCTATCTACAATTCCCTCCGAGTACCATGACTTAGTGCCTGTTTTCAGTAAATCCAAGGCTCTTTTGCTTCCACCTCACCGTCCGTGTGACTGCACCATCGATCTCCTACCCAGAGCACCCTTCCATCCAGCTGCTTCTATAACATCTCCCGACCTGAACGGGAGACTATGGAGAAGTACATTAAGGATTCGTTGGCCGCAGGTATCATCCGCACGTCCTCCTCTCCTCTAGGGGCGGGATTTTTCTTTGTGGGGAAAAAAGACGACTCTCTCCATCCCTGTATTGATTATAGAGGTTTAAATCAAATAACCGTTAAGAATAAATATAGACTACCCCTATTGTCGTCTGCATTTGAACCAGTCCACGGCTCCACCATTTTTTCCAAACTCGACTTAAGGAACGCATACCATCTACTTCGCATTCGTCAAGGTGACGAGTGGAAAACAGCCTTTAAGACTCCGTTAGGCCACTTTGAGTATTTGGTCATGCCCTTTGGTTTGTCAAATGCCCCTGCAATCTTCCAAGCGTTAGTCAATGACATCCTGAGAGATTTCATTAATGTTTTTGTTTTTGTGAACCTGGATGATATTCTCATTTTCTCTAAGAACCTCTCGGAACTCTGTCGCCATGTCCGTCTCATCCTTCAGCGGCTCCTGGAAATCAAAAGGCAGAAAAATGTGAGTTCCACAAAGAGTCAGTTTCCTTTCTTGGATATATCCTAGAGGGCGGGCAGGTCAGACCCACGGAGGAGAAGATCAAAGCCGTGCTGGATTGGCCCACCCCGGAGTCACGTAAGCAGCTCCAATGGTTTCTGGGATTTGAAAACTTCTATCGTTGTTTTATTCGTAATTACAGTCAGACTGCCTTACCCCTAACATCATTAACATCGACCAAGTCCGGTTTCTGTTGGACCCAAGAAGCAGATGCGGCCTTCAAGAAACTCAAATCCCTGTTCGCGTCTGCACCGGTCCTCGTTCAACCTGACCTGCAGAAACAGTTCATTGTTGAGGTATATGCCTCTGATACAGGGGTAGGAGCAATCTTATCACAGGTGTCAAACACTGACAGCAAAACTCACCCT
The DNA here is from genome assembly GCF_001444195.1 of Xiphophorus couchianus. Lineage (NCBI taxonomy): Eukaryota > Metazoa > Chordata > Actinopteri > Cyprinodontiformes > Poeciliidae > Xiphophorus > Xiphophorus couchianus. The sequence goes on along the minus strand of NC_040236.1, from coordinate 688,850 downwards.
TGTGCCTTCTTCTCCTGTAGGCTTTCTCCCTCGGAGCGAAACTATGACATGGGCGATAGAGAACTGTTGGCCATCAAGTTGGCTTTAGAGGAGTGGCGGCACTGGTTGGAGGTGCCAAACATCGCGTGCTGGTTTGGATGGATCATAAGAACTTGGCTTACCTCCAATCTGCTAAGCGACTCAACCCCCGTCAGTCACGCTGATCCCTGTTCTTCTCTTGGTTCAATCTCACCATTTCCTTCTGTCCTGGTTCCCGTAATATTAAGCCCAATGCCCTCTCACGTATTCACTCCCCAGATGAATCTGACAAGGTTCCTGTCACCATTCTTCCCCCTAGCTGTGCAGTAGCTTCAGTTTCTTGGGAGATTGAAGAGCTAATATGACAAGCCCAGCGAACCGAGCCCACTCCCGAGTCCTGTCCTCCGAACAAAATGTATGTTCCATCTACAGTCAGGGCCCGTTTTCTCCATTGGATTCACTCATCTAAGTTCTCTGCACACCAGGGTATCAGCCGAACCATCGCTCTTGTCAACCGGAAGTTTTGGTGGACATTAATACATAAAGATGTTAAAGATTACATTTCTGCGTGCCCCATTTGTTCTAGACATAAATCCTCCCACCGACCTCTCTCCGGCCTTCTTCAACCGTTACCTGTCCCCAAGCGCCCATGGTCACACATCTCCATCAATTTCATCACTGGCCTTCCACCTTCTAAAGGTATGACAACTATCCTTACCATAATTGACCGTTTTTTTAAGGCCTGTCATTTAATTTCCCTCCGTAAACTACCATCTGCTTTTCACACTGCTCAACTACTGGTTAAACATGTTTTTTGTGTGCATGGCATTCCGTTGGAAATCTTGTCAGACAGAGGACCCCAGTTTACTTCACAGGTGTGGAAAGGTTTTTGTCAGGCGCTTAACGCCAAAGTCGCCCTGACATCTGGGTTCCACCCACAGACCAATGGCCAGACTGAGCATATGAATCAGGAACTGGAATCCTCTCTCCGTTGCCTTACATCCACCAACCCCGCCGACTGGAGCACCTTTGTTCCTTGGGTAGAATATGCTCATAACTCTCATGTTTCCGCAGCCCCGGGTCGGTCCCCCTTTGAAGTCTCCATAGGTTATCAACCACCGTTGTTGTCAGCTGAAGAAGGTGACATTGCTGTTACATCTGTGCAACACCACATCTGCCGTTGTCACAAGATCTGGTGGGAGACGGTTCACGCACTCAACCGCACAGCCATGGTTGTCGTCACGAGATATACCGCTCAAATCTATGTCCAAGTAGCTGTCTCCCAAGTTCTTAGGTCCTTTCAAAATTGAGTCTGTTATTAACCCCGCCGCAGTCCGCCTCCGCCTAACTGTGCATTAACCCCACGTTCCACGTCTCTCGAATCAAGCCCGTCCTGACCAGCACTTTATGCCCTCCGTCTGAGCCCCTTCCTCCCGCCCTTGACATTGATGGCCATACGGCCTATTCTGTCCACTGGATCGTGGACTCCCTTCGGCGAGGTCGTGGTTGGCAGTACCTCGTCGACTGGGAGGGCTACGGACCGGAGGTTCGTTCCTGGGTTCCCAGTTCCTTTATTTTGGACCCGTCCCTTATCAGGGACCACCGTAGTTCGCTCCCATCCGGCTCATTTAGGCCGCCAGGTGGCGACCGTTGAGGGGGGGTACTGTTAGGTACTGGGGTTTTTGTTTCCGTTTATTCATGGGTTGGGTTCTTTTTTTCACCCACTCGAGGGTGCCAGAGGCTGCCATCCCGGTTGCTCATCATCCATCTGCTCGGCGGTTCAAGAGGAGCTGACCGCCACTCATTCAACGCCTGAGTGTTAACCTGCAATGGTAGCCAGAGCCACCGAGCATAAGCTTGCTAGAGTCTGTCTGAGTTTTCTCCCGAGTAAACCATCTGTTGCTTATTCACTTTCAGGTGAAGCCCTCGAGATGCTGAGTCCCTACCGAGAACCTTTTCCACTAGAACTTACCTGTCCGCCCTCCGCCGCAGCCTCTCCCCCTCTGGATCCTGGAACCGTCGAAAGACCCACTAGGAGATCTACCCCGATCCTGCAGCAGGGAAGCCTCCCCGCACCCCCCAGCTCGTAACCTTCCTCAGCACAAGTAAGATCGCTCCTTTTCTCCGAAGCTCCCAATTCCCATTAACCAAAACTCGCCATCTGCTGCCTTCTTAGTGCGTCATCAGACCCGTGAGCCACTTCCTGGGAGTCCCATCCCCTCCTGCAAACACATTCTTCTGTTTTCAAATAAATAATCTTTATCTGATCATCTGTCCTCCTGTCGTGTTCTGCATGTGGGCAAAGAAAGTAGAGCCAAACATGACATTGGGTTTGAGAATATGGGAAATGTCGCCTGGAGTTTCGGGGATTGGGGTGGTGGTAGGGGGGAGAGGAGCAGGCGAACAAACGAACGTAAGAGGGGAGGAAATAGACCAGGGAACAGACAAACGTAAGTCCGGGCCCGAAAGTAATTAAGGGATATTTACGGCACCTTCGTTCGTCACACTCAGAAACTCATCTACCAGCCCTGTATCGCCGCAATGATTTTCGCCAACCGTTTGTTGAGACCGGGATGAGATGAAATTTGTTGTGCGGTTCGTCCGTAAAGCTACATTTACACTGTAAGCATCAACTGCTCAGCCGCTCGCTGTGTTCAGTCTATTCGCTCATCTGTATAAATACACCTGCAGAGCTTTTCCCGCCGTTCGCTCTGAACCAGCAGCTCCAAGAGGAGAAAGGCTGCCATTCTCCAGGCATCGCTCCCGTCATTTTAAGAATACTTATTGGTCCCCCAAAAACGATGAAAACCTGGGCATTATCATAAATCAATGAAATCCGTTATGCCTCTAACACTTAGCTTTCACCAACAACTCAGGAAGTCAGAGCTATGCGTTACACAAATAAGCTTCCGGTCAGAACAGGGTGCGCTAAATAATAGAACATAAATTAACGAAGTTTCGAGGCAGGTAAATTTTCCTCGAGGAATTTTAATAATCGAGGTACTTGAATCATTCGAGGAATCGTTTCAGCCCTAGTCCAGTTTGAGTGAAAGCAGGCACAAGCTATCCATGCCGAGGTAAACTTCAGAGGCGGCCAATACGCAGAGGTGCCAGTGATGTGATTGGTGTGTGCTCCCTGTTCAATGCATCAACTATAAAAACTATAAACCCATCTTTCAGGAATAACTCTGCCCTGCCAGTAAAAGACTCAGCGCTGCAGCAGAGAAGCTTGCCATCCAGCTTATTTAAAAGATTTTATGATTATTGTTATTATTTTTTTTTTTATAAAAACAACAACAAAAGCAATGCTTAGCCTGGTGACGTGGGTAAAGAGAGCCTGGCACCCTGGTGTTATAGTGCTAGTTCTGTCCAATTAAAACAGCAATGAGTAACGTTAAGCTTTTTAGTTTGAACGGGAACACGTTGAAATTGATAAGAATGTAGAAATCACAATGTGGTACTGTGGTGGCGCAGGGGTAACACACAACCCACGTATGGAGGCCTTAGTCCTCGACATGGCTGTCAAAGGTTCGAGTTCCATCTTGATGGCCTTTGCCACATGTCTTCCCTTCTCTCATTACCCACTTTCCTGTTTGACCACCCGTTTCAGGGGTCTCAAACTCCAGTCCTCGAGGGCCGCAGATTTTAGATGTGCCACAGGTACAAAATACTGGAATGAAATGGCTTAATTGCCTCCTCTTTGTGTAGATCAGTTCTCCCAGCCTTGCTAATGACCTAATTATTCTATTCAGGTGTGGTGCAGCAGAGGCACATCTAAAAGTTGCAGGATTGCAGCCCTTGAGGACTGGAGTTTGAGACCCCTGCGTTATTTCCTTCATCAATTTTGCTTGCCCATCTTTGACATCGCAGGTAGTGGTTTTCACCGCTGGTAGTGGTTTTGTGGCCAATTACAAAAGAGCCCTTCTACATCCACCATGGTTAGTTCTCCCTGCTGCTCTCTGGAAAAAAATTCAGCAGCTTCAAATGCAGAACAACCAGTTTCATCCCTCATGTCATAAGGATGCTAAACTACCATTAGTTTAATCTTTATATATATTTACATTGATACTTTTAATATTATTTATTTATTTATGTATTGCACCAAAATTTCTTTCAATTTGTACATTTTTAAAAGTAAAATTGAATGACAATAAACTCTGTCTATGTCTATCACAAATAGTAATTTTAAGTTACTGTATTTTCCACACTATAAGACGCACCCAAAAACCTTCAATTTTCTCAAAAGCCGAGAGTGCGCCTTATAATCCAGTGCACCTTATATATGGACCAATATTGAGCCACAACAGGTCTCGCAACTACGGTAAGCAGCCGCCGACTTCATTTTCCCCCGTAGAAGAAGAAGCGCGTGGTGCACGCTGGGTTTTGTGTAAAAACCCCCAAATGGCTCCTATGAAGAGGCACGCTTACGACACAGAGTTTAAGCTCAAGGCGATCAGTCACGCAGTAGAACACGGGAACAGAGCAGCAGCAGAGAATTTAACATGAACGAATCAATGGTGCGGAAGTGGATATATATTGTAATTGCACTAACGTTTGATTTGCCGTAACAGTATCAGACTGTTTTTTATGTGTTTACTGAGTAGTTTTTATTGGTCAACCTAAAATGTAATCAGTTATAATTGTAGTTTACTGAGATGTATTTGTGAACAGATGTCAAACTCAAAGATTAAACTGATGGGGCGTGCCGTGGTGGCGTAGGGGTTAGCGCGACCCGTATTTGGAGGCCTTCAGTCCTCGACGCGGCCATCGCGGTTCGACTCCTGGACCCGATGACATTTGCCGCATGTCTTCCCCCTTCTCCTTCCCTGTTTCCTGTCAGCCCACTGTCATATAAGGGACACTAGAGCCCACAAAAAGACCCCCTGGAGGGGTAAAAAAAAAAAAAAAAGATTAAACTGACAGCATCAGATTGTAGCTATGGCAACAAAACAATCTGACTATGACAATAGACCCTTTTCACAGTTACATCAGACAATGGCCGTGTATCTTTACTTCTCGTGTGATTTTGTCTCAGGAAACCTGACTGAAAAATTCACGGATACTCATTATCTTAAGGCTATAATTAATGGTAAGGTTAATAACAACAGTATTTAAGTGTTAGATAGCCATTATCAGTCATTGTCAAATTAACCATTCTCCAATAGTAAATAAAGGAAACAGGAAACAGTCTCAGATCGGAAAGTAAGCCAGCTAGCAGCAGCTTTAGCCACAGTTAGGAAAAATATACACCGCTGTTTGTCAGTGCTGTAACGTTAGAGGTTCACTTTCTGTATTAACTTTAATAAAACATTTGCGTGTTAGATAGCCATTATTAGTCATTGTCAATTCACCATTCTCTAACTGTGTATAAAAGAAACAGCCTCCGATCAGAGAGTAAGCCAGCTAGCAGGAGCTTTAGCCACAGTTAGGTAAAATATACACTGCTGCCTGTTAGTGCTATAATGTTAAAAGTTTCACTTTCTCTATTAATGTAAAATCACTGACATCTTTCAACACTGTTGTTAAGAAAAGCATTTTAAATATTGATTTAAGCGCTATCTGTCAAATATTTTACATGTTCTGATGTGATTCATAATTTCTCTTTTTGTTTTGTTGTGTCCATCTTTCTCAACAGTAGCCTACCTAACAACCTACCATATCTGGGATGGTCTTATTCCTCTGTCCATTGTAGGTTCAGTCAATTAGCTGTGGGACATTTGCTGCCTAATGTCAAATTATCATGGGCCTCTTGATTTAAAAGGAGACAAACCAGTACAGAGCCTCCATGCTCCTGCAAGTCACACTTCTTGGATGAACACTCATTACTACAAAAGCAGCTGTGTTATAATTTTATATACAGTGACGTCGGGCCACTTTTTTCAGTAACGAGTAATCTAATGCGTTGCTATTTCAAATCCAGTAGTCAGACTACAGTTACTTATCGAAACCACTTTGCGTTACTGTGCGTTACTATTTTCTTTTGTTATTTAATCGTATTTTCCTTTTCCTCATGTCGAGTGACCGACGTCTCTATGCGACAGAAATGTAAACAATGGAGGGAGATGCGCATTTTGTTGGTGGAAAAACTGGAACTATTTTGAGTTTCTGTCGCCAAGTCCGATTATTATAAGCGGCTTTCGGCTTTTTTTTTTTTTTTTTTTTTTTAAGTCGCTCGCAAATTTAATGAGTGGCGGGTTGCGCCTTTTTGGGCTCGTTTTTGAAAGTGAAGTTGCTCATTTGGGCTTGGAAATAAACAGAGACTCGTAATAAATCCCAGAATTGGTTCCTTCATTAAGGTAGTTTTAGTCAGGCTCTCCCTGTCCATCATTTCCCGGATGATCCGCCCCGCTGTGTCTTTGTTGATGTCAAGTTAATATATTACCTCTGAATGACGTCGAGCTTCGCAGTAAACTGCAAACATCGAGACAAATTTGAACAGCGCAATAAACGTGAAAACAGCCACGAATAAACATGTCCGTAGTTGCCAATAATTATATTGGCAACTTATAACATTATAATTATTAATATTAAGATAAGTGTCACAAATCTGTGCAGCCATCCGAGTTGTGGAGCTGCAGGAGGAGCTCTGACACCAAACGCAGGGCCGTAACGCAGAACCTGGAGGCTGGGGGGATACATGGGTGCTTTAAAATCCTTCTTAGAGTTTTCCACACAACAGTGGACCACACAAAAACACACACAAATTACTCACAGTGTTTTTGTTGTACTGTAACCATTAAAACATTTCCCCTTCAGTTCAACCTTATAAGTGGAAACACATTGTTGATGTTAACATTATAAAATAACTTACAATTAAGTATTGGCAAAGATCAATGTAATTTTCACAGCGTTGTTGTTAGCAGCTGCTGAAAGTAACTAAAAGTTACTCTTAATGTAACTTAGTTACTTTCCAAATCAAGTAGTCAGTAATCTAAGTTGCTTTTTCAAGGAATAATGAGTAATCCGATTAAAGTTACTTTTCAAAGTAACTATGCTATCACTGTTATAATATTATACATATGTATATTTATATTTATAAATGAATCAATGTTGTGTAGAGTTTTGTAAATACTATTGTAAATAGCTTCTCTTGAGTAATCTGTATATGTGCAACTTTTACATTCAGATTGGATCTTTTTGTAAATTTTACACATCTGGCAACAAAGAAAGTGGAGGAGACGAAATGCTAAAATTAAAGCTTCCATTGTGGAACAAAAAAATAAGGTGTGTGGCAATTTCTTGCAAACATCTATGTAATAATTTTACATATATAAATATATATATATATATATATATATATATATATATTTATATATATATATATATTACACAACCATAATTATCACAGTTAACAATTTAGGTGATTAATAGAGAAAATGTATTTAGAAAAGGCATATCAATTTTATTTCAACATTATGCACTCAGGATTTACAACTTAAGAAGACATCCATGTAGTGTCCTTGGCGGGTGCCAGTCTGCAGTGAACCGGTGCAGGACAGAGGCAATGGTAGACTGTAGTGAGTAGTTAGAAACAGAAGTCCCACCATGTGATCCACAGGGCTTTCCCAGCTGAGCACAAACATGACATGCACTTCATTTCCACAGGCACCACAGCAGAATCAAGTGTAACCTGTTAAAAGGGATATAAAAAAATGTTATTCCTATGTTGTCATCAATTTTCTACTTCCAAGTCTACAACAGCAGCAAAAAAAAGTTAAAGAAACTTAACCCTGTAACATGGGATGAGCGTCTTCCTACTTGAGTTTGACTTCTCAGAACATGGTGGAGTAGCGGGTATGTGGCATAACTGTCAAGTTTTGGACTTGAGACTAGGGGTAATGTCGCTACTTAACTGGTGGTGAAACTAGCCTAAGACGTGGGGAGGGGAGGGAGTAATACGGAATATTTACGATCATGCATTGTACGTGACAGGTGGCAACCCCAGTCTGTACTATAAGAATCTGATAAAGATTAGAGCCTAAATATGTTCTATTTCCAAAACAGATAATGTTAGCCAGCTAACAAATTACTATTGCTATCCTAGCATATCAACTAACAGCTAGAAAAAACCAAAACACGTACCTTCATAGTCAAACAGGTATCATTCAGAGAAGTATTTGTCCAGTTTAGAATATGTTGCTGAAGAAAATTTGTTTGCAAATGGTGATATATCTTCAAATCGTACTTGTGGCAGATGCTTTAGAGTCCAGAAACTGGATAAACTCCACACACCGGAACTAAAGCTACACTGCATCGACTCATAACCGCCATTGTCTGACGTTATGTGAAAATGGTCTATTGTTCTTTGTACTTTTACAAACTAAACTTGCCAGCTCCTTAAAGTTTTACATTCAAATGTTAAACAATTAAAAATCTTTTAATTTATGTATGCTGAAACCATTAAATCAAATTTAGCAGCATTGATCATCTCAATTAACAAATGTTGCACTCAATAAACAAATGTTACATTTATGTATCTGTGGTCTGTATTAAAATATTAGCATTATGGGCCCCTGAAGTCCTGGGGGGCCTTATGGAGCCACTGACTTGACAGAGGTGCAAATAAGTAATATTCATTTTAATTGTATTTTTTGATTTTGTTGTTTTTAAGACAAATTGTGAGTTTAAACAACATTTCACTGGCAATGTTTTCCCGTAACATTTCCAGTAATATTTTTACATTTCCTACTTAACATTTTTTAATACAAAAACACAGTGGACCACTTTGGCACCCTGACAGCAAGTTTTCTGGGGGGAACCCTGTATTTATTGAGCTCCATCAGAAAAAATAAGAATTATGACAAACTATTTTATTTACGATTAATTTATAAAACCGACTAGTTTGTGTAAGTAAAATACTAGACATTTCTTAAAGAAAACTGGATTCCGATCCAGAAAAACACAACAGAACCCATAACAAGGATCCAGGTTGCAATAGGCTTTGATCGTGTGAATATACCTGTATAGTTAGCACTTTGTTCCATTGGTGATTTGTCACCATCAAAGCAATTTCTGCTCAAACCACCACACTTAATATTAACTTGTACAGAAGGGGAGTTAAATTGTGTGTCAGTAACTTGCTAAGATTATATATGTTTCCCCACATAGTTACATAAATGTCAAAAGATCCTTCAAGGTCCAACTGGCTCTCCAGCAAATGTTGTACTGCACCTGAGAGTGATGATTCACACATGAGCGAATCAAGAATGGGACTCGCTGCTCAGCTCTCTGACAAACATGGTTGCATTAGCATAATAGTCCACAGCCCACCTGCAGCAGTGATTTCCATAAGGAAGCAGTCATTTACTAGCCATCAATTCTTAACAGAGAACTGTGATCTTGTGCACTGAGGAAACGGCCATTGTCTAATGATGAGACAGAGATCTGAGCCACCCCCTACTCTTAGGTGTCCATGATGTTTAACATGATTACAAGCCACATGGTAATCCGTTTGTCACCGGTCTGAACCCCCGGAGTATCATGGTTAACTTTACAACATTCCTTCATGATGCTTTATCAATCCTGGTGATACCAATTTTTCACATGTTATGATGACATGACTTCAGTAAAAACAAAAACGCCCCGCTTCTGTGTGTGCAAAAGATCGACAGACAGTACCCAGACACCCACAGAGCAGTTTCAGGCAGCTGCTTTATACCCTGCGCTCCTCCATGGGAGGCGCCTCCCTCCATCATGAGTACGAGGGATGCTGTGAGGAGGACCAAGATAATGGTCCTCCTCGCGTCAGCCCTGGAGGAGCCAGAGGCTCGGTTCAGTCGCTGCTAGCATCAGGTTAGAGAAGCAGGCAGAGCTCGTACCGACAGGTGCCTCGGCATCATTACCCCGCCATCCCACTCGATAAAAGCCCAGACCAACAGCAGCCACGCAGCCTGAAGCAATGAAACGGCCCCGAATTAACACATACGATCGTTTTAAAAAAAAAAATAAAATAAATAATAATAATAATAATTCACGACGGAAAGCATCGGCTTGGAGATTCAATCAAGAAGATACAGTCAGGGTGCTCGGAGACTGCCGCGAGCCGCGGCGTCGTGGTGCCCAGGCTCGCGATTTTCCCTTTGATCTGCACGCGCGTGGACACACTCACCTCTCTGCCATTTTCCCACCGGCTCCTAAAATTAATCAGCAAGAACATACAAAATGCCCTCCATGTTGGTGAAATTGCGGTAGCCGCAGTCACGGAATCACTTCTCCTAGACTAGTGTCAAGGCAACGGCGGTAAGTACGCAACATCCATTGGTTACTTTCAAAGTAAGAGCTTTTCTAATGACCAATTTTCATAGACATGAGACTAGTGTGTCATAGGAGATTAAACTTTTTTTTGTATTTTTATCTTTAGTAAATTCGGTTAACCTATAAAAATCTACAATTTTTACCATTTTAACGTGAATATGAGCAATAAAATTGTTCGGTCAAACTTGTAGTGTAAATGTAGTAATATCCCACCATCTGGATATGGTGGGATATTACTAGATAGATAGATAGCATTTATTGTCATTGAACAGAATTCAACGAAATTTCCATTGCAGCTCCCGTGCAAAAGGTCAAATATATACAGTATAAATAAGCAAACACACAATAATAATAATAACAATATATACAACTAAATTAACTAAAGGCACTCAACCACACCAAAGAAGTAGCAGCAGGTCCAATTATGGCAAAGTACAGATAATGTGACAGTGCAAAGTGCAGAACAATATGGCTGTGTGGGGGTGGGGGATATGTATGTATGACTGCGAGGTTATGATATGTGTGGGAGGGGGGGGCAGCAGGGAGTAATGGCTCTGACGGCTGTGGGGAAGAAACTGTTTCTCAGTCTATTTGTTGTAGTCCGTATATTCCTGTACCGCTTGCCTGATGGCAGCGGCACAAACAGTCTGTGGCCCGGGTGGCTGGAATCCATCGCTATGGATCCAGCTCTCTTCTTGACCCGATCTGTGTAAATGGAGTCCAGGTCTGGGAGGGGGCATCCCACAATACCTTGTGCTGTTCTCACCACCCGTGTCAGAGAATCTATCTGTAGTAATTAAAAATTAAAATGATCGGACGACCATTTTACCTGCTCATCATATACAAGGGCTACAGTCCTCCGACCCTGTAACGTTGGGGTTGATTGGTTTGATGTTTTTAAATGAATGAGACGAAGCAACCAGATCCCTGCTGTGAAAGTTTTAATAAACGTGATAAAAGTGATGTACTATGCAGATGTCTCAGCATACAACATAAATAGATAACTTCTTTATATTATTTATTTAACTTTCATATCTATTAACCGTCTCATTTAATTACTGGACTCTCTCATGTTAAATTTGCCAAGAGAACAACAGATGAATTTAGTGTTTTAAATCAAGTTAGAAATACTTAGAAGCAGTGATTACGGGGCAAAAGGGTGGAGGTTAACATCTGGTCAGGCTAACTGGTTCCCATGGAGACCACGGCGAGAGGGAAGGGTTTACATCCCCCGCAAACAATTCCAGCATTGCGAGCAGACAGCGGACACAATTAAATATGACCAGTCTTTAGACTACCTGATTTGTCCGGCCTCTTCTCTAGATCATGCTTCCTGGAGTGGATCCATGGGGAGGCTGCTTTCCTAATGATTCCGTTTGGAAACATCGCTTCATCCAGCCGCAGTGAGGACAGAGAAGCGGACCTGCATCTGCAAACACTGATCTTAATCTTTGCTGGAAATACTGCAGCCATGGAAGGCTCGTCCGGTACAGTCGGTGGATGGATCCCTTTCTGGCATTGCTCGGATGTTGTGCGTTCTGCAGCTATGTTCGCTTGATGGAAATAGTCCAGACATGCTTTTTCCAGTTAAAAATATCCTGGGAATAATTGAGCATTATTTACCTTAGCCTGTCTTTTGGGCTGAGTTGCGCTTCATGATTCAAGTTTTTACCACCACCGAGCTGGATGATACTGTGATTCCCTATAGTTTTCAATTGCAGTGCAAGGTCTGCGAAAGAGAAGCAAGCTGAAGCCAAAATGTTTAATTTAAAGAGCCTGCTGCGGATTTCCAACCGATCATTTTTGGTCGTCATATTTCTCTTCTCTATGTCCACCACCTGTCTTTACTTTATTTATGTGGCCCCAGGAACAGGTTAGTAGTTAACATCTGTCCAAGCTACATGGTCTTATCGGCAGCAAACAGCAGCACTGCATGGTTCAAAAACAGAAACAGGGTGTCTGGAAATAAAGTAAAACTTCGGTTGCATTGTGCAACTTTACAGTATGGAGAGTTGAAAAGGACAAAATTAAATAAACGAATACACACTTAAATAATTAAATGTAACACGAAATAAATTAAATGTTTAATTATATGTTTAAATGATTTACTTAATTGACAATTTATTAAATACATGATTAAATCATTAACATGCAAACACAACAGCCGATAAATTAAATGTGTATTTAATTATTTAATGGTTCCTGTTTCTGCAGCATCAATTCAACACAATCTGTTTATCTCCACTGGTTTGATTAATTGCCAGCTTCTGCATTCATTGAGAATTCTTGATGAGAATTCATGTTAAGAAAAATAAACTGGATCAAGACGGCCATGGAAAAAGGTAGAGTTTGAATCTAGTGAACCATTTTTGCGATGATGTGGCCAAATGTCTTGTCATCTTGGAAATAAATACAGACATATAACCACCAAGCAAACTGCTCACCTCCTCCCAGCCAATCAGTGCCTCTGTGGAACTGACCTACTGCTGGAGCTCCATCTTCTTCCCAAACTGCATTATCATCTGAAAATCAAACATGAACCTCTCAAATATAAAAAAATAATCAACTTCCCTTTTTCCCTGGACCATTACTTCCCCATGTGCAATTTCTTAATCCTGTTCTTCATCCCAAATAAGCCTTTTCAAACCATTCCTTTGTGACCGTAATTGTTCCAGAACTGGAGTCTCAGCATGACACAGTGAGATTTTACTGGAATCTTAGAAAATACATAATTTATTTAGGGAAGAACATCATTTTATTGTGTAGACTGTTCCAAGGAGAGTGAAAGGAAGCATTCTGCACATGTACACTATATTGCCAAAAGTATTTGTTCACCTATCCAAGTGATCAGAATCAGGTGTTCCAATCACTTTCATGGCCACAGGTGTATAAAATGAAGCACCTAGGCATGCAGACTGTTTTTATAAACATTTGTGAAACTATGAGTCGTTCTCAGGAGCTCAGTGAATTCCAGGGAGGAACTGTGATATAATGCCACCTGTGCAACAAATAGAAGTGTTTGGGAACAAGAACAACTCAGCCACAAAGTGGTAGGCCTTGTAAACTGACACTTACGGTACTTGTCCGACTGCATTGTATTAATGTAAGGTTTGGTGGAAGGAAGATTATGGTGTGGAGTTGTTTTTCAGGAGCTGGGCTTGGTCCCTTAGTTCAGTGAAAGGAACTCTGAATGCTTCAGCATACCAAGACATTTTGGACATTTCTATACTCCCACCTTTGTGGGAACAGTTTGGATCTGGCCTCTTCCTCTTCCACTATGACTATGCACCAGTGCACAAAGAAATGTCCAGAAAGACATGGATAGAGAGTCTGGTGTGGATGAACGTGACTGGCCTGCACAGAGTCCTGACCTCAACCCAATAGAAGACCTTTGGGATGAATGTTCTGACATACTGATGTTGGTCACGTCCAACATCAGTACGTGACCTCACAAATGCACTTCTGGAAGAATGGACAAAAATCTCCATAAACTCTCCTAAACTTTGTTGTTCATCCCAGAAGAGTTGAAGATGTTCTAGCTGCAAAGGGTGGACCAACGTCATATTGACATATGGGTTAGGGATGGAATGTCACTTAAACCCTTATGTGAGTCAAGGGAGGTGAGCAAATACTTTTGGCAACATAGTGTAGCTATATTGCCAAAAGCTACACTATATTGTAGTGTAGCATTTTCATAAAATAGGTTTTATGAAAACTTGATACCTCCAACAGCCAATCTTTTTGCTTGCTGTTCTTAATGTGAGATTCTTCCTCTACTGAACAAATGAAGTCTAATTTGAGGTTGATTCTTTTAGAGCAGGGGTGTCAAACTCCAGTCCTCAAGGGCCGGTGTCCTGCAACCTTTAGATGTGCCTCTGCTGCACCACACCTGAATAGAATAATTAGGTCATTAGCAAGGCTCTGGAGAACTGATCTACACAAGGAGGAGGTAATTAAGCCATTTCATTTCAGTGTTTTGTACCTGTGGCACATCTAAAAACTGCAGGACAGCGGCCCTTGAGGACTGGAGTTTGACACCTGTGTTTTAGAGCAACATTATATTTCATCAATAAATGTACTTCTTTCTATGGGTGTCAGTAAGTATGGGATAAAATATACAATAAGTATAAATAGTGAATTAAGTATACATTTCCGATATATTTATTAACACACATATTTGGTCTTTCCAACAGCCAATACATACTACTTCATGGTGCAGGCCCAGGGCTTAATACCAGGACTGTGAACACCACGTCTCTGGTCAAGAGGGCACAGAAACGCTTGTATTTCTTGCGGAGGATGAGAAGAGCACACCTGCCCCCGCCCATCCTCAAGACGTTCTACAGAAGCACCATAGAGAGCATTCTGACCAGCTGCCTCTCTGTGTGGTATGGAGGCTGCAGCGCCTCCGACTGGAAGAACGTGAGGAGAGTGGTGCGGACAGCAGAGAGGATCATCGGGGCCCCCCTTCCCTCCATTCAGGACATTTCATCCCAGCGCTGCGTGTCCCGAGGCCGAAACATCATCAGTGACCCCTCACACCCCCACCATGGACTGTTCTCCCTGCTGCCCTCTGGAAAGAGGTTCCGCAGCATCCGGTGCAGGTCCATCAGGTTCCGAAACAGCTTTTTCCCACTTGCCATCAGACTGCTGAACTCTTAACTGGACTGCACTTAAAAACTGGTCTCCACTTTATACCTTGCACATGTACAGAGCTAAGTAACTTTTATTTTACTGTCAGTCCTGCACTTTATATTTTATATTTATATTTATATTCATATTTTATACTGTATTTTATTTTATTCTGGAGTAACCTCACAACATTTGGAACCTCAAAACATTGTCCTGAGCCGTATGCAACAAAATTTCGTTCTGTATACACCCTGTGCATGCAAAATGACAATAACGTCAGTCTAAGTCTAATACTGAGGGACAATGTGAAGACAATCAGTCAGATGATCAGACTGCGCACAACCAAGGACAGTACATTCAATGAAACAGATAAGTCACATGTCCAACATCTTTGCATATTTCCTTTAGGTGGAAATATGCAAATGTTCTTCAAAAAGTGTTTCACATGGTACTGTTTAATAATTTTTTACATATATTTTTTATTAATATGCTGCAAAAGGCAACAAATTGGCTTTCCTTAGGACCAAATCCCTTTGAAGATTCAATTGAAAGTGAAAATTTAATAATGTAAATATGCATGATTTAATGTACACTAATAAATGTGAATGTTCTTCTAATGCTTTACGATCAGTGAACGGCTGAACAGTTTTTATTCAGAATGGACTTTTTTTTAGACATATTCAGTTATTTATTTCCTGTTGCAGTAATCACTACATCTGCAGTTGTGCTTTTATTTTATGCAATCAGCCTATCTTTCTACTGTAATACATGCACACATCCATTTGGCCTTTTGAGGTTAAATGGATGTTGAAATCAAATTTTTGCATACATCAAATAAAGAGACAAACACACTATTTTATTTTCAAAATCAGAACTTTACATATATTTCCTCAGTATTCTGGAGCGTTGCCTGTATGTTATGGGTCAAAACCTTTTGGGCTTCCTTCTACACACTTTTAACAATAGTTTACTGGAGTTCTGGCTCATTCCTCCTGACAGAACTGGAGTAATTCAGTTAGGTTTGTAGACTGTCTTCAATCTGCCCACAAATTGTCAATAGGACTGAGATCAGGGCTTTATGAAACATTAACTTTGATGTCCTTAAGTCACTTTGTAAGCACTTTGGCTGGCTGCTGAGGGTTATTGTCCATTTGTAACACCCAGACCTTTAACCTACCGGTTGGGGTGCTGTGGTGTCACAGGGGTTAAGCACAACTCACATACAGAGACCCCAGTGCTCAACATGGCCATCTTAGGTTTGAATCCCGGCCTGGTAACCTTTGCCTCATGTCATCCCTCCCTCTCCCTCATTTTCTCCCTCTCCCTCATTGCCTACTTTCTTGTCTGAGCACTTTCAAATAAAGGCCACTAGAGCCAAAAATATTAATGATTGATGTCTTTAGGTCAGTGGTGCCCAAAGTCGGTCCTTGAGGATAACCTTTTCAGCATATCAATGTCAAGGTTGTTACTACCACCAGGGAGAGAGAACTAAAAGATGTAGGATGCTGGCACTTGAGTACCCACTTTGGGCACCACTGCTGTAGATGGTGATTCAATATTTTTGTATGTTCTTTCTTGATTCTGCCATCTATTTTATGGAGTAACAGCGCCACAGCATCATGCTGCCACTCATGTACATTAGTTTGCATGGTGCTCTGGGGCTTTTTCCTCCAAATGTAATAATGATTTTTATGGTTACACATTTCCATTTTAGTTTCATCACACCACAGGATAAACAGATGTCTTTGTCCTTGAGTGCTTTTGGAAAATGCAATCTGGCTTTGTTCTGCTTCCTTTGGAGTAATGGCTTCCTCCTTGCTGAATGGCATCAAAGCGCATTTATAGGACACGTTTTCACTGTGTCAACTGTGTGGGGTTGGTCTGTGGATTTTGGATCAGAAAACATCCACACCTGGGACACAGAATCCATCTCCTTCCTGATCGAAATGATGGTTGGAAATTCCCATCACGTCTATGCTTTCATATAGTTGCTTGAATAGATGATGCCACACATTCAAGCATCTGGAAACTGCTCCCAGGGATGAACCAGACTTGAGCAGCTACACAATCCTCTTTCTGATATGTCTGTCTGTATGTAAAGTTTACTCTTTTTTTTTTGCTTTACATCATGTTATGTTATTTTCTAATCAAAAAACATACCTGAAGTGTTGCCTTGATTCATTCATACATGTTTGAGAAATCCTTTAATATGTGACAGCAGCCATTCAGCTGTGCAAACACGTTTGAGGCAGTTTTCAGGGTTCAGAGCTTCTGCCTCATAGAGCAGTCCTCCCCCACTACTCCGCCATTTAGCTCCTTCAGACTAGTTAACAGCAATTAGCAAACACCTGGTGAAACTGCACATCTGCTGAGCTCATAATATGAACTATTTCTGAGGGCGACGCTGGTAAATCATTGTTAGACGCTGAATATGTCAGCGATGACACATTTTTACAAGACAAAACTCCGCAATACTTTCTGAAAAATTCCATCGGTTTCTGAAAGTGGAGATGTTGCAGCCAATATTGGGTTATTACTGTAATTTCACACCCACCGTTACAGGAAGCCCTGTAAAACTTCCTTCTCACAACCCTCCTCCCCAAAGAGCTGGTGAAAATAGTGTCATATTCTGTGTTTTCTGTGTGTTTATTTAGAGTTTTCTGTCTCTGTGCCTCTGTGTTGTCCTGTTCTCCCCTCGATTACTCCCAGGTGTTTCTCGTTCCTTGATTACCCCCTGTGTATTTAACTCCACCTGTGTGTCTGTTCTTTGTCGGGTCCTCGTCTAATGTGCGTTCTGTCTTTCGTGCTGTCCAGTCGTGTTTACGGTTGCTACCAGCGTCGAGCCCTGGCTTCCGCTCGGCCATGCTGCCCGTTGCTGGACTGTGTATCTTCTTGATTAAAATCAATCATTCATCTTACCTGGGTCTGCTGCGTCTGCCTCACCACTCACCACACCCAGACTTCATGACAGTAGGACCCGACCAGACCGATCGGTGAGGCAGCTGCTATCCAGGACCAGTATGTTCCCACAAAAGAGGCAGAGCGGACCCAGGCGGAGATCCAGCGGGGAGGAGAGGGCACTGGCGGAAGCTCTCGCCGACCTGCAGCGGGAGCTTTTCTGGGGGGCGAGATTGGTGTTAGCACCCCCCGGATTCGGCCCCCGCCATTACCTCCGCCCGGGGAGACAGCGACGTGAGCCGCCGGTGGACCCGGCCCCTGGTTGCTTTCCGGGGCTACCACCTCCGCTGCCGGCTCCGAGGCTTCGCTCCGGCATTCCTCCAGCCGGCATTCCTCCTGCCGGAGCTCCAGCCGGAGCTCCAGCCGGCGCTCCAGCCGGCTTTAACGAGCCTCATGCCCCCGCTCCGGAGACTGCTCCAGGCCGACAGGCGGCCCAAGTTAGTGGGTTCTCGGCCCCACCTGACTTCCCCAGAGTTCCTCCAGAGCCCCCTAGTTCCGTCCCTCCTCCCCAGCTCTCTGTGCTCCGCCCAAGACCCCGACCCTCGGTGCTCCGCCCGAGACCCCGACCCTCGGTGCTCCGCCCGAGACCCCGACCCTCGGTGCTCCGCCCGAGACCCCGACCCTCAGTGTTCCTGAGTCTCAGCCTCTTAGTGCTCGTCGTCGTCGCCGCCTCAGGGCGGCCCCTGAGACTCTTCGTCGCGGCCTCCGGGTGGCCCCTGAGACTCTTCGTCATCGCCTCCAACACCGCGGACGGCCGCCGGACCACCTCCGTGGTTCCCGCCTCCTTTGCCTCCGCCCACCCTGTGGGTAGTTTTTTGTTGTTTTGGAATCTTAGTGTTCCCTGTGTTTCTGCTCACAATGGTGGGTTGTTTTTTGTTGTGTTGGATTCTAGCCCCCCATCCAGCGCCCCTCCACCCAACCTTGTTGTGTTTTTTGTTTTTGGGCATCTGGTAGCCGCCCTTGAGGGGGGGGTACTGTCATGTTCTGTGTTTTCTGTGTATTTATTTAGAGTTTTCTGTGTCTCTGTGTCTCCGTGTTGTCCTGTCCTCCCCTCGATTACTCCCAGGTGTTTCTCATTCCTTGATTACCCCCTGTGTATTTAACTCCACCTCTGTGTCTGTTCTTTGTCGGGTCCTCGTCTAATGTGCGTTCTGTCTTTCGTGTTGTCCAGTTGTGTTTACGGTTGCTACCGGCGTCGAGCCCTGGCTTCCGCTCGGCCGTGCTGCCCGTTGCTGGACTGTGTTTCTTCTTGATTAGAATCAATCATTCATCTTACCTGGGTCTGCTGCGTCTGCTTCACCACACCCGCACTTCATGACAAATAGTAGTGGAAAAAACAATTTCTGAGTGTTTTTAGAGAGTGGAGATTTGGAAAATATTTCTGGAACATGTTCCTTTCGGGTTATAAAACCACTACGAAGGTTCAGGGATGATTTTGAAACCAGCAAAGAAATTCAAGAAACAACTTGTTACAGAAGAAGGTAGCGTTTTATCAATTGAATTTCCAAGTTGGATTTACAATGAAATGAAGCTGCATAGCATCTTGATTTTACTTTGCATATCTTATGTGTATTACTTGACTGTTGTTTCAAATTGTGAGTTTTAGAACAGGCTAATTGGTCAGTAAGTTTACATATTACATGCGTATTTGAACATTGTGTGCGTAAAATGATGTGTGTACTACCTGTATGCATTCCCAGCTGAATGTCCTTCTTTGTTACATTCCTTTTGTCTTGTAGTGAGGATCAGCCATCCACAAGGGGAGTAGCTGGTAGAGGCAGAGGGCACACACAGGGAAAGCTGAAGATGCTTCTGTGAGAGACAGAAGCTGCTCACCTCTTCACCCAAGAAGGAGAAATGAAGCAGCGGTTAATGACCCTGCTTGGAAGTGTGAGGAGTATGATTTAGACCTGCTGTGTCTGCAGCTGAACAGAGACTGCTATTGGCAGTACCACCAAAATTGAATTTTTCTGGGGGGAGTAAAAGAACCTGTACATAGTTGTCATTTTCTGACCGTTTCTTTCGTTTTCAAAACCAAGACTAAAAGTTGTGCTGTAAATATGTTAAAAATGGTGTAAATTTCTAATTTGTAATTCAAAATATTTTTATTGTGTGCCTCTATTGTGTTTTTTATATCACTAAACCTAAAAAAACAATTTCCATTTTTGTTTTTTCTTCATTTTAATCTGAAAAAACACTCTTAATAGACTGTAAATTGTAAATAACTGCTTGATATTGAAAGATGCTTTCAATATCAAAGGTATTGGTATTGGGCAAATATTTTTGCCCATGTATTGGAGACATGGGCAAAAATATTTACTCACAGAACATTTAAAGAACTTTTTACAGTTAAAATATCTCCAAGCGAAGATTTGAATCTTAGTACCACAAAGGCTAACTTCAGAGTGATTAAGTGGCTTCAGTAGAATATTGCTACTCGTGCTTTGCACTGCTGTAAAATGTAGCACTAGTAGCTTTTTAGTAGTATAGCTTTAAGTAATGTATACTTCAGTATACATTACTTAAGTGTACTTACTTAAGCTTAAGTAAGTAAGCTCAAAGGAAAGCTCTCCAAAGGGTTGTGAATACAGCCCAAAAAATCATTGGCTGCCCTCTCCCCTCACTGGAGGACCTGCACAGCGACCGCTGTCTAAGAAAAGCACAACACATCACAAAGGACACTTCTCACCCTGGACCTTCTCTGTTCACACTGCTGCCTTCAGGCAGAAGATACAGAGCAACCAGAACAAGAACCAACCGTCTCAGAGACAGTTTCTACCCGACAGCAATAACAAAACTAAATGCAATCAAAAACAACCATTCATCATCATGAATGATGTATGTGGTATATGGCTGTTTTTATTTTTATTTTTTTTTTTTGCCAGTTGTTTGTTGATTCTTGCGTTGTGTGTGAATTGTGAGACAGTTATTTTTTGTTTTTGGGCATGTGCACCGACTGATGGCACCCTTTGAATTTCGTTGTCCTTGTGACAATGACAATAAAGATTTATCTTATCTTATCTTATTTTTGGGAGAAGATGGCTCCTACCCCAGAATCAGAAGTGTCCATCGCAAGCATAAACTGAAGGTGAGGATGAGTACTGGGGCTGTAGAGAAACATTTCTTGATTTCCAAAAAGTCAACTTTTTTGTCAATTTCACCTGGTGTTCCAGGTGAAATTGATCTTGGTGAAAGTTGGAAAAGTTAGTGGCATGGCCATTTGACTGTAATTTCTGATGAAATGTTGATAGAAGTGAACAAAACCCAGAAAGCATTGCAGTTGGTGGGTATGGCCCAATCCTGGACAGCTTTGACCTCTTCTGGATCAGTGCTTACCTATCTACCCCCGAAGGCATAGTTCAGGAAGATGACTGAGAGTTTATTGAATTCACATTTTTCAGTCTAGACATAGAGAAAGCTTTCCAACAGGCGTTGTAGGATGAGACAGACATGTTTCTGGTGATCAGTGCGGTTATAAGAAAATATAAGATTAGATACACAAAACTGGTTGATGAAGTCACAGAAAATGTCATTGACCATGGCTTGGAAAATGGCAGGAGCATTGCCATTGCAAAGACCAAATGGCATGACGAGGTACTCAAAAAGGCCTAGCGGTGTTCAAAATGCTGTCTTGCACTCATCTCTATGACATATGCCAAACACATGATAATCATTGTGAAGATAGAGTTTGGTGAAAATGGTGGCATCATGAACAGTCTCAAAAGTGGATGAGACGAGGGCTAAAGGATATTTGTTCTTAACAGTGATTTGATTAAGTTTTTGTAGTCAATATGAGACTGGACCCACAAAGAAGAAGCCCATTCCCATGGGTGATAATGAGTGGCGGATCTTTTCAGCATTTAGAGATTCATTGATGCATTTCTCCATGGTTTCTCATTCAGGAGGAAAGGTTGAATAGGCAGCTGGATAGTAGTTTAGCACCTGGAAGAAGATGTATGGCACAATTGTAGGGTCGATGAGGGGGTAGAGATAGAACTTTGGACTTATTGAAAACCTGCTTGAGATTAAGGTATTCATTAGGTATTCATTAAATTTTAGAGAGATCAAAAGGCACTTGGTCTTCTGGAACGGTGGGGAGCGGGCTAGGAGACAGATTGCAGGCAAACAGTGACAGTAGGTGAACCAGAATTATTTGCATAAAAGGGACCAAACTAAGTGTGGGTTGTGTTTTCATAAGCCAGTGTTTCCATGCTGTGTGCATGGAAGACACATAGCTCAGATAAAACAACAACACTATAATTTATTTGATCACTGATTTAAAAAAGTGCTTTACCATCTACAAATAGTTCATACAATGATCAGTGTTCAATATATTGATGTTCAGCCAGTAGTAGTGCCTTACAAGAACATTTGAGCCATACTTTAAGAAAAAAGGGTAGTTTGTTGCACAAATAAATTTTGTTTGGTAAGTCCTATTGATCTAAATTAAACCGTTTTAATCAGTCCTCCAGGGACAGTCTCCTCCAACTTTTAGACACGTCTCTGCTTCAACACACCTAAGTCAAATAATGAGGTCAGAAATCTGGAGAATTTGGCTGCATATGAAATAAATATTGAATAATAATATGGTTGACTATGCAAACTCTAAAAACTGTCGACTGTAATGTTAGAACTGTTGCTTTTCACGTTTGTTTTTCCCCTGTTGGTTTTATCTGAACATTACTGAATATCAATAGAAAATATTATTAAATGCTACTGTTATAAACCATTTTTACAGCACAGTTGCACTCCTCAATGTAATTCTGGGGTAACCACATCAATAGCTATTACGCTCTATATTTAAAGCAGTATTTGTTCTTAGTTGTTATTTTTGTGAGGTTCTTCCTGTAGCCCATTATATCACCAAATGGATAAAACACTGCAAATACGTTTTATCTCCACCTTTATTGTCCTCACATTAAATACCAGAAATTATCTTTTTAAAATTTTAGGTCTGTATCGGCCATCAGTACTTTGGATTTTCTACACAAAATCAAGTCAAATAATTGTGGACTTATTGTGGCTTTTGACTGTTTTGAGAGGTAACTTCAGCTTAAAAAGATGTTGCTGAAAGAAATCAGTGCGATAAAATCTTGTATAAACATACTTAATAGTTATGCATTTATAATTTGCACCAAAGCATATCTATTTACAGGTATAAACTGCTGAGGTATTCCAAGGAACGGCAACACCTAGATGGACTCAACAACTTGCACTACCAGCCTAAAATCTCCCTGAGCAGTCTCTACAAGAACGATTCGGTTGATCTGTATGCTGAGCTCGCCCCCATCAGAGAATATTAAAACTGAGCTTCTTTAGTGCTGCTAAACCACTGTCTCCTGCAGTATGTCATCCATCTGTTGAAGCTTCTCTGTGGCATGTTTTATGTTTTTGGTTTTGTTTATGTTCTGTTAGCTTTGAGGAGAGGACATGAAAATTAGTGCCAGTTTGAGGATCAGTACTTTCTGGCATTTACTGAACAAAGCCTTAATGTGGCAGAACCTAAAATGTTCACCTCTTCGCCTCCATAGCTGCATTTTCATTGACCATGTCACCATGCAATTCTTTCATTTTGAAAATAAATTTGCCTAATGGAAACATGTGTATTTCAAAAGAAAACTTTTTTTTCGCTAAAAAGGCTTTCAGGCTAGGATGAGGTGGTTTTGGGGCAGTATGAAAATTTGTCTACTTTGCAAAACTGCAATTAAGAAACGTTTTTTTGCATTACAGGAGTCATATGATCAATCACTGGATGTTGCAATACGCTATCATCCAGGAGGATGATAGCAAGTCATTTTCTAATGAATTATTGCGTGAACAAACTTATTCATGTGAGATTTTAATTGCATTTATTCTTTAATGGAAACACTCCAAGTTGTGTTTTTTTATATTAACAGAATATCAAAACAAAATGTGTGCATTTGTAATGGAAACGCAGCTATTGTCACTTTAAAAGCAAACCAAGTACTTCATCATTCATCTGTAAAGTGTTTTATTTAAGTGTTTCACTGTTCCTTTAAAAACAGTGAAACAGGAAAAGTAATGTTGCAGGAGTATATTTTTCTTTTGAATCGAGTGTCAGTGTTTGTTTTATTTATTTTATTTTTTTGCAGTCTCGGGAAGCTGAATTGAGATTGTTTTTCTATTTCACTGCACAGCTGTCGATTCTATACTATTATGTATATAATCATCAGTTTACAAAATGTTTCAGCATTAATCACAGACTTGTAAATATGGGCTTTCTAACATGTGACGGTTGGCTATATGATTTATCTTGGCAGCTGCTTTTGTTCTGGGAACGTTGGAAGAATGAGAGTTTTTCCTAAATTATTTTTTCCAGGTGTAGAAATTTCAGTAGTGCCTGCAGAACATGCTTAATGCCACTTCAATGTCTCTAAAATTTGTCTCAGGTGTTTTAGGGGTTTTTATTTTTCTTTTAAAGATTTTTTACATTTTAAAATTATTTGAAATTATTGGGACCCAGGGGCCTGTGCTTAGAAAATATATTGTTTTTTCCAGATTCTACAAGAATTTGTCTGTTCCTACAAGCTGACACTTTGGCTCTCCCAAAATTGCCAATGCATGTTTTTACAAATTCTGAAATGTTAAGTATGGATAAAAAATCTGTTTACTATTTTGAATCCATATTCAGATTTAGATCAGATCACACTTTGACCTTACTCTGAATGAGCATGACTGGCTTTTGACAGGATAAAGGCTCTAACAGAGTCAGATTTAAGACGGGTTGACCTATGATCTGACATGAGAATTAAGCAAAATACACACAGTCATATTTTAGTCACATGAAAACATGACATTTCTAGGACTTTGGCATTGGTTATTCAGTTTGGATCAGTTTTTAAAAAGCCTTCAACTGAGTTCTGATTCTGGTTGCCACAGTTATTTGTAGTTTGATCAGCAAAGATATATCAGTCTTGCACAGCAGAAACAGACTTAGAATTCTTTCTGTAGTTAAATATAAGGCTTCAGAGTCAACTGGACATCTGCAAAAAGGAGAATTTTAGTTTTTTAGGAAGCAAGTCAAAACACAAAGAATACTGTCTGTCCCAACAAGCACTGCACTCCCAAGACACTAATGTCTTTATAGTCAAATCCACCTGCGACAAACGGAAACACTACTGGCAGTCAATATACCAGGATTAGTTTGGCTGCAAATGATTATAATAAGTAAAAAAGATTACAGTTAAATAAAATTTTATTGACTCTCCTTTTACTAAACATGAGCTTGACAAAAACTTTGTGATAATATTGCATTTACTAATTTTTTGAAGCATGATCTATTGGAGTACAAGGCTGTTACAGTTTCAGCAGCAGATGTCACTAGTGAGTAATGAATGAACCATCAAGTAATGAACATTTGGACAAAGCAAAGGGCTGGACAGCTTCATTGGTTCATGGATCATCATTTAGCCATCACTAGTAGTTGGAGCAGGAATCAGGCTGAGGAGCGGGGAGAGTGTGGCACAGAGAAGCTGGGAAGACACACAGGGGGAACAGAGAGAGAACACGGGGGAGCAGAAAATAATTCCAACACTAAAGAAACATAATAAATTAACAAGACAAGTACATAAAGAGAAACACAACTGAACTGATAAAGAACACAGAGTACTCAAACTAGAATGACTAAGAAATACCAGACAAAGAAATAAACTTGACTAGAAACACTAAGGAAGAACAGAAATAGACTCTGACACTAAATAATAACTAGACCTTGAGTAAAAACTAAGAATTAAACATAACTAGAAACACCACACAGGACTGAAATAAGGAAAACAAGAACAAGACAAATCTAACCAAATAAGTAACATCAGATAATGGATCTAGAGCAAACATAAAAGGATAAACTAAAATGAACTAGAAAACAACTAATTAAACAGAAACACACAAAAAAACCAAAATCCCAACCCAAAACCCAGAGTCTTGACACTTAAGATGTAAAATTCTTGAGCAAGTTGTCATATGTCAAACATGATTCTTACCATTAGACATTTTTTCAAAATCTTTCCTGAATCAATACATTGCTCCCAAGTGAATCCTGACTTCCTCAAACATATTTAAATGTGTGAAACATTAGATCAAACAATGATCAACCAGTTTTCTATATTAGATTGAGCAAAACCAATATGAGTTTTGTATTCAACATATCAAAATTACCCTAAAAGAGTTGAAAAACTCCAGACAAGTTTTTGGCTGTTGAGCAGTGTAATCAATTTGACTGTCTTAGCCGTACTCAATGAAACAAGGACTCATCATTCCTGGGGCACAGAGATGGTAGACACATACACACATGGACAAAATTGTTGATGCCCCTCGGTTAGTGAAAGAAAAATCCACAACGGTCACAGAAATAACTTGAATCTGACAAAGGTGATAATGAATAAAAAATCTATGAAAATAAGTGAAAGTCAGACATTGCTTTTCAAATATGTTTCAACAAAATGAAGTTAAAAAATAAACTCATGAAACAGCCCTGGACAAAAACGATGATATTGTGACCAAATGGACATGTTAAATGATGACGTGTCCACTAATTAGCATCACAGGTGTCTACATTCTTGTAAACATCCATCCATCCATTTTCTGTTCACCCTTGTCCCTAATGGGGTCGGGAGGGTTGCTGGTGCCCATCTCCAGCTACGTTCCGGGCGAGAGGCGGGGTACACCCTGGACAGGTCGCCAGTCTGTCGCAGGGCAACACAGAGACATACAGGACAAACAACCATGCACACACACACTCACACCTAGGGAGAATTTAGAGAAACCAATTGACCTGACAGTCATGTTTTTGGACTGTGGGAGGAAGCCGGAGTACCCGGAGAGAACCCACGCATGCACAGGGAGAACATGCAAACTCCATGCAGAAAGACCCCGGCCGGGAATCGAACCCAGGACCTTCTTGCTGCAAGGCAACAGTGCTACCTACTGCGCCACTGTGCAGCCCTTCTTGTAAACAATGGCCTACATATAGAGCTACAGGTGATACCATATCACCAAACAACACAGTTTGGTGATATGGTGTGTATCACACTCAACATGGACCAGCAAGCAAAGGAAAGAATTGTCTGAGGAGATTAGAAAGAAAATTACAGACAAGCACGATAAAGGTAAAGGTTATAAGACCATCTCCAAGCAGCTTGATGTTCCTCTGACTACAGTTGCACATATTACTCAGAAATTTAACATCCATGGGACTATAGTCCATTGGACTGTTCTAAAGTGACCTTCTGGACCCTCTCCTGAATCCTACTGAGCATCTTTGGAAGGAGTTGAAACATGTTGTCTGGAAAAGACCTCAAACCTGAGACAACTGAAGCAGTTTGCTCATGAGAAGTGGGCCAGAATACCTGCTGAAAGGTGCAGAAGTCTCATTGACAGTTGTAGAAATCGTTTGATTGCAGTGATTTCCTTGAAAGGTTGTGCAACAAAATACTAAGTTAAGTGTACCATCATTGTTGTCCAGGCCTGTTCCATGAGTTTATTTTTGAACATAATTGTTGAAGCATGTTTGAAAAGCAGTGTCTGCCTTTCATTTATTTTCATATAATTATTTTTTATTATTCCCTTTGTCAGATTCAAGTTATTTCTGTGACCATTGTGGGTTTTTCTTTTATTAACCAAGGGATACCAACAATTTTGTCCGTGTTTGTCTGTGTCAGATATATACTTTTGAGAGATGAACTAAGAATTTTGAGAAAGAGGCTTTGCAGTATCAGCCATGCCTTTAAATGATTAATGTTCAGCAATTTTCTGCTAGTTACAGAATGCTGCAGGTGGGGACACACACCTCTAAATAAAAGAATCTTTCATTATTGTTGCTTTATCAAACTATCAAGACACCCTCAGTCTTGATAATTTGGAAAATAAAAATTTTTTCTATCCTTTTTTGATCTCTCAACTTTAGGTATTCATTTTAAGATTATAATGTGTGACATTTTATAGTCACTTACAGCTAAAGAAAACAAGATTTGAAATTACACCTTTATATCAGACCAGTATAAAAATATATTTGTATACAGAAATGTAACCTTAATGAAAAGTATGTTTAATATCTGCTTAAATGTTGTTGTTTTTAAAATGTACTTTTAAACTGCCAAATGAGCATCATCCAAAGGCATATTTTTAATTTATTGAATATGATTGTGTGTCCATAACAACCACCATCTCTCATGGATAAGATTTTGTCGAAGGTTGATCTCTAACCTTGCATTTTTAGGATATAAAACACAACTTATTTCTTTTCAGTATTAGGCTGGAGGAAACCTTATATTATTGCTGTCAGAAAGATGAAACCATGCTATGTGTGTCCTGAAAGTACACTGCAACAGATGGAAGTTTTATTTTGTCTTCTTTACATTTTTGGAAAAATAACATTGAAGTGTTAAGATTGAAGAATAATCACAGAGTAGGAAGCGCTAAGACGTTTATTGTTGTCATTGATTTCAAAAGTATGAACACATTTTCTCCACAACTAATACTAATGTCCCACAGTATCCATAAGACCAGCACCACAACAATACTTACGTATATAATATATCGTAAATAGCATTTTTTCCAGTGTTCAATCGATGCACATTATGTACATTTTAGAAAAAGTGATTCAACTCAGTCGCACATTCCTTGGATCATGAGTCCGATATGCCTATTTTGAATTTCTAATGACTGTCTTATACACTATATTATCATTAGTTATTAGAAAGATGCAATATATTTATGCAACACATATTGTATAAATATTGTTTTTAACACAAATAATATTTTGTGCCAACCTTTATATCTTTTGCAGCTGTTGCACTTGAGTTTACCCTTCGTGGGATAAAAAGCATGTTTTTATTCTAGTGTCACTGGAAATGGAAAATATATTACCTAACTTCCTGCTATGACTCACACAGACACACCTGTTCTGTGGAGAGAGTGCCACACCCTGCCGATATGCTTTTGTTAGATACTCTGGTAAAACAGGTTGCCACAAATCCCACACACACACACGCACACACACACAACACAAACACATAACTGCCTGTAAACACAAAGAGTTCTGTCTTGTTCATGCCTGTTGCCACTGAAGTTTCCGCATTACTTTAACATTTCCTTGAAAAGCTATCTTAGTCTGTGGGGTATTCCCTCCATTGAGTGAGTTGGATAACTTTTCAAATTTCCGTCAGAAGTTGGAAACAACCTAAATTGTTTTTTACCACAGATTTCTGCAATAGTTTGCAGGGAAGTAGAATTTTGAAGAAAAAGTTGCTGGATGTAGCTTTTTACCTACAAAGAAGGTATAAAAAGATTTTAAGTCAAGAATAGCTCCAGAGATTAGAAGGCATTGAAAGACTGGAAAAATAAAACCTCTAAAAAATCAGAATAAATAAGGGACTGTCTCCACGTCATATGTGTAATGTCAGCAGGGCCTAATGTTTGCATTAGACACTGCTAATGCCACCATCCCCCTGCAAGATGCCACCCAGTGCGGTTGCCCATGTTGCTCATATCAGAAACCACCATTGGCTCCCGGTCAACATAAACCAATCAATGTCAGGAAGAAGGTCAATAAATCTCAGGTACTCGCTGCTAAATGTGCTAATAGCAGAGAAACTTACTGTTACAGTAAAGCTGTTTATTGGTAGCCATGCTAACTAGCGAGCTTTCATGACAGACTGTGTAAGCTGCAGGAAGCAGAATGTTAGAGGAGTGTGAGAGGGGGGATGAGCAGCACCATTAGTACTAGTGATTGACAGCACTATGACCCTCCTCCTAGCTCTGATTGGTTGTTTCTAGTTATGTTGGGTTCTGCAGGGGAGTGGTTTCTCTACATTTACAGGGTGGCAGGCTGACGGGACCCAGCTGGTGCTCATCAAGACCAATCAGCGAAGGCCTTAAATAGGAGCGGCTTCCCTGAGGCAGACGCCAGATGATTTTGCTTCTATAGTGGTATACTCTGGCTCTCTGTGCTGCTGTTACTGTGTTTAACTTGTTCTGATTCCTCTCTCATCTATTCCCTCCTCAGAGAACCAGCCCTGATCACCCCCTGGTGCTCAGTCTACCTAATTACCTGGTCCTCGCTGCTCTGCTAAAACTAGCTCCTGGATACCTCCACGACCATCAGCCAGCTGCTGCCTGTCCACCCTCAGTCTCATACTGAAACTCCTCCCCCTGGAAATCCCACACTGCACCGACTGCTGGAAAACCCATGTACCCACCTCTGCTCATCCTAACCCTCAGACAGTAAGCCATCACCAGGTTACACCATCATTCCCTTCATTTGCTTCCCTGTTTAACCGCTCACCTTTCCTCAGTTCCTCCTCTGGTCCGGTTCCTCCCTGCTGCTGTAGATCAACGACTCTCTATTCTCTCCCCATTTGCACTCATTATTCAATAAATCTGTGAAACTGCGCTTGGTGTCCCGTAGTTGTTGCTTGCCTTCGAGTCCTGGTAACCTCTCACCATGACAGAATCATCTGGCCAATCGGACTCTGCAGCACAACTACGGACTGTTTGGGCAGGCATGATACCACAATTAATATCGTGTTGCATCAACAGAACTCCATGCTTCAGTATTTACATCAAATGACTAATCAACTCCAGACTTTACAGCAAGGGCGTAGGTTTGGTCTAAGTTTTGGTGGGACCTTACAACTTACTCACCAACTCACCAGCATTTAAAATGAATGCTACCACTGCGTAGTGTATTGAAATATTAAACTAATCAATGTAGATTTTCGTTTATTTATTTTGTTTTTGTTAAAAAATACATATGTTTTTTTATTTATTTATAGCCTATGGCAAAAATTGGTCGGGACTATTTTATATCCCTTGAATATTGGTCGTGACATGTCACGACCGTCCATACCCAAACCTACGCCCATGCTTTACAGGACAGGCTTCCTCCAGCTAACCCCGCTCCCGTTCCAGCCCCCGCTCCGGCCTCAATTTCAGCTGCTCCTGCAGCACACACTGTCCCGTTACGTCATCACGCCCGCTCCTGAACATTACTCAGGTGAGCTAGAGAAAAGCAAGGGTTTCCTGCTTCAATGTGCGTTAGCGTTTCGCCGCTCCCTGCGCTCATTTCCCGATGACGGCAGCAAAATTTATTTTCTTGTTGGGTTACTAAGAGATCGAGCGCTTAGATGGGCCGAGACTGTAGCTGATGAAGAGAACCTCGTATATTATTCCATCCATCCATCCATCCATCCATTTTCTGTTCACCCTTGTCCCTAATGGGGTCGGGAGGGTTGCTGGTGTCTATCTCCAGCTACGTTCCGGGCGGGAGGCGGGGTCACCCTGGACAGGTCGCCAGTCTGTCGCAGGGCTATATTATTCCTATGAGGAATTTTTCGATCTCTTCAAACAAACATTTTGTCCCAAGCTGGGTGAAGAAGCTGTCTCAAAAAGAATCTGGAATTTAAGACAAGGGAATAGATCAGTGGCTGATTTTGCCATTGATTTTCGCACCCTTGGAACAGAATCAGGTTGGAATAAAATGGCTCTTAAAGGAGCTTTCCAACATGCCCTGAACGACAAACTAAAAGATGAGCTGGCATGCCGGGGGGAGTAACGTAGTTACAATGGTACCATTGGTACTAAAACTCAAAACAGTTTCAACTAAACTGTTTTTAGTTGAAAATAATGCATGTACAGGGTTTTCCCCAGTGTATTATAAGCATGGTGGCTGCCATGCTTTACTAGCCACCCAGGCCCCGTCAGGCCAAGCATTGCTTGTTTTTGATTTTTTTTTTTTAAATTAAGGAAAAAAAAGTTTTTCTATTTATTTATTTATTCCGGATTGAAAGCGTCTCTGTTGCTCTGAGCGTTTCACTAGTGGAGCTAATTTATTCCTAAAATAAGTTTATAATAAATAAGTTTATAGTTTATGTATTTAAAACCAGGAGAGCGAACCAATCACTCAGCTGGCGCCTCGTGCGCTGTTGTTGCTCGATTTCTTAACTTTACCTCAGCGCGGAGAGCGCGCGCCTCCTTTCACTCAAGCTGGACACAGGCTGACCTGTATGGATACAAACAGCACATCAACCCCCTGTGAGGAATTCTATTTCTTTGGCGAACTCCACATCAACGTAAGAGTCTAAACCAGCCGCGTTAGCTCTGGTTGTTCAGCTCAGTGTGAACAGCAGGAATAACTTGTAGTCAGGCTTTGTAGTCAGAGTGACTGGTCTTTGTGAACAAAGAATTACGTACTGCGTTTACATCTCAACACTCTGCCCAGCCTGTGGCTCTGTCTTCCCTGTAAAGTTGATGTATGTGTTCCCGGTTGTTGACTTAGTGGTTTACAAACCAGCACTAATCTCATCATGCAGGTTCATGCTGGTTAGGAGCTTTCGTGTTCGCCTCATAGTCACGCATCACACTGGTTTTATATTATTTTATTATTATTTTACTGATACACAAACTATATGAAATGCTTTGTCCATTTAGTCAGCCAGAGTTAATGTACGTGGCCACGCGGAGATCTGAGAAACTCGTCTCACAAACTGGACCAACCAAAACAGTTTCTGTGACTCTTATTAAAAACTCAACAGACAAGAAAATGGAAGAGCTACTAAAGCTACATGAGCAGCATCGAATTAAATCTCCCGATTGTTGCGCATCTTTGTGCGCAGTGCAGCGGATTTAACACATCATGCAGGGCCGGTCCAAGGCTGTATGAGGCCTCGAGCAGAAGGCTCAAAACCTCATGCTGCTACAATAATCAGCATCTCTAACAGCTTCTGTGTTAGATTTAGTGAAATCTGGGAGGGGGGGAGTAGTTTAAATGCCCAACCTAAAAAGCAATCAGTTATAATTGTAGTTTATTAATTTGTGTTTGTGAACAAACAGAGCTCAAACTCAAAGATTAAACTTTGAGTTACCATAGCTACAGATTGTAGCTATGGTAACAAAACATCTAACTATAAATATTGTTCTTTGAACTTTAACAAAGTAAACTTACCAGCTCCTTTAAATCTTACATTTAAATGTTAAACCATTTAAAATCTTTTAAGTTATGTATGCTGAAACCATTAAATCAAATTTAGCAGCATTGATCATCTCAATAAACAAATGTTACAGTTATGCATCTGTGGTTTGTGTTAAAATATTAGCATTTATGGGCCCCTGAAGCCCTGGGGGGCCTGATGGAGCGGAGCCACTGACTTAATTTGGATTAAACAGAAGTGCAAATATTTAATATTCATTTAAATTGTATTTTTTGATTTGCTGTTTTTAAGATTAGATAGCGTTTCACTGGAGATGTTTTCTTGTAACATATAATTACCAAGTAATATTTTTACTTTTCCTGTCTACTTAACATCTTTTAATACAAAAACCTGGTGGACCACCGGTGGACCACCTCGGTGGCTTGACCAACAGGCTTAGCAAGTTTTCTGGGGGAAACCCGGTAATCTAAATAAACTGTGCTGAATTTCTAATACTAAATCTTTCCTATTATTTCATTCTCCCTGAATACTTTCTATAACTGCTTTGGAATCCATGCACACCACCACCTGGTCAAACCTCCTCTACCCACTGTAAGCTTAGTATAACTGCCACCATTTCTGCTGTAAAAACAGATAGTTGATCTGATAATCTTTTGGAAATGTAGATTTTAAACTCTGGTATATATATTCCTATTCCTACACACCCTTTTAAATTCTTAGGACAATTTGAACATATTTTAAGGTAATTATAATATAAGTTTCTTAAATATACATCAGTCCTTTCCCCTATTTCATTTAAATTCCAATCATTTTTTATTTTTAGAAGTCTCATATCTACATTTACCTCAGGAAATAGCCATGGAGGAATAACACTAATAGGATTAAACTGAGCTATTTTCTTATCCTCTAATCCATACATTTTAATCAATTTGCTTACAAACCATCCAAATCCATTACTCTGGAACTTTGAATATTCCCAACAGTTTTGTAAAATTGTTGAAGTTACATTTTCTTCCTTACTACTTTTAATTTTCATCCAATATACTAGAGTTAATTTTATTCTTCTCATTTCCAGTGGAGTTTCTCCAGTCTCTATTAAAAGAGCATTAATAGGTGTCGTTTTCACTGCTCCTGTACATATATACGTAAAGCCACTGTAATTTATCTTTTGTAGGGATGTTTTAGCTGCTGCTCCATATATAAAACTGCCATAATCTATTATTGATCTCATGAGAGCCCTATATATGTTTAATAATGACTGTCTATCACCCCAGTTATTTCCAGCCACAGCCTTTAGTAGATTTATAACTTTCTTACATTTAGTTTCTAAATTATCTATATGTGTTTTCCATGTAGAAGAATTATCCAACCATAGTCCTAGATATTTAAATTCTGTTGCCCTTTCCAATGACTGTTATTGTTCCTATATTAATATTTCTCTTATTTGTAACAATCATAAAACAAGACTTGCTTGCTGATAATTTAAAGCCCCATTCATAAGACCATTTTTCTACTTTACTAATTGCTTTCTTAATATTTCCTACCACATGTTTTATTTTCTGCGACAGACTGGCGACCTGTCCAGGGCGTACCCCGCCTCTCGCCCGGAACGTAGCTGGAGATAGACACCAGCACCCCTCCCGACCCCATTAGGGACAAGGGTGAACAGAAAATGGATGGATGGATGTTTTATTTTTTTTCCCCTCATCCATATGGCCCCTTCACCTGCATATAGTGCATGTTTATCAATATCAGAAAAATATCATTAATCATAATATTAAATAAATTGGACTAATTGCACTACCTTGAGGTATTCCATTTTCCACATTAAATTCTTTTGAATAATCATTCAGAATCTTCACTCTTATTTTTCTATCCAGCAAAAAATTTGCTATCCAATTATACATCTTCCCACCTATTCCCATCTGATTAATTTTTATAAGTAATCCTTCTCTCCATAATGAATCATACGCTTTTTCTATGTCAAAATACTACAATCATTATTTCCTTCATTTTTAAAGCTTTCTCTATGTCAATACTGACTCTAGTTAGAGCATCCATTGTTGATCTCCCTGTTCTAAAGCCACACTGATATCCATTAATTAATTTCTTATGCTCAAGAACAAATCCAAATCTACTGACCATTATTTTCTTCATCCATTTACTTAAATGAGAAGTTAAAGCTATTGGTCTATAATTATTTGGACTGATAGGATCTTTCCCTGATTTATTAAACCGTAGTATTGTTGCCCTTTTACAGCTATTTGGTATTAAACCTTCTTTCCATATTTTATTAAACAATTTTAATATTAATGTTACTTCCGGAATCTGTCGAACATAGCATAATTGATCCTCCCCTGGAGCTGAATATCCTGTAATTTCCAATACTATTTTAAGTTCTTTCATGGTTATATTCATGCTTAATGTTGACATACATTTTTTATAGTTTTCCAATATATTTTTATGATTTCCAAGTTTTTGAATCATCTGCCATCTATGAATGTCTGTAAGATGTTCACCACTATGAACTGCAGCAAATGTCTCACCTAATAAATCTGCCTTATCTTTATTTAAAACTAATATCTCCTGACCTCTAACTAAGGACGGTATTTTAACATCATTCCTTTACCCAGTCATTTTCCTAAACATTAACCAAACATTCTGTAATTTTATTTCTGAACCTATTGAGGAACAATATTCTCTCCATGTTTTCTTTTTTGCATCCTTAATAGTTTTACAAGTCATTGCTCTTTTCCTTTTTATATTCAATAAGGTTTTCGATTTTTACATTTTTCTGTAATATTTTAAATGTCTTGTTACGATCTTTAACTGTTCTACTGCATTCATCATTCCACCAAGGAACTACTTTTTTCTTACCTTTTACTTTTATTTTTGGTATGCTGGAATTTGCAGCATTTAAAATATATTCTGTTATCTGACTTGTACATTCTTCAATATTGCCTTTTAATCAATCAATCAAATTTTATTTGTATAGCACATTTCAGCAGCAAAGCATTTCAAAGTGCTTTACATCATTACAAACACAGAAACACAATGTAACATAGAATCAACAATCAAAACACGACATTAAGTCAAGTTCCATCAATAAATTTGTAATTGATTACGTTTCAAATACAATTCTAAACAGGTGGGTTTTTAATTGAGATTTAAAAGAAGTCAGTGTTTCAGCTGTTTTACAGTTTTCTGGAAGTTTGTTCCAAATTTGTGGTGCATAGATGCTGAAAGCTGCTTCTCCTCGTTTGGTTCTGGTTCTGGGGATGCAGAGCAGAACCAGAACCTGAACCTGAGAGGTCTGGAAGGTTGATACAACAACAGCAGATCTTTAATGTATTGTGGTGCTAAGCCGTTCAGTGATTTGTAAACTAACAACAGTATTTTAAAGTCTATTCTTTGAGCTACAGGGAGCCAGTGTAGGGACTTTAAAACTGGTGTTATGTGCTCTATCTTCCTGGTTTTAGTGAGAACGCCAGCAGCAGCGTTCTGGATCAGCTGCAGCCGTTTGATTGATTTGTTGGACAGACCTGTGAAGACGCTGTTGCAATAATCAATACGACTGAAGATGAACGCATGGATGAGTTTCTCTAGATCTTGCTGAGACATTAGTCCTTTAATCCTGGAAATGTTCTTCAGGTGATAGAAGGCCAACTTTGTAACTGTCTTTATGTGGCTCTGGAGATTCAGGTCAGAGTCCATCACTACTCCCAGGTTTCGGGCCTGATCGCTGGTTTTTAGTTGTAATAACTGAAGCTGTGCATTGACTCTAGATCGTTCCTCTTTAGGTCCAAAAATAATAACTTCAGTTTTGTTTCTGTTCAGCTGGAGAAAGTTTTGGCACATCCACACATTTATCTGTTCTAAACATCTGTTCAGTGATTGGATGGGCTCAGAGTCACCTGGTGACATCGTAATGTAGAGCTGTGTGTCATCTGCATAGTTATGGTAGCTAATATTATTTCCTGTTATAACCTGAGCTAGTGGGAGCATATAAATATTGAATAAAAGGGGTCCTAGGATTGAACCTTGGGGTACCCCACATGTGACCTTTGACCTCTTTGATGAGAAGTTTATAATTGAAACAAAGAAATCCCTGTTCTTTATGTAGGATTCAAACCAGTTTAGCACTGGACCGGAGAGTCCGACCCAACTCTCCAGTCGATTCAGTAATATGTCATGGTCAACAGTGTCAAAAGCTGCACTGAGGTCCAACAGAACCAGCACTGTGGTTCTCCCACAGTCCGCATTTATATGGATGTCATTGAACACTTTCACGAGGGCGGTCTCTGTGCTGTGGTGAGCACGAAAACCAGACTGGAAGGAGTCAAAGCGGTTGGTTATTGTTAGGAAGCTATTTAAATGTTTACACAGCTTTTTCAATAACTTTGCTGATGAATGGGAGGTTGGAGATCGGCCTGTAGTTCTAAAGTAGTGATTTGTCCAGATTGTTCTTTTTTATCAGTGGTTTGATTACTGCTGTTTTCAAAGCCTGGGGGAAAACGCCAGATGAGAGCAATGAGTTTACTATTTGGACCAGATCAGTAGCAATAACAGGCAGGACTTTCTTAAAGAAATGTGTGGGTAAAACATCCAGACAGCAGGAAACATCCAGACAGCTTAGTTGACTTATAATTTCCTGTAGGGTTTTATAATTAAGTAGTTGGAATTGGGTCATTTTTCCTGTATTTGTTTTGTTTGGGCACAGCATTGGTACTGACTTTATAGTGGATGTACAGATTAATCCTCTGATTTTTTGAATTTTCTCTGAAAAGAAGCTGGAAATGTTAACATATGACTGGTTTATTTTAAATTTTTGCAATTTAGCTCTGTAAAAGCACCATCTTGTTAATATAAAATCTTCTTGCCTGTTTATTAATTATTGTACTCACTGGAAAGTGATCACTCCCTAATGTAGACTCCCAGTTAACATCCCATTCACATGAACTAACAAGATAATCAGACATTTATGTAATATCAAGACATGAAACTGTACCTTTATGTACATTTACTCGTGTACCTTTTCCACTATTAAGACAAACTAATGACCTTTCATCCATCATTTCTTCAACTATGTTACCATTATGATCTGTCTTCCTGGTACTAAAAACAGACTACCCTTATAAAACAAAATCAATAAAGTATTCATCATCATCATCATATTCATCGTGAAAAGTGAATAAATATGAAAAAATTGGACATTTTCGTGGTTAAAAAAAAAGGTGGTACCATTATCTTATAATTGTATATATGTATATGTATATCATATATTTCCACATGTGGAAATGTGTGATTCACATCTGAATCACATGTGTATCATATGTGAATCATGTGATTTTACCACGAAACGTTCCAAAATCACATTTATACATGTGCTTTCACATGTGATTCACATCTTTCACACATCATTCACATGTAAAACGTTTGTTTGTGGTTTTCATGTGGTCACATGTGAAAGTCACATGTGATTTTCATGGGATTTTTTTGTAAGGGTATTGTGGGCATTAAAATCACCACACCATAATTTTCTTCTGTGTGGTTTCCCTGCTATTTCCTTAAACATTTCACTATTGAGATTTTTACATGGATTATGATAATTTATAATTTTAATATTTCCGTATTTTCTTAAATTAAATATTTCTATATTAAAACATTCTAATTCTTTATTCATTGGGGTTTTCTTATAAGCCAGTCCATCATTTTGATTATCTTCTGTTGTGATTCACTGACCGCATGTATTAGCACTCTTATGTTATTCATGATCCTAGCTGTTTTAATTCTCCCTATTTCTTCCTCTATTGCTTTGGTCAGCTTTATCGGGTGAGTAGATCCCCCATCTTGTTTGAATT
Organism: Xiphophorus couchianus; assembly: GCF_001444195.1. Lineage (NCBI taxonomy): Eukaryota > Metazoa > Chordata > Actinopteri > Cyprinodontiformes > Poeciliidae > Xiphophorus > Xiphophorus couchianus. The sequence continues at coordinate 650,182 of NC_040236.1, read as the reverse complement.
CCACCGTGATTTTGAATTCCACTTCTATGGAAAAATCTTCCTGTTCTCATGAACTCGCCCGTTCGTTTGTTTTTGTCCTCTTGCTAATTTCTGCTCTTGCCTCACTTTCTTCTGACCAACTTCTTACCCTTTCTTGTCTCTTCCTCAGTGCTCTTTCCATTCTTGATGATCTTGATATCATCCATTCCATCTCATTTCCACTATTTCCTCTTGATGTAGAAGCCATGTCAGTGTACAGTTTATGGATCCGCCAAAATCAAATCCTCCCGCCTTTGTTTGTTTGTTTGCCACGTTCACTGGCTTCTCCTCCCGCCTTTCACTCCTGCCAACCATCCATGCAACCAACCCTGAAAAACATCTTTCCTGATCAAGTCCAATCAGTTTAATTAAACACACCTGGACTCCAATGAAGGAGCAGAATCTTGAGGAGGATCGGGAGAAATGGACAATGGACAGTTTTTCTTTTTTCTGTCAAGATTGGATGCTGAGTGTACATTCATGAGTAATAATATGAACTTGTGATTTTAGCAAATGGCTACAATGAAACAAAGAGTGAAAAATCTAAAGGGGTCTGAATATTTTCCGTATCCACTGTATATCACACCAGAAACTCTTAGTTGCCATGTTTATTTTTTTCAAACTTGCCGAATATCACATTCTTCAATGTTAGATCATTTGACCTTCTAAAACACTTTTATTTGTAGAGTCCTCAGTGAGACCTGGCTGCTTGAAACTGCTATCCAACATCATGACATATGTCTTATTTTTATAGCCACAGTTTGTCAGCCCTAAAAGATTTTATATTCTGATTTGCTTGTATCAATATCTGACTGCAGTTAAACTGATATTTATCTTACAAAATGTATATAAAAATGTTCATCATACCAAATGCCACCCATGTGTGAGTACCTGCTTTACACCTTGAAAGGCGACAGTGACTCAGGAAGCAGGAGTTTGTCCTTTAACTGGTTGCCTGTTCAACTCCCTGCTCTGTCCAGACATTGGGGCAGTGGACCTGGTGGTGCTGATTGAATGGCCTCACATTGTGACCCACAGCTGTGGCTATAATGTTGCATACCACCATTTGAATATGTGAATGGGTTTGACTGACTGAATGTAGAGTAAAGCACTCTGGAGTCATCTGGACAAGATAAAGCACTATACAAGTACAGGCAACTTGAAATGTTAGAAATACGTTTTTTGAATAGCAAACGCTACTAAGAAAACTTAGTAAAACTTAGACCTGGCAAAAACCTGTAGAGCATTACAACAGCATCATTACAACAGCATCATTACAACAGCATCATATCTAGCACCTTGTAACAACAAGGTAACAGGAATTGCATCTGTACTTGTTCTCTATTTTTAATTGAGCACAGGAACAGCATTAGAAAGAGTTGTTCTGTTTTTGTTCTAACCTTTTTTATTAGTGTAGGAAGTAGTCCTTTTACTTTATTTGTTTTGTGGCTATTTCTATAAGTGTATCTTTCATGTTCAAAGGAGAACTGTAGTCTTTTAAGCACAGTGAATTTGAGAACAATCTGAAGAAGAATCTTCAATTGATTTTTTATTATTAGAACAAATCAGATAGATTGTATTTAACTGAAACTTCATTGCAGCTGGAACTGTGAAAGGGGTCTGTCACTTCAGCACTTGGTGCTTTTTCAGTGATTCTAAAATAAAAACTTAATGAAGGAAGCAAATGGATGTTCAAGTAGTTTTTACAATGAAAGGTATCCTTACAATTCAACAAAGTAGACATTTCCCTAAAATAGATCTGACTGCTCTGTTTTAGTCAAATCTCAGTAATGGTTATCTATGTTTGTGTTAAATATTTATTACCTCAGTGTGATCAGGTAAAAGAAAATGACATTTTCAGTAACTATGACCACAAAAATGGTATTTCTTATCATTAGCTCTGATTGAGCAGACCTAATGAAGTGGAAGCCGAGTCGACATGTTCAGTGAAACTATTTTCTAATGAAAAGCATTTGTCTGGAAAGTGAGTCATAGTTGGGAACAAGTGTTTACAAAACAATGTGTGTGGCAGTGGTTTGGATTTTTCTGTAACACTGGTTGAACGCCATCTCTTCTCAGGGTGTGACACTGCACAGGATTAACATTGTCAGCCGGTCTTGTCAAAGCTCAGGAGTACACTACTTGTTGTGTTAACTGTGCCAACACAACTGATGACCACCTCCACACATTCTGGCTCTGTCCACCAACACAAAACTTCTGGAAAGTGTCAAGATAACCCGAGATCATCCCATTATTCCCATGCTGGAGATTTTAGTTTAATAGTAACAATACATGAAGTTACCTTTAAAATTAATCACACAAAGTAACATCTTGTGTGATCCTTCAATGTGTGCAGCAAGATGTTGGAGACATTCTATCACAGTGTTGTTGCCGGTGCCATCTTCTTTGCTGCTGTGTGTTGGGGAAGCAGCATCAGAGCCAGCGACTCTAATAGACTGGACAAAATCATCAGGAAAGCTGGCTCTGTACTGGGACTAAGGCTGGAGTCCCTGGAAACTGTGGTGGAGAGGAGGACACTGAAGAAGGTTTTGTCTATTATGGACAATAAACAGCAGCCTCTCCACCACATAGTGGACAGACAGCGGAGCACCTTCTCACATAGGCTGCTCCAGCTCCGCTGTCGTAGGGACAGATACAGGAAATCCTTCCTGCCACATGCCATCTCACTGTACAATAAAAGCTAAATCATTGTTCTGCACAAATCAGTCCAATTTCGCACAACTGCACTGTGGCACACTGCTGTACATATATTTACATATACATACTGTATCTGCATTTTTTGAATCTTTGCAAGAACTGCTCTAAGTTGCTTTTTATATTAACAGCATTTTATATTTTATTTTTATTTTTTATTTCATCTACAACTACTACTCAGTGGTAGTTGTTATTGTGTCTTCTCTCTATGCTGTAACTGCGAAGTAATTTCCCTGCTGGGATGAATAAAGTACTTCTATTCTATTTTATTCTATTCTATAATGTCTCTAAGATAATGATGGACATGAGATCATCTATCCAAGCAGACAGCCAATGAACATCCATAAGGTGGAAGCCCCTATAAAAGGTGAGTGCAAAAGAGGAACCTTTGGTTGGATCCTCCAGGCAGCCTCGAGCCAAGATTGAGATGGACAAAGAACTCTGCAGCTGAAGAGCCTAAGACTGTCCTGTGCATGGGGTACGGCTTCAAATCGCGCTTCTCTCATCATCTGAGCTCAGATCCCAAAGATAAAGACAAAGAAAAGGAACTGGTGCCTTTCTTCCATGCGGTCAGCTCGCCTACATCTCGGGCATGCAGCAACTACAAAAGAAACAATCATCAAACTGTCTGCTTACTTAGTAATCTAGAAGAATTATCCTGGTGGGACGTCCCAGCTCACCTCTCCAGGGGGGCATCCTATCTTGATGCCTGAGCTACTTCAACTAGCTCTTCTTGATGCAGAGAAGCAGGGCCTCTACTCTGAGTCCATCCTGGATGATTGAGCTGCTCACCTTATCTTTAAGGGAGAGCCAAGACACTATGCGGAGGAAACTCATTTTGGCTGCTTGTATCTGCTATGTCGTTCTTTCGGTCATGACCCAGAGCTGGTGACCATAGATGAGGGTAGGAATGTAAGCTCCTGTATGGTCAGATTGACTGCTACATTAAGAACTTCACAATTTGACTCAGCTCTCTCTCCAGACACAGCAAGAATCCTTCTATTGATTTCCCTCTCCGTTTTTCCCCCTTTCCCTCATTCTTTGGTCTCATCAGTAAGTGATGCCACTTTGAATGTCAGTATAGAACCTGATATGGGCTTAAACTGATTTGAATCAGCTGAGATTTCTGAGTTGTCAAAAAAAATCCTTCTTCAAAACCTTCAACACGCATGTTGGACCTGTCCCAGCTAAATTATTTAAAGAAGTGATTCTTTTGTTTACTGCCTCCATTGTTGATATGATTAACCTATCTGTAGTACATGGACATATACCATAACCTTTTAACCTTATATGTTTCTCTCAATCAAGATGACTTAATAATTACAGACTTGTATCTAATCTTCCTTTCCTATCTAAAATTCTTGAGAAAATAGTTCCTAATCAAGTATGTGAGAATTTAAATATTAATGACCTGTTTGAAGAGTTTCAGTCAGCTTTCAGAGCTCAGCATAGCACTGAAACACTTCTGGAAGTTACAAATGATATTCTGTTGGCCTCAGCAAATGGACTTGTGTCTGTTCTGGTTTTGTAGATCTCAGTGCTGCTTTTGACATAGTTGATTACAATATTCTCTTAGAACAGCTTGAACATGTAGGGACCAAGGGAACAGCACTAGGCTGGTTTAAATCCTATCTGTCCAGTTTGTTCATGTAAATGACATATCTCCTTCACACTCCAGAGTTACTCATGGAGTACCACAGGACAAATTCCTTTTACTGCATATACAGACAGCATGGGATAAACTTTCACTGTTATGCTGATGACACTCATATTACAGGTTACAGGCATGTCTTCAGGACATTAAAATATGGACACTAAACTTTCTCCATTTAAATTCTGACAAGACAGAAGTTGTTTTTGGACCAGAGCCTCTGAAAAGGAATCTTAATCACTTGAATAAGATCACTGTAATCACTGTGTTATTTTTAGCTAGGACATGTCATTTAACTCACATATTTAGCAAGTTTCTAGGATTTGCTTTTGTTCATCTCCAAAATATTGCCAAACTTTAAAATATCCTGCATCACTCCTGCCTATTGTAATTAGGTGTCATGTTCTGCGTTTTTCTGTGTATTTATTTAGGGTTTTCTGTGTCCCTGAGTCTTCGTGTTGTCCTGTCCTCCCTTTGATTACTCCCAGGTGTTTCTCATTTCCTGATTACCCCCTGTGTATTTAGTGTCACCTGTGTGTCTGTGTCTTAGTCGGGTCCTCGACTAATGTGCTCTCAGTCCTTCGTGTTGTCCATTCATTTTATCAGTTGCTACTGGCGTTGAGCCCTGACTTCCGCTCAGTCGTGCTGCCTGGTTGTGTGGACTTTTTTTGGACTTCATTATTAAAAAACATTTTCTCTCATCTACCTGGGTCATCTGCGTCTGCCTCACCACCTACACCGCACCGTTCATGGCATAAGGACCCGACCAGGACTCGGTCCATGTTGCGTGCGTCACCGATCAGTGACGCACGCAACATGGACCCAGCAGGTTTAATGAGAACGATTGAGGACTATGTAGCGGTCGTGACAAGCCCGTATTCAGCCCGTCAGTGCCTGAATATAGCCACGCGCAATGTCCTCCTGCTGGACAAGTGGATCCAGCGACTTCTGCATCTGGGGCTGGCGGAGTTGCAACAGGAGGCAGAGTGGCAATGCCTGACAGCCGTTGCGGTGCTGAGAGGTAGTCCTCTGCCTCCCAAGCCGGACTATCTTTCCTCCAGCCCAGCACCAGCGTCTCCAGGATCAGCACATCCAGCCGGCGTTCCAGCCGGTGCACCCGAGTCTGTTCTCGCCGCCGATGAGGATCTTCCACCTCTCGTTGCTGGTCCTACTCCTGAGACTGCTCCAGCTGTTGTTCCCATGGTGATGGGTTTCCAGGCGGCCCGCCTGGCACCTGGCCGACAGGCGGCGCGGCTGAGGGCGTTTCCTGCCCCAGTTAGCAGATTATCGGCCCCAGTTAGCTTGTTATCGGCCCCAGTTAGCGGATTATTGGCCCCAGTTAGTGGGTGTTCCCCTAGTGCCAGTTCCGAGTCTCCGCCCCCTAGTGCTAGTCCCGAGACTCTCAGTGCTCCTGCCAAGACCCCGCCTCTCAGTGTTCGTCGCCGCCTCAGGGCGGCCCCAGAGCTCGCTACATTGTCATGTATTGACAATACAATAGTCTTGTCTATTGACTATTGTACTATAGTCAATAGTACAATAGTCTACTTTACTAGACTATTGTACTATAGGACTATTGTAATTCTTTGCTATCAGGAAATCCACAAAATACAATTAAAAGACTTCAGCTGATCCAAAATGCTGTAGCAAGATTTCTGATAAAAATTAAAAAGAGAGATCATACTTGTCCTATTTTAGCTTCTCTTCATTGCTTCCAGAATCCAGAAAAGAATTTAAAATTCTCCTTCTCGTATATAAATCCTCTATGTGTATGAGTCTGTCCTGTAACCGTGGGTTGGAATCCCCGCTGTGTGTGGTGGTGTCAAGGCATAGAAGCCTTGGCCCTGTCAGACTGCCTCAGGGCAGCTGCGGCTACAATCCCATAGCTTACCACCATCAGTATGTGAACATGGGAGTGAATGGGTACTATGAAGCATTTTGTGGTCCTCTGGACCTGATAAAGAATTATACAAGTACATGCCATATACCATCTGAAGGAGCCTTATGTATAACTGCTGCTTGGTCTTAATAACAGGACTCAGTTGTGGGTCAGTTATATCATGAGGATGCCTCCAGTGAGGGTCTCCCTTTGGAGGTTTTCCTGGCATATTCCATTTGGGGGAGACACAGAACCAGGTCCAGAGCTCGCTATAACTTATCCTTTCTGGTCTGGGATTTCCCAGTATGTTGTTGGGAGAGGGTTGTCTGGCACTGTTATCCCAGTGACCTGATCTCAAATTAGAAGAAGACAACTCATGAGTAAATTGAAGAAATTTAGCAAAGCTATGTGTTAGTAATGTAAATTATATGGTTTTATGTCTTGTTGTTTAAGGTTCTGTAGTATTAATATTTTGATAATTTTCTGAGTATAAACAATAACTCAAGTATTTTAGAATTATAAATTTTAGAATAGAATTATAGTCCATTTTTTGGAAAGAACATGGGGCTTTTGGCCAGTGGACGTATTGAACATACCACATTCAAACCCACTGGTGATTACCTAGGCCACCAAGACTGGCTGCAGTCCAGGGGCCTATGTTGTTTCCTAATATGACCCTGCTTGTCAATGTGCTCCTATGCTGCAATACAGTCACCTGGTTCAGCACAGCTTCAAGAAACTAACTACATTTTTGCCATTCTGTTGCTTTTGCTTTTACTGCAGCATATTCAGTCTCACAACAGAAAGGATAGATAGATAGATGCCTCCACCTTTACGAAAAAAAAAGTAACTGAAAAAGAAATGTTGGAAAGTTGAAATAAAAGTTATTTTTTATAAGTGTTAATAAAACAATGAGTAACCTGGTTTATTAGAGCTGAGATTAAAACAAAATGAGAGTTCCTAAGGTGACTCATTCTCTCCAGGAGCCCAGTTTTGGCCCCAGGCTGTTAAAGTTCTATGTGAGCCTCTCTGTCTGGGAATCTGCAATTAGCAGACTTCTGGAGAAGTCATGAAATGGCATGTTTGTTGTTCTCTCACGCCAGGATCAGGTAACCCCACGCCTACCTTAGCTTGTGTGGGGGCGTGGACACCTTTTAGTACGGTGTGAAATCGTCCTTCCATTTAAAGCGTCCTTCCTTAACCTGATCGGATCAGACAAACAACAAGCGCAAGGGACTCTGTGGGCTTACTGGAACAATCTGACTTCTTCCAGTTATCATGATTCGACTGGCCCGGTCATCATTGGTGTTATTTTTGTTTGGGGTGAGTTCAGATTCATTATGTGTATTTTAGAGATGCCTTATAAAATTAAAAAACCCTGCTTCTCTCAGGTGGAAACCTGCAGCTTTAGGTTTTATTGCGCGCAAAGGGCGTGAGTCTGTATCAACAACACTCCACACTCTGACACGCAAAAGAAATTAAGTCTGTTTTTTATTTACTGATCTGAAAGAAGAAAAAAACCCGCTGACGGCCCTAAAACTTGATGAGATGGCATGAGCTGATTTACAGAATGATGGGTTCATTATTACTATTCACTTTGACGATGCTAGTTTGTAAGGCGGAGTATTGGGGCCATAAAAATAGATTAATGAATAAAACAAAATGAGAATAAATTCGTAATAATATGAGAATAAAGTAATATTTCGAGAGTAAAGTCAACATTAAGAGAATAAAGTCGCAATTACCTGAACAGTCATAATATGACAAGAATTCAGTAGTAGTATTATGACTTTGTTCTTGTAATATTATTGCTTTATTCTAGCACGTGTTTATTCTCGTAATTTTATGACTTTGATCTCGTAATTTTATGTTTTTATTGTATTACTATACTCCTTCTTAGGTTCAAGCTTCTTAAAGTCTGAGAGACATAATTTTCAGGAGCAGGCTGTGTTCTGTAACTGCAAGTGACCTGGATTTAATTAAATGTTTCTATCTGTTGCATTACCTTTAAGCAACATCCTATAATAAATAAAAATTTGTTGTAATTATTTGTCATTTTTGTCTCAGAAAAACAGATTCATTGCAAAACAGAAACTTCGATGACCCAAAAACAAAAACGTAGTTATAATGTGAAAAGTTTATCCCTCTAGCTATGTTTTTCATATTAGAATGTCATGATCATGTTCCCAGTATAACAAAATAGTCCTGGAACCTTCAAAATATTTTCTATTTCATGTTTTTTTTCCGGCTTCAACTGTTTGGTTTGACTGTCAACAATGCTGCGTTTCCATTGTGTCATGACAATATAGCAACCAGACCTGGCTTCTACGGCAAGCTCTTGTAATGACATTACACCAGTTACTTGACTAGTAAAATAAATTTAAAAATTGGTGAAATTTTTATTTGACGTGAAATTTCACCAACTAGCATTTTGTTTTGTACAGTTTAGTTAGACTAAATTCACTCTATTTTATGGCGCAAATTCACAACACATGTTCTCACAAGGCACTTTACAAATAGAGTCAGTACAGTCCTGTCATACAGACAGATTCCAAGCCAAGTCAGTAAATTAAAAATTTTAAATTGTCTCTAAAAGGGGACCCAAGTGCCCAGCATGGTTGGTCAATGTGTGGTCACATGGTTGCAGAAGGTTTTTTTGCACAGATCCTTCAAAGTCCACAATACACCTCCCTCTGCAGTATACATTATGTGTTTTGTCATATATGTGGATTATAACAGTATAGTAAACACAGTGATCATGGTATAAACCAACAATTATTACGAGTTCAGAGCAGGAGAAAATAATTATCAATGAGCTGGAGAATCTCATTTTATTTTCCATGTAGCTAAACATGTCTAAAAATAAAAGTATGCAGTAGAATGTTTGCCTGCTGCACTGGACCAGAACCGAGCAAGGGGAGTGCTTTGAGTGCTTTCCTAACAGCCATGACTGTTAGGATTTATTGTAATGTAATATTGTATGTATAAGTGTATTGGAATTAGGGCTTTTATATGAAATGCCTTGAGATAACATGCTGTGCTATAAGCAGACTGAATTGAATTCAGTTCAATTTAATTTAACTGATTTTACCCATTGGGCAGCATGGCTGTTATAGCTGCAATAAATACTTTATTACAGAATGAAATAAACAATAGAAACAATGTGTCTGAGTCAGACAACATTAATTTTCAAAGAAACCAAGAGTCAGTTTAGGCCTGTGGTATTTTGACTTTACAGCAGGAATGATTTATTTTAACCAAATCCTTCCAATAATTCTGAACATAGATCTCAGTGCTTTACACACAGAATGTAATTTAAATACAGAAATACTACATTAATTCCAAATGATCCCAAATTGATTGTTGTTTTACATTTTCTAAGTTTCTTCAATTAATTGTTGTATAGATGCTGATGGTTGTGGGCAGGAAGCGCTATATTTTCTATAGCACTTACTATTACAGCAGATCTGAAGAAGCATCTGAAAGAAGACTGTTCTTGTATGAGAGTCTTGTGGTCAGGGCTGTCCGTAATGTTCTTTTTACACTCATTGATTTGTAACATCTGGGACTATATTCTACATGAGCACTCGTGGTACTTTTTCACAGGCTGTATTTGTTCTGAGACTTCCTTATTCAGAAGTCAGAGTCATCTGTCTCAGATTTATGTTAGTGCCTGTTTATGTTGAACAATGTGGTCTTGAACACTGATCAAGAGGTCTGTGGCTGAAACATCGCATGCTGTGCCTCCCTGCGCAGCAGGGAATGGTGGGTGGAGCAAACTACCTGAATGTTCCAGGTCTTTGTTATAGAAAGCTGTCCGATGGAGTCTGCCATGACTGCTATTGCAAATGTTCTGAGTAGATTTGGCTTCAGTGAGAAAGATGCGTGCCTTTTTCAGCCATTTCCATTGTCATTGTTCCAGTCTCAGCTTTGCTTCTATTAGCTAATCAACATGAATCATAATCACTTGTTGATGAAAATAATAAAGTCAAGCTGACATCTTAACCAAAGAATTCCATTCAGTATGCAAAAACTTTTACTTAAAATCTTGATCAGACACCCTGCAGAGGGTCAGAGCAACCTTCACCTGCTGAGGTCTTTTGGCCTGCAGGGGGTGCTGCTGAGGACCTTCTTTGGCTCTATGGTAGCTTCGGCCAACTACTACAGTGTAGCATGTTGCAGCAGCAAAAACATGTTACCTACAGTCAAGAGGAAAAAGTTTAAAAAAAAACCTCACCAGAAAGGCCAGTTCCGTGCTAGGATACGACCCTGTGCAGGTGATGGAAAACAAAGAAGGAAAACAACTTTACATAGTACCTTCCAGCCAAAGGCAACTCAAAGTGCTTATACATAACACAGAAGAACTTTAGTGGAAAATAACATTATGGGTGGACAAAGTCACCAATCCCATGCATAAAGCTTTTGCTGAACTGGAGATCTTCTTCAGTGACAGACTGCGACATCCTAGGTGTGTAAGGATCACTACTGTAGATCATTTCCCTCAGAAGCTATTGACTTTCTAACCATCACATCTCTCAGCAAACTCACATACCTCCTGTTATTTGCATATTTTTTTTCCTGGTGAAGTGCGCCAACAAGTCCAGGCAGTATCATTCTGAGCTGTCAGTATAAGCAAAAAAATAAATAAATAAAAATCTAAAGACAGAGGACAAAGCTAAAAAGCCATTGCTTTTTATTCTTGGAAATAATTAATTGTATTTTTCTTGTGTTCACAGATTCAGGCTATTGTTGTGGTAAGAACTCATCTGTTGCGACATAAAAGAGAGTGGGTTCTTCCTCCAGTACCTTTGACGGAAAATCAAGACTACACTCAAAAGGAATTTATTGCCAAGGTGAGAGACTCAAACATACCTCATTGATTCAGACATTTTGGTGTATCATGAGAGAATCACAGGTAAATTAGATTTATTTATGTTGTTCAAGTTATAAAGAATGTTCTGTCTGGAAAGACAAAACAAGCACTGCTGCTGAGTGGACAGTGGTCCATTTTCAGCAGGTACAGTCATCAGGTGAACACAATGTCACTCCTGACTCAAAACAGTCATTATTTTACTAATAATGACTGGAAGTAATGACTAATAATAAATAATGACTAATAATGATGGAAGGGTAGATACTGGGTCAAGTTAGCTCCTGCTGTGTTAATATGCAGAGCCATTTGTTCTGCTTTTCAGCGCAGTGAAATCATTGAGTCTGCTTCTGTTTCAGATCCGATCAGACCGACAGATTGGAACAAATGTTATTTACTCCTTAGAGGGTGTCGGGGCAAACCAGCATCCTTTTCATGTGTTCGTGGTTGACCCTCTTAATGGAAATGTTCGAGTGACCAGAAAGCTTGACAGGGAGGAGATTCCCTTATACAAAGTAAGTTTCCAGCTGTAATTTGAAATAATCTGTGTGAAATGTGAACAAAAAAACTTACATGATTTCCAGATACAGTACAACAAGAGACAGTAATCAGCTTTAACTGAACTATTTACCCTCATTACATGCACTGGTATTCCCACATAACATAGATGACACATGATTAAAATTTGTATTTTATACTAAGATAGTGTTTGGGGCTTGAATGACCTGAGCGCTTAGAATTACAGCAGATATGAAGAATGTCTGACAGAGCATGATTGCTAAGATGTTTCTGAGCTTCTGCAACAATATACATAAAAATCATGAAGATTATCACTGTTCAGTTTTCATTTTTTCATATGGTGTCCTGTTTGAAAGGATCAATTCAGGAATGTTTTCTAACATGACAGTAAAAAAAAAGATGAATAAAAAGTGACACTTTTTCATTCTTGCTTTAGAGATGTTCTAGTGGGCTGTAAATTTACACATTTTCATATCATCTGCTTAAAAGTTTCAGCCAACAGATTTGACCATAAATAGAAAACTGTCTCTATTTAAAGTTTTGAGGGAGCATTTTAATGCAGCAGCTTGTCTGTTGAAACATTTCAGTTGTTGGCAGTGCATAAAGGGTTTTGACACATAAAAAGTGAAGGAGCTGTGTTCACCACCACCACTCCCACAGCTGCTTCTGTGAAACAGCACTGTCCCCTGGATGTGTACAACTGCAAGGAAGTCAACTAAATTTTGTGCACCCTCTGCTGAACACACACGTTACTACTTTCTTTAGTTTGTTAGTTTTGTTTCCTCTCATTTGTGAACGTGGAAGTTCTGAAACAGGGAACTGATTTCAACTCTGAATATCTTTGTTTTCTAAGTATGACAAAGACAACAAGACTCTGATTCATCTGTTTTAGCTTGCTGGTTTTGCTAAATTCCCAAATGGCACTGAAGCAGAGGCAAAAATTGACCTGCAAATTAAGGTCGTAGATGAGAATGACAACGCTCCGACATTTGAGTCATCGGTGCTGACAGCTGAGGTGGACGAGCTTAGTCCTAAAGGTCAGTATGACACATATAAAAACTCATAAAACACTAAAAACGTCAAATGGAATTGGAAAGATGATGCCCTTTTGAATCAGTGTTTTAAATCCATTTTAAATGTATTATTATTATTACACTAAAGCCATTTATTATGGTCAACTTTTGTACTAAATATCATCAAAAGTAACCATTTTTGTCACTTTGGTTTTATTTAAAACTGTTTTTACAGGGACTTCAGTTATCACAATTAGTGCCACTGATAAAGATGATAACACGACGGATCATGCTAAGATCGCCTACGTCATCAAACACCAGGAACCTCGTGATTATTTCACCATGACCAAAGATGGCACAATCTCTGTCAACAATGTCTTGGACAGAGAAGTATGAACTCCACCAACAGCTGCCTTTGTTTCCTGTTATTTTGATATTTTACGGATGTGGCGTGTATGTTTGTGTGTACGGTAAACATAATAGACTTTTAGCAGGGGAAATATATTTGTTTCAAAATCTAAGACTTTACGATTAGTACCAGAACAGCTGCTTTGATATAGGAAAACATTTCCCTGATTGCTGCTCACATGGGACTCGGCATTGACCAGGGATCAGTCTCAGAAGGTCTGCCATCATCTCTTGATTCTGTTGGACCGCTTTCTGCAGCTGATTCCATACATTTTCACATCAGATTTGTTTAATTTCTGAATGACTTCACATGTCACAAAAGTCTTTTTACTTTGGATCCCATTTGACTTTTGCCCCTTTTCCACCGGCTCAGCTCGGGTTCAGCTCACTTTCAGAGCTTTTTTTCGGGGCTGGCCCTGCTTTTAGGGCCCTGCTTCGGAGCAGGTCCTGCCGGGCCGGTGTTCTGACTATCAGTGCTACCTCGTCAGATTTTCCTACCGTAGCACGGATAGATAGCTAAGTCTATCTGTCGGTGCTTTTTATTAGAATTAAACACAGACAAATAAAGATCACCGCAACTCTGTTTTGCACATTAATACGTTGTAGGCCCTATGTCTGTTATCAAATGCAGTGCAGCCACAGCGTGTCCACCGAACTGCGCATGTCACTGTGCTCCTGAAATGATAGGATATGCTCACACTAATAACACACCTCTATTACACAGCTTCAATCTCACATAGTATCGCTACCAACGTCTATTTAGCAAAGTTTAATAAAAAAAAAGAGTGTAATTAAACTAAAAATATTTTTAAAATATAGGGACAAAATAACTCACAATACAACGTATTTTGTCCTGATTAACCGCCAAACAACGACTTGTTTATAGTATTAACGACTTTGCAGACGTCAAACTAAAGTCATTTATAAATAAAAACTAAAAACAGGAAGTAATACAGCAGTTTAACGAAAACCATGTATAAAATAAATTAAATAAAGCTTACCATAATCTTCGATGAAATAAAACACGAGATACTTCCACAGGTAGGACGTATTTATAAGAAATCTTTTTTTTATTTTATTTTATTTTATTTATTTTTTTTTTTTTTAATAAAAAATCTGCTGTGTAAGCAGTATATGCCGTAGCGTCGATGTGCGCATGCGGATTACCACAAGGTAGGACGGATTTATGGTTGGCACAGATGAACAGAACACCTGTTCTGGTTTCGTGGGTGACGCAAGCTTCGCTCCTGCTCACTGATTGGCTGTGGGCGTGGACAGACGGAGCAGCAAAGAGAGAAGAAAAACGAAGGCGCGACTTTTCCAACTGGCTACAATACGGAAGTGATGGAAGATACAAACAAGCCGTGAACTAAGAGATTCTTTGCTTCGGATTTCAATATTCAGCGGCAGCTCGATGGAGCAGTGAGGAATGAGTCGTTTTTGTTAATGTAGTGGAGAGATTGGAAAGTCTCGTTAGCCGCTTCGGAGCCCCACGCAGCCCCACGGTGAACACCGACTCAGATGCAGCTAATGCCGCTGCTGATCTCCAGCCAGGTGAGCAGTTTGTAAATCTGTCTGCTTTTTACTATAGTTAAGGTCGCCTACATACAGTCATGGAAGACATTTGAAAAACAAAGTCTGCTGTATTTTTATTGCTCAAACACAACATGCGCATTTTCTGTAGATACTCAGTTTCACATTCCTCAGTTATAAATAACTGTCAATATTGTACAGCATGTCGCCTTCATTTGGTTTTTATGTCTTTGCGTGAATCTACATGCTTCGATTGTTTCTCATTTTACTGTTGTTGCATTGGAGTTTCCCCCATTGTGAGATAATAAAACAAGTTATATATTCTATTATTGTATTGTAAAATGGCTACATATCAGTTCTAAGTAAACGGTTATGAACTATTAATTGTAGAGGACATAAAAGTAAACAATAAACTTGAAAAAAACAATAGTTGTATTTTATCCATGGCTGTATGTCTGCATAAGTCTAAAACTTACAAGTAATTATGTTTTGTATTAAATTTACAAAACTATTGCAGTTACTTATAATTCTCTATGTCTGGATGGTAAAAAAAAAAGTTTGCATTTATATAAAGAAACGTCTGTTTTAAATAATTCCTTCTGTGTATGTAACTTCCACATTAGTAACTGTGTTATTTATCTACATTTATGTGCTACAAGCTATAACATGTCATGTAAACTTTCCCAGGGAGCAGAAGAAGAGGAACATGGTTGACATGATGGAGAACGATGAGAACTGTCAGAACAACTGGATCTCCTTCAGGAGGAAGCAGCTACCAGCAGAGATGGCAGAGCTCCATGGAGAGGGTAGAGGCAAACAGAAGAAAAATAAAAGCTGTTGTGTCTCAATGAACAAAGTCTCTTTTTTAATACTCTCTCCACACATTATTGTACATACTGTAGTTTGTTTGGCATCAAGTTCCTAATATAATCCTCCCAAAATGTGAGGGACTTTAGACAGAGTGAAAATAACATTATATTGTGTAAATTTGTCATTGACACTTAACATTGTAGATTACCAATGAAGGTATCTAAAAGTGAAACATTATTCAGCAAACCAAACATTTTGACATTGTTATCAGGGTTGCTATTAACAAGAACCCAAAATACAAATCATGTTTGTTCATTTCTATGTTGTACAACATCCTTATATCCACTCTGTTCAGCTGACTTACTGGAGAATCTTCAATGTAAGAAAATGTGTCCAAAACCCCTAACCTTAGTTAGTGATAAACAAGATTGAGTTTAAACTTTTAAGCCCCCGATCAATTCTTAGTGACCAAAATGTGAAAACATGGAAGGTTTGATTAAAACTACAACCAGTCAGATTAGAAGGAATACAGCTTTATTTGTTCTCAGTATAACTTGAACATCAGATGAATTATAATTAAACATATTGAAGTTAAAAACAACAGATTGTTAATGCACTTCAACTGTGTGAGAACATCAGCCACATTTTTTAAGTTAGAAATGTTTCATCAGCACATTGAGCTCATGTGATTCCTGCTCCAGAAAGGTGAAGGTCTCTGGACAGCCTGAAGGTAAACACTGACGGACAGTCAGGAAGATGGAAACTGATGAGACATCCTACAACTCAGAGGCTGCAGGAAGAATGATGGTCTGCAGCGGCAGTTCACCAACATCTGAAAACACATTGAATTATATTATGAATGAATTCTGACACTATTACGTTATTTGCAACACCCTGACTAACATTAGCGCATGTATATTTGGCACTATTACAAGTTTTATAGTAGTTTAATACAAAAATCGTCGTTAGCTCACCTGCACAGTCAGAGCCACCTGCTTTTGTTCTGCTACAAGGCGGAGACCAGCTGTCCTCCTCCTCGCCACATCGCAGCTTTCCTCCCACTTCGCATTTTCTTGAAGTCTCAGAAAAATCATAATCAGACTATAAAAAATAGCTCAGCTCTCTCTTCTTCTTTTGTATCAGAAAAACAAAAGCACAGCACATGACTCCTGGAGGCGGCACCCTACTTCAGAGTCGAGTCGGGCCGATAGAAAAGCGGTCACTCCGAAATAGAGCCGAGCCGAGCTGCTGAAGTAGAGCCGGTGGAAAAGGGGCATATGCTCCTCAGATCTGGAACCAACTTCCTTTAAAGCCTGAGATGTGCAGAAACCAGGGGCGATTCTAGGATCTGACCTTTAAGGGTGCTTAGCCCCCAGCTGGGCTAAGACCCAGGAGAAGATATTCGTTGGTGCAGTTTTCTAAATCTAACTGCTTATTTACATAAATTCACAAACAAAATTGAGAGACATGTCAGTACTTCATAGCACAAAAGAACAATGTTCATTTTACTCAAACATATACTTGTACAGTAAAGAGTAAAATCAGAGAAAGTGATTTTTTTCCCCGAGGTGTATAAACTCAGTTTGAAACAGAATCTCAAGACCACATCATACCTGCCAACATCTGCTAACATTAACGAGACACTAGCAGCTGTGGAGAGACACAGTCCTAGTGGGTTCTGCTCTCCCGGAAAGTAAAATAAAATCTACTCAAAACTATGCATTTCCAGTCATTTGAAGAACATTTTACTAAATTTATAGGATTAATAAACCTAAAACCAGTTTATTATCAAGGTAGAAGGTCAGATTAATGACTAGTGAAAACTAGTCATTAACCTGAACTTTATTTGAAAATCTTACTTAGAAATTCCATCACCCTTATTTTATCTAAATGTTATGCGGCTGTTGGCCTTTTTTCTTTAAACAAGAATGAATGTCCATCTATGGAAAAGTAGACATGATGAGTCGAGGTTTTAATATTTCAGCTCACAGTTTATGAAGTGAGACAATCATAGTTTCAGTACCAAACACCTTTCTATTCACACAGAAACAGCCTAACATTCTGCACTGTTCTTTAGTTTGACCTTATTTAAGTGACTCCAGAGAGATTTGAGAAATTAATTACAAAACAACACAACAGTCACTAATCAAACTTCAAAAAAGACCAATAAGAGTAATTAACAAGGCTAAGGACCGGGATCAGACTAACCCATTATTTATCCAAATATTTTGCACATAGGCTATACAACATTTTGTACAGAACTACAAAATACTCTTCAAATAAATAAAGCCAATACTGTACACAATTTCATTCATAAATATAAAAATAATTCTAAATTAAATACCGCATTGCCACTTAAAATTGCCCATTGCAAAAAATCACTAAGCATAATATTTTGCATTGCAAATTGGCATCTGAATAAAGGTGCTGATGATACAAGTCTGGCCCCTTATAGCTGGTTTATATATATATATATAGATAGATATAGATATCTATCCATATATATATATATATATACTATATATATAATGGTCTTTACTCTTTTCTTTGGACGCTGGTACTAGACCAAATTTACCACGGGGGCCAGTGCAGACAGTGTTTTTATGGAGACACTTAAAAAAGAATTAAACAAATATTAATATTTCATCATTTAATAATGTGAGCCAAAGAGCCACTTGTGTCTCCAGAGATTCAGGTTGCAGATCCCTGATTTGGTAGATGGAAAGAGTGATCCTATCTTGATACAGCAGCTAAAAGTGCAGTACTATAATGTTTGATTCATTAAATTGTTATTAAAAATAATTTTAACGTATTTTTAATAATACCTTAAAAATAAAATAGTGAAGGTTTAAAAAATATCTTCCACTGAATATTTAAAAAAGACATTTATTTAGTGTAATTTCTACAAAACCCCTCTTGGCCCCCATCTAGAACCGCCCCTGGCTTGCAGGTCTGGGTCTGGTGCATTTTTGCTTAGCATGTTTTTTCTTCATTGATAGGAAGTCAGATTATCCAAATTGGTAAACCACATTGATAAAATATTAGTGAAATAATACATTAAATATAAAATAAAATATATCAACATTTCTGAATTAATGTTGACTCCGTATTTTACGGGATGGGTGGCAACCCTATTCAGGGGGTGCTGAGATACAGTTTTAGGGGTGCTAAAGCTAAAGCACCCCTAAAACTGGACTAGAATCGCCACTAACAGAAACTGCCAGCACCATTGAATCAGAACTTAAAACATTTTGTTTACAGGAACATTTGATCAGAGTGTCTGTTGGCCTGAGCGCTGATGATTTATGATTAAATTTGGATTTGTTTTTTTTTGTATGGCACTTTGGATGGCCTTGTGTATATATGGTGCTATAAAAATAAATGCATTTGATTTGTTAGTGTAACAATAAATTATATTTTTCTTTCAGAAAGATAAATCAGTCCTGCTGACAGTGACTGGCCAAGATATGTACGGTGCATCAGGGGGACACATTGCAACAGCCACTGTCACTATCAACATTCGGGATGTGAATGACAACCCCCCAACTTTGGAAAAAGAAGCAGTAAATATTTCATTTAGTTTTTATCATTTATACTGGAACAGTTAGAACATGTTGCTATTGAGGTTTTCAGATGTTATAATAGTTGTGGAGTGGACAGCAGTATTGATGTTACTGCCTCTATGTGGTTCAGTAACAAAATATTTCCTCCTTTAATGTCAGGCTTCTTACAATCAGTGGGACCATGACCACCTTCTTCCTGTTAGCATTTGGGACAGCAACACCTAAACAGATGGGTTCACTCTAAGAACATGATGATTTTTGATATTTTAGGACAGTTATTTGTTATCAATCGTCTTCTGTGACAATAACTGAAAATCTAAGCCAACATTTTTTGTTCACATATTCAAGTCAAAGAATTTCTGATTAAGAAATGTTCTGTTTAAATCAATATTACTGGATTACTGTATAAATATTACCGGATAAAAACATGTTTTACTCTTTTTTTTAACAGTATGAAGGAGACATTGAAGAGAACACATCTGGTGTTGAGGTGATGAGGATCAAAGCACAGGATCTGGACATTGATATGGACAACTGGGAAGCTGTTTTTGAAATCGTCCAAGGCAATGAAGATGGATATTTCAGCATAAAAACTGATCCCGTCACCAACGAGGGCATCCTGTTTCTAGAAAAGGTATCATACATTTTTTACCCAGAGGATAAACAGTTGAGGCCAAAATTATTCACAACCCTGAGGAATTAAAAGTTGTTGTTTTTTTATTTGACTGGGATGTTTCCTGTGAGTGGAAATAACTTTAGTGTTTTGGAGTAACCCAGCCAGAGTAAAGACATGAAGCTAATAGAGAATCAGGAGGGAGCTATAGGTTTGGAGAGCCAATAAAGATTTCATTGTCTTATTGGCCACCTTTTATAGACTGATATAAATAATTTTTTAAGATACTTTTTTCATAAAATGTCAATATCTACATTGATATTCTGTTTACATTGTTTTTGGATTCTGGTCTCATTTCCTGTCAAGGACAAACTTATTTGTTAAATGAAAATCATATTTTACCCAAATTTGCTAGTTGTATAAATAATTTTGGGCATAACTAAAAATGCCCATAATAATCCTTCATTCACGAGTATACGTCCTTTTTCAAGACAAACACAAATTCCTGACTCACTGCAACATATCACCATTCACAGCACACACTCGGATACATTTGACAAACATGTCATGCTACCATGTTTGTCTCCAAACTGAGTATATTTCTATATATTACTGGTAAAGTGATCACACAACTACTTTTGTTTTCTACTAAGTCACTTTTATTTCTCCCAAAGACAAAATTAATGATGTATTTGAAACATGATTTCTCTAAATGTAGCTACCAAAAGAAGCGTTATTCTGTATGTCACATGTGTCTATTGTTACATACCACTACTCTCACCCTTGCTTGTTCTTCTTCTTTTGACTGGTTACGGGAGAGTAGGGCCAGGTACATATTGATGTAAACAAAAGGAAAACAGAAAAGAAACAAAACGGGCACCCGACGGAACACACAGTGTGGTGGGGCTTATATGTCCGATCAGCGCTCCTCAACCAGCTGACATCCGTTGAGAAGGGCAAGCCTGTACGATCCTTCGTCCGTCAGACAATAGTTTGTCTGTTCAATGGTTTTTTTTTCTTAATATATATAGTTTTTCTCTTTTCCTAAAAATACACCACTTGTGATTTTGTAGGTACAGGGCCGGTCCAAGCCTCCATGGGGCCCTAAGCAAAATGTGGTTTTGGGGCCCTCTAGTTCTGCTAACAATGTGGACCGGCTGCAATCAGCAGTCCGATCATTAGATCATTCACACACCTGCTTTAAACTTATTGTATCTCTGGCAGTGCTGTTTACATTATGTACATGTATAATGTAGGATACATTTATTGGCCAACTGATTTATCGACCAGTTGATTTCTGGGTGCCGATTTCCTTAATTTTGGGGGATCATGATCAGCTGATACTTACATGTAAAGCCCTTCTTATCCCTTGATCTGATCTTTGTCAGCAAAGGTTTATAAATCATCTCTGTCCTCTTCTGCTCTGCAGTGAGAGGTTTGGCTGACAGACTGGCCCACCAGGTCAGGTCTGAATATTTCCTGTTAACAATATTCACCCCATTGTTGCCAACTCACCAACTTTCTTGCTATATTTAGCAAGATTTCAGACAAAAAAAAATTCATATCTGCCAAAATCAAAATCAGCAGATCAGGCTTTTTAAAGATCGGTAACCAGGGATCGGCCAGAAAACTGCAATCAGTGCAGCTCTACACACATATTCATGACATTCTTTGATTAAATTAATTTTTCTTAAGCGTTACCCCAATAGCTAAACATTTAATTTATTCCAGGTGAGTCTTTCTCCCCTGAGAATGTGGATTGGTACTGGACTGATTCTGAGCCTTCAAATGATTTTAACAGAAGTTTCACTTAACTTAGAAGTTGTGTAAAATAATGTCCGTTTTTGCCACAAAATGATTTTGCTCAGCAGCAAACAACATTTCCCCAACTGCAGCATAGAGTATCTCTTCAATGTAGCAGCTATGTAGCCTGACGTAAAAACATTTTGCTAGACAATGTCAAACATTGAGAAGTTTTAATTATTGTTATCAAACATTATCAAACATTATCAAACACGGTGTTTTGAAGCCAAAAATACGTCAGAAATATACAGAGCCAACCATGAGAATCAGTTCATTTAAAGTTTAAACTCAGTTTCAGACAAACACAAAGACCCTAGCATAAATGTTTGGCTGTTGAACTGAACCGTTCCAGGCCGCTATCAAGCAAATTTTCTATTAGCAGCTTTACAAATATTTTACATTACATTACATTACATGAAGCTGAAGTTGGTTTCCAATTCTAGCTTCCGATTCGGGAAATGGCTAAAGGGCGATTTAGAATAATTATAACCATGTTTGGGATTCGTGAAACCTTTTTCTGATTTGTGAAACTTCACTTCACTTAGCAGACCGCTGCAGAAGATCTTTCCTTCCAACAGCCATCACCATCTACAATAACTATTTGAAGAATTAATGAGTTACACCAACATTTAATTTCCCATTGGGATAAATAAAATGGTTTTGAATTAGAATTGAATTTGAAAAACATGCATGGAACAAGTGTGAATAGTAATCTAAACTTTAGCGAAGTTTTACAAATCACGTAAAGGTTTCACAAATCCCAAACATGGATTAAAATATTCTGCTATTAGAGCAGAATAATATAGTCCAGGTTTGAAGTGTCTAGGTGTTGTGGTTTTGGAATTAGAGCAGTTCTAATATGAGCTAGATGCAAAAAAGGGCAAAAATGGCATTTTATTGAAGTTTCACAAGTCAGAAAAAGGTTTCATGAATCAAAAACAATGTTCTAAATATTCTGCTATTAGTTGAAAATAATCCAATCCAGGTTTGAAGAGTCTAGGTGTTGTAGTTTTGGAATTGGAGCAGTTATACTATGACATAGATCCAAAAAAGTGGTGAAATCAACCTTTTTTGAAGTTTCACAAATCAGAAAAAGGTTTCACAAATCACGATCATGGTTCTAAATATTCTGCTATTAGAGCAGAATAATGCAGTGTTGGTTTGAAGTGTCTAGGTGTTGTGGTTTTGGAATTAGAGCAGTTCTAATATGAGCTAGATGCAAAAAAGGGCAAAAATGGCATTTTATTGAAGTTTCACAAGTCAGAAAAAGGTTTCATGAATCAAAAACAATGTTCTAAATATTCTGCTATTAGTTGAGAATAATCTAGTCCAGGTTTGAAGAGTCTAGGTGTTGTAGTTTTGGAATTGGAGCAGTTATACTATGACATAGATCCAAAAAACAATAGTGAAATCAACCTTCATTGAAGTTTCACAAATCAGAAAAAGGTTTCACAAATCACGATCATGGTTCTAAATATTCTGCTATTAGAGCAGAATAATCCAGACCAGGTTTGAAGAGTATGGGTGTTGTAGTTTTTAAACTAGAGTCGATTAAAGATGCAGAAGGTAGTGAAAAATTAGGTGGAATCACCCTTTAGCCATTTCTCGAATCGGAAGCTGGAATCACGGAAGCTTATGATACATGCGAAGCGTGAGGTACCTACCGCGGCCACCAGGGGGCCCCAAATAGCAATTTATTTTTTTCTTTTTATCCATAAAATAATGATTTCTACATACATTATCAAATATATATTATTGTAAAAACAAATCAGTTCACAGTGAAATTGTGTGTTTTTAATATTATAATGACACAGAAATTATTACTAAAAAAAGAAAAAAAATCCGCTCTACTGAGGGGACCCCAGTGGCCCTGGGGCCTTAAGCGACTGGTTAGTTTGCTTATGCTTTGGGCCGGCCCTAAAAATCCTCTAACGTCCAGCCAGTTTTTCCAAAAAATCAAAACAAAAGAAAACAAACTTCATCCCGGCCAAAACATCCGACTCTCCCCTCTGGGTGGATCCTTGGAACTCTTGTTCCTTCCAGAGCCTTTCTCCATCGTACTTTAAGTTATTTTTTCTTAACAAAAACTCCGCTGCTGCAGCAGCTTCAAACACGCCACGCATTACTCATCAATCTCAGGTGTGTCACCATCCCAGCTAAAAACACTGGGGCTGGCTGTGCCTTCCACCCCCACCAGTGAACCGTCAAAGGTGCCAAAATAAAAACAACAAACCAACAATCAGTTGGTTTCAACAGTTCATTAAAGGCGGTCAGTCACTGATCAGGTTACAATAACTGTGCTTGCAAAAGAAAATCCTGTTTTTATTGAGTGACTCTGACTCTGACTCTGAAACTTAAATTCTTACACAAATACTAATGCACATAGATTTTAAAGAATCATAACTGTATAAGTCTCAACTGACAAGAAAATATAGTTTATCCACACATGCAGCTGAATGAATAAGTTTTTATTTTTCTGTTCCTTTTACAGCCTGTTGACTTTGAGGATGTAAAAGACATGAATCTGGCGCTAGCAGTGAGGAACAAAGCTCCACTGGTTGATGGATCTGGTTCAGCTGGTGGAGCTAATATAGGTTTTGGAGGAGGAGCCGGTGGTGCCGGCGGTGCCGGTGGTGCCGGTGGGTCCAGCGGTGCCAGTGGGTCCAGCGGTGCCAGTGGCAGTGGTGCCACTGGTGCCAGTGGTGCCAGTGGTGCCAGTGGTGCCAGTGGTGCTAGCGGGGCTGGTGGTGCCTGGGGTAGCAAATTTAAAACCTATCCAATAAAAATCAATGTAAAAAACCAACCAGAAGGACCACATTTTGAACCCAAAGTCAAATCTATCCCCATCAAGGAGGGAACACCCATCGACGTGAATAAAGTGATTGCCAGATATCCTGCAATCGATAAAGATACTGGGAAACCAGCAGAGGATGTCAAGTAAGTGTATACACAAGCACAAAGCTTATCAATTTTAAATTACAGCTTCAATTTTATTTTATAAAATGTTTTCTGTTTCTGATGCATAGATATTTAAAAGGCTCAGACCCTCAGAACTGGCTCAGCATTGACCCCAAGACAGCTGAAATCAAACTGAACAAGATGCCTGACAGGGAATCCCCATTCCTGGTCAATGGGATGTACATGGCTGAAATACTCTGCATTACCGAAGGTACTGTTTTATTATTTAAGGTTTATCATTTTACGACACAATTTTAGAACTAAGTTGGAATTCCAGAATATACCTGTTCCCTTGCTCCTTTAAACTGAGATGAGAAAAATATCTAATTATGAAATATCTACCCACTGTAAGTTTAAATTGTCATGATGACGTTAATTGCAGCATTATATCTTATTCAAGTTCAACAGGCAGAAAGTAGTAAGAATCCTTTCCATCTTCCTATTGTAGCAGTTCTGTTACGGTGTTTTCACGCCTGAGCTGTTCATTGAAATTAAAATAAATTCTAGTTTATTTCTCCTCTTCTTCTGGTTTACTTTTTGGTGTAAATACCAGCACAGCAAATCGTTGTGGTGTGTGAAACCAGAGCAATGATACCAAGACAGTTTGGAAGAGGTGGACTCAGTATTTGAGAAACGATTGCTTCCTGGAGGCGTGGACTCTGTTCAAGTTTTCAGTTTTACCCTGTTACTAACATTTGTCCATGACGTATGTAATGCGCCAGTTCAACGCTAAGAAGCTTATCGGGAATTGCCTGCACTGTGAACAACCATCCTTAACTGCAAAGAGAGAAGAGCCGATCCGAAAGAAACGGCTGACGATGTTAGTTCAGCTTTCGGTAGCGTGGCTTGCTCAGACTGAACGACTTAGTTCAGTTCTTCTGCTGCCATTGTGAAAACTACAGGCAGACTACAATTCTAAAACAGTGCAGAAAATCGATATCATTGTTCACAACTTCTCTTTCTGTTCTTTGGTTAGCCCGGTAGAAAATCTACCAGAGGAATCCACTTCAAGAGGAGAAAGTCCAGTCAGACCACTGAAGTGCGATTAGGATTGAGTGGAATTGTGTAGGAAGGCAAATGGCCAAGCTGACCTCCACTAGTGTTTTTAGGGAAAACATTAAAAACTCCAATAGCAGAAAAGAGTTGACTCAGTTGTCTGATAAACCTGCTACAGCCAGGTTTATGAGACAAAATAAAGGATCACAAAATGGGATATTAATTAATAAGGGTTTTAAAGATAGGCATCTTCTGGTCAATAATCTGCATTTATTTTTTTTATATTATTTTTATAATTCTTTTAGTAAATTATAAACGAAAAAAAGGTTGGTTGATAAATGACATGTTTACACGCTCAGTGAGGTAATAATGGTAATAATAGACAGCTGTAGAAAGGTGTGTTTAACTACAACTCTGCTTCCTGGTCTGGACCTAATGCTAGTGTTAATAGTTTTAGAGTAAAGAATCGTTTGCATTGTGTTAACTTCCCAGAAATCCCTCATATTGAGTGTACATGCAGCCACAGTGGAGAAGAAATACTCCACTTTAACAGGAAGAAACCTTTTTATTTTAGACATAATGGTTGATCTCTATGTCAGCTAATGATTTATTTCATTCCTACCTTCTGCTGCTGATTTTGTTACCATCACAATATGGGCTAATAAATAAATTTAACATGTAATGTGTGTGTGTGTGTTTTTTTTTTTTTTGCAAGAGCCACATAAACAGCAGAAAAGTAAATGGTGAAATCTTCAAACATTCCTAATTGATATATATATAACTGACAGTATCATTTGTGTGTGTGTTTAAGATAAATTAAGGTAAATAAGTAAAAACAAATACATATTTACATATTACATGGTCCTATTTTACTAACTAAAGATTCTAACTTTGTGTCTAGTTGTTCTTCAGACTCCATTTACTTTTCTGAAAAAATAAAAAACAGAAATCAGGAAACACTACAATGCCAATAAATAAACACATAGAAAATGTTCCTTTAATGTGGAAAAATATGACATTATTTAAAGGACAAAAACTGTCTCCTTAACTGTGTTACTGAGAAAAAGGGGCAAACTAATACTTGAATGATTAACTGTTTTTGCTTTATGATTACAGGAATGCCAAGTAAAACAGCGACTGGCACGGTAGCCATCCAGGTGGAGGATCTCAATGACCACTGCCCTGAGCTGACCAGTAACTTCATGCCTGTGTGCAAATCCAACAAGAGGATCATTGTTAATGCCAAAGATGAAGATGCATTTCCTAATGGCCCACCTTTTAAGTTTTCCATTCTCCCTGGGAGCACAACAGTAGATTGGAAAATGATGCCTTATAATGGTAAGATAATGTATGAAGCTACATAATTTGTAAAGAAAATTTAAATCCTGCAAATATTAATAAAAATCACATTATGTTATGTTTTTATAAATTTCATGTTCCCCATGACAAGATTTTCATAAAAGTAACAACATAGAAAACATGTTTTTCATGAGTGACATCTTTTCAACTGATAATAGTAGGATTAGGGCTTTGACAAAAAAAGACTGCAGGGATTGCATGTTGACATTGTTGAAAACAAAGTAACATAATTTCAGATGTTTGAATGCTGAGTTATGACGTAGATGGTAAATACTAAAGAAAAAAGGCTGCAGGTGGTATGTAATGTAGTCAGTGTTCACAGCAAGTTCCCAGCAGTAGTTCCCACTTCTTTTACCACCTTTGTGCACAGACTTTGGTCTAGACACACATACCTATGTGTGTTTTCATGATTAGAGACAAATAAACACACAAATATCAGACAGATGTGTCTGATAACAAATCTGTTAGGGTGATGACAAGGAGGCCTCCCAACCTCAAAGCTCATCACTCTGTGCTTTATTTTTTAATAATTTCAGTAAGGATTTAACGGTGTAACGATTTGATTGTAATGGCAACAAAGATTTTTTCCACTGAGTTTAAAAAAAAGACTTCTATAAAAACTGATCCTCTGTTTGTAGAGTTTTATTATTTATTAAGAGCTCCTGTCTCATTTCCAGTCAGAAACAAATGTCTGTTTTGAAAGAAGATAATTTTGAACCTATATTAGCCAGAGGTGTTAATCATTTGGGTTGAACTTTACAGACTTTCTGTTACTCAGACGATAAGCTCAATCCCACTACATGTTTTTGTTGACATCCTTCTGGACTTTTTCTCTCTAATTGGGTTTGGAGACTCTCAGATGCATCACTGCAAATGATCCTTTTCAGTCCCACTTTTCCCTTGACAGGCAGGTTTTTGTTGACTCAGTTAAAATAGACTTTATTACCTTCTAAGTGATTTTACAAAACTATGCTAAAAAAGCTATGCATTTAACATGTGTAACTGACTGCTGCTGAACTTTGGCAAATGGGAAGAAATAAATTGTATTTAAAACAATGTTTGAAATTTGACTTTGTGTGTCATTAACTCATTAACTAAATGTTCTTGAAATGTATATGTCTGTTAGGCTCTTTGCGCTTGACTAAAGATAAATTAGAATGTGAAAGTTTTAATAATGCATGTGAAATATGTTGTATTTGACAGATACTGCAGTAGTTCTGACGACATATGATGATGTGCGGCCTGCCCACAGCGATCTGATGCTTGTGGTGGAAGACCAACAGAAACTCTCCTGTCCAAAACCACAAAAACTGACAGTCTTTTTCTGTGACTGTACGGAAATAGATGACTGTTCAAACAAAGAAACCATTAAACGGATTGGGTCAAAACCAGCATTAGGACCTGCAGGCATTGGACTTCTTTTTCTGGGAGTTTTGGCCATACTACGTGAGTGTAACTCACTACTTATTTCATTGAAAGATTGATGATGAGCTTTGGCCTTGCTTAAGAGGCAGATGTGAGATGGTCAGAGAGAACTCACACTGCTTAGCTCTAATTAGCTCCGAGCTGAAGAAACTTCATGAAGTCAAGTTTTTTATATAGCCCCTTTCTCATATTAAAATCCCATGGTGCTTCAAAAAGACAAGGCATGAGAATGAAAACATGACTGAGAAAAAACAAAACAAATGAAATGATAAAGATAATTCCATTCAGTGTCAGTGTCAATTTATTTATAATGAACTTTAGAAACTGCTATGAAAATGCTCTGTTGTGTTCATAAAACCACAGATAAAAACACATACGAACAATAACAAATTAAAACAGACAGAACAAGTAAATTACAATGTCAGGAGCAATTAGGAGCAGTGATGGCAAATGGCCGGTCTCCTCTGCTTTTCACCCTGGTATTCATGATCCTTTGAATAAAGTAAATCCTACATTGTGTATTATTGTGTAGAGCATCTGGCAAACTGTTGAAACAGGATGTTTGTAGTTTAGAACTAGCTGATCTGATGATATTACCTGCAGTGTCAGCAACAGCTGATGTAAGAATGTATATATTTGGCAAAATAGCACTGGTGAACCCTCTTAATAAGTAAGATAGAGGAAAGCTTAATGCTAATTGTTGGATATGTCCACTGCTGAGACTACACTTCACAGTAATATGTCCTGGGTTACACCATCTGTTGTTGACAGCCGCTCCTCTTTAATCGCTGTCTGCTTGTATCGTAGGAAAGCCTGGCAGAGAGATGCTGAAATCAGAGACATGAGCATACTGTTGGTATACTCTTAATTGAATTATATACTTTTGTCTTTCAGTTATTCCCTTTTTGATGATACTGGTCCAGTGTGGGAATCTGTCAGCCTATAACGACATGTTTGCTAAGATGCCTTATGAAACAAAACAACATCTCATTTCATACAACACTGAGGGCCAAGGAGAACTAACGGTGAGACAAACATGTTTACAAGCTTGACTTGACTTTTGAGAGCAGCACACTTGTTGTACCTAGTATTTGTTTGTTTTCAAAAGACATTTATTGGAAAGTTGTATATTGAGCTTCTGACCTAATTTGACAAAAATATACAAAGATTTTGTGCTAAAAAATATGCATCCTTGACCCTTTATAGGAGAGTGCGTTCAAAAATCTTCCTTTACAAAGTCAAAAATCTGACGTTGACTTTGTACAAATGGTACAAAGTTCAGGTTTTGGAATGGAGCAGTCTGTTGCTTCCATGTACCAAGGTGCTTCAAGTGAGTACAGAGACGGACTGTTGGGGATGTCTCATTGGGAGAAAAGTGGCTCTCACTTTGAGTCTGAAGGCAGACAGTCAAGAGGAGGAGCTGCAACAGAATGTTTCAATGACATCTCATTGCCAGACAGCTACCTGAGAGGATACTACAACAACAAGGTGAGAAATCAATGTTCACAGACATTTTTAATCATTTGCATTTCAGCAAGACAAATGTAAAGGCAAATATCTGCAATCCTTCCTGTTCATGGTCCAACATTTGCTACTCTTGCAATACTAATGTTTCCCATCATCTTTTCTCTCTCCGTTTTGTACCAATGTACAAAACTAATAAATCCCATTGCAACTAATAAAAGTGCTGAACTTCATGTACAGTGCAATCACTGTACATGAAGTTCAGCACTTTTATTAGTTGAGAACAGAATTAACCAGAGGACATTTTTGAACAAACTCTGCATCACAGGCCTTATTGTTGAGAGCATTTTGAGGCCTATATAATGGCATCAAAAACAGAATTTGTTATAATAATCAGGTTGAGCTTAGTGATTTGCTACCATGTCAAGTATTTTTTTTTATTCCTTAATACATCCTTTAGTCAAATAGACAAACATAAGAGCAGGTAAACAGAGTAATGATCCACTTGTTCTGAAAGTCAGAATTTAGACCTGGGAATACCAAGTTCCTCTTAACAGTGTTGCAGTTTTAGATCAGGAGGATCTTCTAATCAGAGTAACTATTAAGAAAGCTTTTAGCAGTGAACGCTTTTTATTCGTACAAAGACTGAACGCACTGATTAAGTGACAATTACAAAGTAGTTATGCAAGAGTGTGTAGGCTGGGATCATCAGACCTTTCAATACAGAATTCCTGGAGTTTCACTTCATTTTTAAAATGAAAATGATTTGAATACTTCTCATTCTTTTAATGCTGGTAAAATCTGCATTGACATGTTTTTTTTAACCATGCTGCCTATACACACATTTTTCATTACAGTTCCATCCTCCAAGCATCCTCTCTCTCTCTTTCTCTCTCTCTCTCTCTCTTTCTCTCTCTCTCTCTCTCTCTCTCTCTTTCCTACTCTTTTGCTTATTAAAGGGTTTCATAATTTGGTTAATATGCAGACCTTGAAGTCAGGATTGGTTTTTCATTTTTATATTGTTAATGTGAAAACAAATAAACTCTTAATTTCCTACAGCTTGCTAGTGGAGATGAGAAGATTGTGCAAAAAGATCACATGTTGGTGTTTGACTATGAAGGCACTGGCTCCTCTGCTGGCTCCGTTGGCTGCTGCAGCAATTTGCAACAAGACTATGACCTGGAGTTCCTTGATAATCTTGGACCAAGCTTTAAAACACTTGCTGAGATATGTGGAGGTAAAAAAGTCCAAACTGAGACAACAAAGGTGGACACTCCTCTACCTAATCCTTCTGTAAATAACATTCAAGTGTCAGTACCAAAGTTGGTGACAAGACAAGAGATGTCCTTGCCATCCAAAGTGCAGCCAGCTAAGTCCACAACTGAGCAGACTTTAATCAGTAAAACTAGTAAAACAACTGAGCATGCTAAAATAAGGGAGAGCAAGGCCACAGTGAGGGAAGGGATGACCTCAGTGCAAACAGGGAAGGCACAGAACCAGATGCTAGTTGTAAACCAACAACAACCTGTCTATTTCACCACTGCACCCATGCTGCAGCCCATACAATATGTTGTTCAGCAGCCACTTCAGAATGCCATGATACTAGCTGAAACACCTGGCCCTAACATTCAGCACATGGTAATGGTTAATGGCACTGACTTTGGCTCTTCCCAGGGAGTTATTGTTCAAGGCCAAACAATGATGCCTAGTGCCCAACCCCAGAGCCTTGGGGCAGTTCTGGTGGACAGCAATGGGATCCAAGGAACCACTGGCAACATGGTCCACTCAGGAAACTTCTCTGGCGCCCAAAATATGATGGTTGTTGAAGGCCAGGTCCCCGTAGGAACAGTGAAAGTATTAAATGGGAATGAGGCTAGGCTCATTCAAGGTGGTACAATGCTAAATGACCTGTCAGGATGTCAGACAATGCTGAAGATTGGGGAGTCAAGCAGCATAGGGCAGCAGCTTCAGGATGGAAGAGGTGTCTTTCAAACAGCTGAAGTCGCTGGGGTTCAAAACCTTCATGACCTCAGTGCTGGGGAGTCCAGTTGCTCTAAGAGTCGCACCTCTTCCAACACACTCAGTACAACCCGTACTATTCATAAAACTGTTGTGCAATAGTCAGGAGAACTAAGATATAATGCATGTAAGGTGGTCAACAGACAAGTAGGGTATGGTCTATGGTGATGGGAGCTCATATGTAAGGCATATGTTAAGGTCAAAAGCTCTGCAGTTAGTATTTGAATTGATGCCCTTTAAATTTAGCTAAAATACCATAATCTTAACCTCTAAATTTTCACTACCTAAATTACGTAATTGATTGTAGTTAGAAGGTTCTGCCATTGCACTCGACTTCTCCTAACCTAAATTAAATGGGACCAATAGAGGTATCTGTATTGGTAAGGCCTCATTCAAGGTGGTACAATGCCTCTAAACCTTTACATCTATAAAATCAAAATCAAAAATAAACCTTGGTCTTTTAAATCTTGCACCATTATTGCATAGCTAACAGTAACAGTGATGGGAATTCTCTTTTGTATGATGCTGAAAATAATGGCAACAGCATAGACAAAAAGCCAATCCCATCTGGTTTATCCCAACATGTAGAGCACATTATATTCATTTGCTGCAATTTTTGGCTTGTGTTTTTGTTTGTTAGCATAATGCTGTCTGGGACATCTTATCTGTCTACAAATATCCATGCTGTGTTTCTGTAAACTGGTCCGGGGATGAGATAACTCTGTCTTACACACACACTCACACTTTTTTTCATTAAGAACACTGAATATTTTGTCTGGTTTCAGATTTATGTTTATTAATCAGTACCATTCTGTTAGTTGGTTAAATTCTTTTTCTTATTAAACAGTCTAAATGCTAGATTTAGGGGTGTTCTCTTGTGGTTATAATGTGTTTATAAATGTCGAGCTTTCAAATAAAGAAATAAATGCTTGTCATTCTGTAAACACTGGATGCAGCAAAAGAACAAGTTTGATAATAAAAATGGTTTACTGTTCAATTTTGTTTATGTTTCTTTCCTTGACCTATACTATCTTTTCTCAGCCACAAAACACAGAGGTTTTTCTGTAAAGTACAATCAAGAGGTGTAATCATATGTCTTGAGTGTGGATAAACTGGATTTTTACTTTTGTGCTGCTCATCTTTACTCTGGATATCATATGGAGGAAATCTGTGAGTGCAAGTGCAGTTATTTAACCTTCACACACAGAAAATTGGTGTGCAAGAGAATTCCAAGAGCTGAAAATGTTACTGTCAGTGAAATGCATCAGTCCTATTGGGCCTTTTTGGCCTGTGGGACTCCAGAAGCAGTTGATGGGTACCCAGCGGGCGAAGTGGCATGCAGTTTGGTTGGTTGCTGAGGCGTGGGAGGAGTTTGGAGAGGCCATGGAGAAAGACTTCCGCACGGCTTCGAGGCAATTCTGGTCCACCATCCAGTGTCTCAAGAGGGTGTAGCAGTGCAGCACCAACACTGTTTATAGTGGGGATGGTGTGCTGCTGACCTCAGCTCGGATGTTGTGGGCAGAATACTTCGAAGACCTTCTCAATCCCACCAACATTTCTTCCATTGAGGAAGCGGAGCCTGGGGACTCTGGGTTGGGCTCTCTAATCTCTGGGGACGAGGTTGCCGAGGTGGTTAAAAAGCTCCTCGGTGGCAAGACTCCGGGGGTGGATGAGAGTCGCCCGGAGTTCTTTAAGGCTCTAGATGTTGTAGGGTTGTGTTGGCTGATGCGACTCTATATTGATCTCAATATCGCATGGACATTGGGGGAAGTTCCCCTGAATTGGCAGACTAGGGTGGTGGTTTCCCTGTTCAAAAAGGGGGACCAGAGGGTGTGCTCCAATTATAGAGGGGTCACACTCTTAAGCCTCCCTGGCAAGGTCTATTCAGGGGTCCTGGAGAGGAGAGTCCATTGGATAGAAGAACCTCAGATTCAGGAAGAACAGTGTGGTTTTCGTCCTGGCCATGGAACACTGGACCAGCTCTACACCCTCGGCAGGGTCCTGGAGGGTGCATGGGAGTTCGCCCAACCAGTCTACATGTGTTTTGTGGACTTGGAGAAGGCGCTCGACAGTGTCCCTCGGAGAGCCATGTGGGGGGTTTTCTGAAGTATGGGGTACCGGGCCCTTTGATACGGGCTGTCAGGTCCCTGTATGACCGGTGTCAGAGTCTGGTCCGCATTGCCAGCGGACTCGTTTCCTGTGAGAGTTGGACTCCACCAGGGATCCAAGGAACCACTGTTCACCGATTCTGTTCATTACTTTCATAGACAGAATTTCTAGGCAAAGCCAAGGTGTTGAGGGGATCCGTTTTGGTGGCCTTAGGATCACATCTCTGCTTTTTGCGGATGATGTGGTCCTATTGGCTTCATCAGGTCGTGATCTGCAGCTCTCGCTGGAGCGATTCGCATCAGAGTGTGAAACGGCCGGGATGACGGCCGGTGCCTCCAAATCCGAGGCCATGGTCTTGAGCCGGAAAAGGGTAGAGTGCCTTCTCCGGATTGGGGGCGGGGGGTGTCCTGCCCATGGGCGTAGGTTTGGGTATGGACATGTCACGACCAATATTCAAGGGATATAAAATAGTCCCGACCAATTTTTGCCATATTAATTTAAGAAAAAAAAACATATGTATTTTTTAACAAAAACAAAATAAATAAACGAAAATCTACATTGATTAGGTTTATATTTCAATACACTACGCAGTGGTAGCTTACATGGTCAGTAAGTTGTAAGGTCCCACCAAAACTTAGACCAAACCTACGCCCTTGGTCCTGCCCCAAGTGGAGGAGTTCAAGTATCTCAGGATCTTGTTCACGAATGAGGGAAGAAGGGAGCGGGAGATCGACAGGCGGATTGAGCAACGTCTGCTGTGAAGCGGACGGGTACTGGTCTGTCATGGTGAAGAGAGAGCTGAGTCAAAAAGCGAAGCTCTTGATTTACTGGTCGATCTACGTTCCCACCCTCATCTATGGTCACGAGCTTTGGGTCATGACTGAAAGAACAACGTCACGGATACAGATGGCTGAAATGGGTTAAGGCAGGCATGTCCAAAGTCCGGCCCGGGGGCCAATCACAGCCCGCGGTCAGATTTCATACGGCCCGCAGCTTCGGTCTTATAATGTATTATTTATGGCCCGCCTGCACTGTCAAAGAGAATAAACAAATCATAAAACTTGAAACTGTAATTCCTCCTTTCACCAAATGGTGGCAGCACCACTTTAATACTATCAGTCTCTGCCTCCATGCAGCGAACCCCTCTCCACTCATTTCTGCCATGGCCACTGCAAAGAAAACAAGTTGACAGTGAGGGCCGCCGCTTTCAAGAGAGATGGGAATTACAATACTTCTTCACTGAAAATCAAGGCAATTGTGCTTGTCTAATTTGTAATGAGACGGTTGCCTTGTTTAAGGATTTCAACGTAAAGAGACACTACCAGAGTAAACATGCTAACACATACAACAAGCTAACAGGAAGTGACCGTGCTGAAAAAGTGAAGCAACTCCAAGCTGCACTGTAATCACAACAGCGATTCTTCACGCGGGCCTGTGAGTCAAAAGAAAATACCACCAAAGCAAGCTACGAAGTTAATGTTAATAGCTAAACATGGCAAACCTTTTACTGAAGATACATTTATCAAAACTGTGTTATGAAAATGGTGGAGAACATTTGCCCTGAGAAGAAGCAAGAATTTGAGAAAAATGTTTGCCTGGCAGTAACAGTGTGGCACTGAGAGTTGAGGACATGAAACTGAGTATTTTGAACGGTAACATCTGTCATTATCAGCAGTGAAGAGCCAAAAGAACATTTATGCACCTGGATTTATGGCACTTATTTTTATTAAACTCTTGAGTAAGATTTGGTTATTACTGTTGATGTTATGAACCTGTAGATGTGACAAACTATTACTTTCTGAAAGATATTGTAAATGACAAGAGCAAAATTCACTTGTTTTAAGATTTAATAATAACAGACAACTTTGCATTACTTATAACTCCTGTTTAAAATGTTCTTGAGGCAAAGATATTTTTAAACTCATGCAAATTTAAGGTATTTCATACAGTTTGTTCAATGTTATCTGACTCTCCAGATATGAATAAAAGGCAGAATTTGTGTTTTTAGAGTTGTTCTCATCTGCCTGAGTGGCTTATATTTGGTTATTTTGTCATTTGAAAAATAAAGATAATTGTGACAATGAAAATTGTTTTATAACAGTGTGTATTTGCATGAAACGTTTGTAGTTAAAAAATGTCCGAACAAACTATTGGCTCCTCTGTTTTATTGATTTTAGGAACCCTGCCACACGGGGCGCTGCAACTCTAGGGGGTGGGGTCAAAGCATTTTAGTTGCAGTGCCACAAGACAATCACTAAACTAAACACATGTTATCTACAATCTAAATCCTTCCTGCTCCAGACACGGCGTCGAATGGGACACGTTGTATAGCTTCAAAGCCTCCAAGCACGGCGTCGAATGGGACACGTTGTATAGCTTCAAAGCCTCCAAGCACGGCGTCGAATGGGACACGTTGTATAGCTTCAAAGCAACGGCTTTGTATCACAAAGAACAAAGCAGAGTTTCCTCCAGGGTTGTAAAACTCAGCTTGGAACAACTAACACTTCCATTTCACAGGGAGTCCTGCTGAGAATATCTGTCACCTCCCTCTTCCAAGGAGGGATTAGGAAGAAATCAGAATTAATGAACACACAGAAACATTATCTAAATGTAACTACAAGGCTACATAATACAACAAATATTTGATAATATTAATAATACAATTTACCCAACATTTCCCTCCTGTTTATCGAATATTTCCGTTCCATGCCCCTTATCCCTCTAAAAACAGTCACTTCAAATGATTTACAGCTGGGAGTTCATGTTTTGGAAAGCAAACATGTATACACTCAGAGGTCACACCCAGTCCAAAAGCCAGGATCTGGATACCTGTCAGAAGAATCCTCATCAGAGTATCCTTTGTCAACGTCAGATTTTTTCTCTAATAAAGGATACATCTGTGCCATCACCGATCACAAGTTGTTAAAACAGACATTACATCATCGACAGGAGTGTTCATTAGCATCATAAACATAAGCACAACACAACATTCTCTAGTGTCATCGTCATCATCAGTGTCAGCATAATCAAACAATGGCTTAACTTAAAGAAAGTAAATTTGCTTTGTCATTTTCCATCAAGGGAATTACTTTAATCCTTTTTATCAAAGAAGCAGACTTTGAATGAGACCACATCCGCAGGGCTGCAAAACTGTTATGACAAAACAGAGATCAGATTCTCCAAAGGCATCAATTCATTCGTGTAGTCATCACAAATATCTTCAATTCACTGTGTCCGAGTGAATTCTCCAACGCTCGTGGCTCTGTGGCTGCTATCGTCAAAACAAGTGTGCAACCGCTTCTTCAAGCAGTGGCACTCTGCCTCAGAGACAACAGCTTGTGTTGCAGA
Organism: Xiphophorus couchianus; assembly: GCF_001444195.1. Taxonomy (NCBI): domain Eukaryota; kingdom Metazoa; phylum Chordata; class Actinopteri; order Cyprinodontiformes; family Poeciliidae; genus Xiphophorus; species Xiphophorus couchianus. Next base: position 613,112 of record NC_040236.1, on the reverse strand, counting down.
GTTCAGAGTCAGGCTTGGAGCTCAGAACTCCAAGCCAGTCTGTATGTAGTTAGCCATGAGCAACTCATCACGTGAAGCCTTATCTCCTACTTTGTCCAGTTCTGCTCATTAAATGGTGGATGTAATCTATTCAATCTATGCCTCAATTATATATATATCACAACTCCAACCGATGGAAAATACCAAAACCCTGTAATCACCAGCTTCAAAAGACACGTTTCCAAAGTAATGTTTTGCCAAAATGTTAAACATATGCAGATCTTCCTCTTAAACCAATCTTATAAAATAGAACTAAACAAACAAAACAAAACAAATAAACAAAAGCTTAAAATTCGCCGCAGTTGTACAGTTTATATTTATCATCAAAACAATGAATATCAATGTGAATTAGACAGTCCAGTTTAAATTACTTTTATAGTATAAACTGGATCTTACTGGTTATTTGTCTAAAACATTCAACATGCTTTCCTTAAACAAAATTCAAAAGAGTTAAACCCGGAGAAATTATAATGTCAACTTAACAAATCTAGACATTTTCAAAATATACCAATTTTACCTAGGTCTTTTACTTGTCGTTGAATTTAAAGTTTTATTCAAAATCGTTTTAAATGGATATAAATCAAAACAAAATCAAGTTTAGAAAAATCACCATAATCCCACCTGAGTACTTTTACTGATTAGTGATAACTTTAATCAATAACAGATTCTTCAAAACATTTCTTAAAACATTCTTGCTCCATTAAATTAATGCTCTGAAAATGGCTAACACAATAATATTTTTAATTTCTATAATTGTTTTCCCAAGTTAATTTACCAAAATATGCTTCATTAATCGCTATAAATTTGTTATCTATCGTTTCAAAATACTTTAGCCCATTGTCAGAACATCTTTCAATGGAGAACGACTCAAATCCATTCAAAAGAAACATATTTCACCAGACCATATCTTTCCTTTCACTTTTTTATGTGTAACACAGATCAAACATGTTCTTCAAATAAAAAAGTTTATTTAAGTAATATAAAAGATAAACCTATAACATATTCTCCCCCATGATGATGCATTAACTGCTAACGCATCACAATTTCTACTACTTTAAATAACAATGTTTATGAAACAGGTTTATGATGTTCCCTGAGAAATTCTACCAAATTCAATGCTGCCTTTTTCCCAAAAGGGAAACTCGTCAAAACAAACAAAACAATTTATTTTAGCATGCTTTAAATCTTCAAGATTACTATTTTCCCAAAACATTTCACGTTACAGTTTTAAAGCTCCTTATCTCATTTTACTCTTATGATTGTCAGATAATTCATTTTACAAACTCCTCAAAAATTTTCACTAGTGTTTGACAAAGCGTGTTTACCAATTAAGACTCTGTGAAGGTTTTGCATAAACCAGCCAGAGAGACGTTGAAGAAAATTCAAAATATAGTCAATAAAAAAATCCAAAAAATGATAAATTGGGCCCATACTGAAATCAACATAACAAAAACACAATACAGGTAGTAACAGAACAACTCAAACACAAACTGACCTAACACAGACATGAGGGGACATTAGATAATGGCTGATCAGACCATTAACACACACTAAGGGGTAATTAAACACACAAAACCCTAACAAATACTGGTCAGTATATGACTGAATCTACAAATGAAAGAAAGTAATTAGTAATATTTAACAAAATAAAAGCACTGATACTTAAAGTTAACTAAATGAGTGCCCAACAAATAACCAACCAAAGAGTCAGACCAACGAAAACAATTCAAAAATAAAAATCCAAACTACTCACTACTCAATATATAAAGTAATATTAAAAGAAAACAGAAAATCATTACCAATAGTGTCTGTGTGTGACAGTCAGGACAGCTGTCACAGACTCAGTGATTGGATGCAAAAACTTACATTTAACATTTTCCACATTATTTCAACGCTCACTAAGTATTTGCTTGTTTAAACTATCTACACTAATCTGAGCAACCTCTATTGTCAGATCACAAAACAAACCCTTACGCCCACCATAAACCCCTCCCTCACTTCTCAGAGGGACCGACTTTATGGCAGGAAAAAGAATTAATAAGGATTTTAGGAGGAACTCTTAATTTTTCTACTGCTTTATTAGGCTTTGACACTCGAATCATCAGATATGTTTTAGTTTCTTCTAATTTTAAAATTTGAACTTAAAACCTTTTTGGGGTACCTTTCGGCGTTCCACCACTAAAATTGTAACTTATATACTGATATTTTGTACTTTAAATGATGGGAGAGACAATGATTTGCCTTACAGTTGCTTGTTCTTGTCTGCTGAGCTGCTGTGAGCAGAGGTTACTTCGCACTTAAAATTAGTGGTATGCAAAGAGGTTTCACATGTTAATTAGTTGAATCTAGTGGGGGTAGAAGTTACAGCACAGCTGTTGCTTGTTCTCCCTTGCTGAACTTCTGTGAATGGGGTTGCAACTCCTGCGTGGGCTTCATTATTCTCATGTCTAAATAAACATACTCATCGCTTTTTCCAGTGTTGTTCAATTTATGTATGTTTCTTAATTTTCTTATTTTATTTGCAGCCCTCTCGTCTTTCTGTAGGCACTATTTAATCATCTCTTATTACAGTTTAATATTGATTCTCTACAATAGTTCCATATGATCCTTTTTCATTAGCCAATAAGTTATTTCTAACTTAATATTATCCTTCAACAACAATTTTGTACAGTGTAGCAAACTTTTTCTATATTCAATCAATTTCTAGTCAACAAGTGAGTTACTTCTATTTTATTCTGTCTTAATCATCCATAATTCCTGTAGATTTAATAATATTTTATCTATCCTAAAGTTTTGGTCAGTTTAAAAAGACTGATTGTGAAACTATCTAGAATCGGTTGCATACTGCAGTTTGTTGTTATCTGAGCAATGCCTCTTACAGTTAGAGCCTGTTTCTATTTATTTATTCACTTTTGTATCTGTCTTACCATCCCCCCAGTTGAGACATGCAAAACCGCCATGGCTCAACATTACAGCCCACCTATACAAATTTGTCGGCAAGATAGGCTTATTTGCAGGTCACTTATAGATTTGATCTTCTATTTTTGCTCCATTTTTAATCCAAAGAACTTTTTCGTTTTCAGGACTTAAGTGTTGCATGTCTATTAGGATCTTATGTCATATGTTTGATTTTTTTTCCATATGTAAGACCTTTATTTGCCCCTCCGCTGCTTTTTTTTTTCCATCTTATCAGCGAAGGCGTTCCCTAGAGACACTTTATCTGTCCCTGTGGTGTGTGTGCGGCACATTTACAGATTGCTAATTGTTTTGGCAGCTGCACAGCTTGTAGTAAATCTTTTAATAGGTCTGCATGAGTTGCTATAAGAATGTGCTCATACAGGAGAGATGCCTTGCAGACGAAAAAAGTCATATTTGTTTGTCTAAAACCGCATGTGGCATTTTTAATGTTAACTAATAAAACAGTACAACAGGAGCACTGACTTCTACAGCCATAGAAGCAGCAATCACGGCTCTCACACCGTAAGGCAAGGCACACGCCACACTATTAAGTTTGGAAGAAAAATATGCTATTGGTCTCATTTTATCACCATGTTGTTGAACCAGTACCGAGGTCATAAACTGACCTTTGCAATCCACCATCTGGAAAAAAGGTTTCTTATAGTCTGGTAAGGCGAGCGCAGCACTTGACACAAGGGCCTGTTTTATTTCACACAGTGCTTTTTCTGCTTCCTCTGTCCATTCCAAAAAGGAAGACATTTTTAGATCTTTTTCATACATTAGTTTACTTAAAGGGGCCACAATTGCTGCATAATTAGGCACCCAGTTTCGACAATAATTAGTTAACCCTAGAAAAGACATCATCTGTTTTTTTGTTTGCGGTTTAGGTGCTTGGAGAATCGTTGTTTTTCTATCCTCCATTATGGTCCGCCCTCCTACACTTAAATTATGACCCAAATATTTTACTTGTTCTTTACACAGTTGGAGTTTATTTTTATTGACCTTATGACCTTCCTCAGCTAGATGTTTTAGAAGTGCTAAAGTGTCTTGTTTACAGATTTCCATGTTAGGAGATGCTAATAAAACATCATCTACATACAACAAGACTTGGCTCCCTCCTGGAGGTTGAAATGTTGACATGCTTGCACTCATCACTTGAGAATAAATTGTGGGGCTCTCACAATAACCCTGGGGCAGCCTGGTGTATGTGTACCTGTTCCCTTCAAAAGTAAATGCAAACCAAAATTGACTCTCCTTTTCTACTGGTATTGAGAAAAAGGCATTACTAATATCTACGACCGTAAATACTTTTGCATCTGATCTAAGGGAGTTTAACAATGTATATGGATCAGGTACACACGGCGCCCTTTGAATGACGGCATTGTTTACTGCTTGTAAATCTTGAACCATGCGCCATCCAACAGAAGGTGGTTGTTTTTTAACAGGAAAAATAGGAGTGTTACATGGAGAATTTTCACACTGCACTATGACTCCTGCCTCAATAAGGTCTTTAATTACTGGTTTTATTCCCTCCTGTGCATCTGGTTTTAAAGGATATTGCTTAACTTTTGGTCTAAACTCTGTTTTGGGTCTAATTTGCACTGGCAAGACTTCCTTCACAAGACCCACATCTGTGGGTCCCTTTGACCATAATTTATCAGGAATGTCCTTTAAAAGAACTTCCTCTTCTTCTGTAAGTAACATTTGTCAGTTTTGTTTGGAGTACAAATGTTGTCCCTTTTGCACCCATGTTGTCCAGAACAATGCTTTTCTAGTTAACCCAGTGGAAGCACTAGTTTCTATGTTTGAGGAAGTAGTCACCCAATCGGTAGCTGCTTCTCCTTCTTCAACAAGATTACCTAATTGATTCCACTGCTCATTTCTTTGTTTAAACAGAGATACATGCGGGGAGGTCCACGTTCTGTCTAAAGATTTTAAATCATCAGGAAGAGCAACAGCTGCAACGGCTGTGTGTTCTGTATCTGTATACAGATAGGTCACTGTGATCTTAGCTGGAGTGACCTTGTTGAGCCTGTCTTCATAATTCTTGTCAGGCCCAGCCGCATTCTTGAACCAAAGAGTTATATGTAAATTGTCAGGAGGCTTTTGATCCTGCGGGGCAGAGATGGCTTTACCCCCCTCAGTCAGAAGTGCCTGAGCAAAGTTATGTGGGGGTCTGTCGGGCACATCTAATGTATAACAATAGTGTGGATTTGCATTTCCCTTAACAACAAAGAAATCTCCCTTTTTTATTTCTGACTGCCTTTTAACTGCTATGTGCCCATCAGTGGTTGGAATCAAAGCTAATCCTAGCTGTATAAGGCCATCTCTGCCTAATAAGTTTACTGGGCATTCTGGGAGCATCAAAATGGACAACTGACAAGCTTGTCCCTGTGGATCTCTAAGCCAGACTGGCTCTGATTCATTGACTTGTGTTAATTTTCCCCCAGCTGACCTCACGACGACAGTTTCCCCACTAATCTTTACCCCAGAAATGTTTTCTCTGCACGTTGTCCTACATGCACCAGTGTCACAAAGGAAAACTACAGGCCTACCATTCATGAAAAGAGTTATTTCTGGTCTCACACTATCCATAGATAATAAATCCTGTAGATTTAATCGGACCTCTTCACTCTCTAAACTTTCTGATTCTAGTCATGCTGACTGATCTGTGTATTTTTCTGGGCAATTTCTGGCTATGTGTCCTTCCTTCCCACAACACCAACATCCTAAGTCGTTTTGTTTAAAATTATTTTGTCTGAAATTATTTTGTCTGTAGTTCCCTCTTCCCATTCTCCCTTTCTGTCCTCTGGGGTTTTGACCTCTACCCCTAAAGCTTCCTCTTCCTCTCCTTTCTTGATATAATATTTGCACCTCATCGTGGAAAATGGCTCCTAAAACCTTTTTCTTTTCTTTTGAGACCTTTTCTACGTGTATAGCGTGGTTAATGTATTCATCTAAAATCCCAGTCCTCAATCTCATGTAATGTTGATGCATTCTCAGGCTGTATTCATCAAACGCTTCTTCCTCCTCTTCTCTTTTTTGTGCTAATTCTAACCAAAATTTTATATCCTCATACCCTTCTTTGCGCATTTTCTTTGAATTTGACTTTGTTTTTTGTTTTATTTTATCCTGCAGTACTGTTAGTTTTTGTGAGTTTAGACGGCCGTCAGAGTTATAGTTTGTTATTCATTTATCTAAATGTTTTATTTTATGCGGATCCTGATTTTCAACATATTTCCAGTCATTTGTTTTTAAACTGTCTGTTGGCTTATTCTTACTTATATTTTTCCCCATTTTTTTTTTTTTTTTATTTATAAAATTTGGCCCAGTTTGTCGACGCCTAGGGAGTCCTAAAAACTGGGGTTCTGTTCAGTAGGCCAGCAATTGAAACAACCTGTTGAGGTAACCCACGCTTCAACTCTTTCGAGTGGGGGTTCTTACCTCTGCATCCTCAAGAGGTTTGCTGGTTACAATCCTACTGTTTTATATGAGGTAAAATACCAAGTGGTATTTACACCTCCAAGCACTCGCACAATCACACACTTGTTGCGGACTTTAAGCGCCTGCTTCGCCGGACTCCGCCGTCCGTTCCAATTACAATTTTAGTGCCCGATTTAAATATTTTTATTGTTGCCATTTTATTATATATCGAATTGAGGAAATTTTATTGTTGTTATCATTTTATTATTATTCCGAATTTATTAAATTTTATTATTCTCGTTTTTATCGCCGAAAAAAAAAAAAAAATTTTTTTTTTATCGCCTAATTAATTAAATTTTACAGCAGGTTTGCACCAGGCTCCGTGCACCTGTTTCAACGAAATTTTGCGCAAGGACTTCGTACGCCCTTCACGGATTTCTGTGCTCTATTTTTACCTGTTAGAGTCTAGAATTTACAGGGTTTTGTATTCGCGCAATGACCCTCAGTCATTCGCCACACTTTTAAACAAGAATCCACTCACCCTCTGTCTTCCCCTCGGAGTCGTCAACCGTCAGATTCCAACAGGTAGGCCGACACCAGCCCTTCAACAGGTTTTGAGAAGTTTCCAATAAGAAACTTGCCGTGTGCACGGTCTTTACCGGAGTCGACCAGACCTGCTGGGATCCGTTCGGTATGTTGACTTCCGGCTGCGAAGGACCATATAAATGTCAGGTCTAAATACCTATTAGAGACAATTTAAACAAACACAGGAAAGACAAGAGAGTTAGATTCTTTGTTTCTCGCGAGGAGAACGGACAGAGATGTGCTTTCAGTTACAAATCTCCTACCGCTCTGAAAAACACATCTCCCGCTCCTCTGTTTTATTGATTTTAGGAACCCTGCCACACGGGGCGCTGCAACTCTAGGGGGTGGGGTCAAAGCATTTTAGTTGCAGTGCCACAAGACAATCACTAAACTAAACACATGGTATCTACAATCTAAATCCTTCCTGCTCCAGACACGGCGTCGAATGGGACACGTTGTATAGCTTCAAAGCAACGGCTTTGTAGCTCAAAGAACAAAGCAGAGTTTCCTCTAGGGTTGTAAAACTCAGCCAGCAACAACTAACACCTCCACTTCACAGGGAGTCCTGCTGAGAATATCTGTCACCTCCCTCTTCCAAGGAGGGATTAGGAAGAAATCAGAATTAATGAACACACAGAAACATTATCTAAATGTAACTACAAGGCTACATAATACATCAAATATTTGATAATATTAATAATACAATTTACCCAACAGTGGGACAAAATCAAAATTCACTTATTGTTTTTGGTGAGGAGGCAGAAGACATACTGGCATCTTTACACCTGACTTCTGAGGAGACAAGTGATTTTGGGCCCTATGACAAAAAATAAAATTGGGCCCCCCTGTGCAACTGCTGTTACGACCCATCAAAAGCGTCACATTATTTTAAAGGTGTGCAACTGCCTTTTCTTTGGCCCAATATGGATATTAGCACGATATTTAACTCTAGTCAATTTTACATGCAACAATTTGCATACAGTATGCGAATAGGTAGGTTTTTACATTTTTTTGCAGTAATAGTCACAGGCAATGTGCAAAATGTAGATAAAGCTATCCAGACTTCACAAAAAAGTCTGGATAGACTTTTTTGAAAAAAAAGTCTATGGTATTGGTACTTTTACCAGTACCATACTGCATTTTGGTAAAAGTGCAGTATGTAATTTTCATAAAAAATATATTTTTTTCCATATTTGTTAAAACTGTCACCATGTTAACAGTTTGTTGAGACAGACGATCTGTGATATCTCCAATCGGTGGAGGAGGTGTATGGAGTGAGCTACTCTTGCAGTCTGAAGTAATGCGCCACAAAAACAACCAATCAGAGCCAGGAGGAGGGTCTTAGTGCTGTCAGTCAATTTTAGCACATTTTTCTATAAATGTGCTAATGACAGAAAAACAACTTATTGTTACAAGAAAACTGTTTATCTGCCATCATTGCTATGCTAATTAAACTGAGCATAGGCGTTGGTAGGGGGGGGGGGGGGCGTGTCCCCTCCAATATTGGAGACAGTCGCATTCATCCCACCCAATAATTTCACCGCAGTTGCGAAGAATTTTGAAATCTTCCACTCGCATGCTTTTATTTTGAAGGCGCGCCACAGCACCTTCAGCACAGGGCTTCCTCCCCCCTCTGAACAGCTCAGAGTGTTTAGGAGGCAGCAGGAGCCAGAAACTCTGTATGAATGAGGTCATCGGTCTGACGGGAATGTTGCCACGAATATCGCTTGTTTATAATATCTTGCTGTCAATTTACTTTCATATATAGAACTAAATCCTTTTGGTTAAGCCGTTTTAATTCTGGAATAGTCACATGTCCAACATTTTACTGCTAACTTTGTCTAAATGTTAGCTACTCTAGCCACAATGTTTTATTTGATCAGAATGAGACTGAAACAGCAGCAAACTGAGCCTTTTTTATTACATTATATTATATATTCAGGAGAAAGGCAGTGCTAGAATGATGTTGAAGAAAGATGAAAAAGCTCTGGTCAGGTCTTCATTTAGATTATTGAAATATGTATTAACCGGTTTTAATTTTTAAATAAACTAAACTATTTTATTATGAGAAGGTATAGGAGAGCCTGGTGGAGTTTCAGGGTGTGAAGGTATGAAAATTATATTAATTATAATAGATCCAGAAAGAAGAACAGGTGAGGGCTGATGTCAGGTTGATTTCTTTCAACGTTTCAATATTTTTTTCATTATTTCCATTCTATAAGGGTAATGGTTTGGTAAGTTGCTGAATGCAGAGCTGGATAGTAAGACTGAGTTATCAGTGAGGAGCTAAGATGTCAGTTAGATGTGAAAAGTATCATTTTTATTTATTTTGTAGATCAAACTGTTGCACTGATGTAGAGAGTTGTTCAAGAAAAACAAAACTTGTTTTTTAGATTTTATTTTTGTTAGTCAAACTGCTGTATTGAGTTTAAAACTGATGAGTCCTATTTTATGAGCTGTTTCTTACTCCAGTTTTAGAAAGAGGCAGAACTTGTTCAATTGCCAGTCAACTTACATCAATACAAATATATCAGAATCTGGTAGCTTGTGTGCTACCAGAGTATTTAGCTTGCTAGTTGTGAGGCAAATGATAAAGTGAGTGTTCAGTCCTGGAATGACAGTCATTATGCAAAGTGAGTGCATAACTTTAATCTGATTATTGGATTGTAAATAGTAACGTGTTAGAATACTTGTTTCTGAAACAAGGAGCCAGATTAGACGTTTTGATGGTAAATTTGATTATGACATTTCTGCTCAAGCTGATCTGTCAGGTTTCCGATATGCGTCTCCCCCAATGACGCCCTTGAAACTGAGCATTCACAACAGGCTTTGCTAGCTGTAGCATAGCCCACCACAAAGGGAAAAGAGGATGAGTGGCAGCACATGAGGTTGTGATTTACAGCACTAAGCTCCACCTCCTGCCTCTGATTGGCTGTTTCTAGATAGCACTGGGAAAAGGCAGAGGAATTAATATTTTTCCTCACAGATTATCCCTCATACCATACTACATAATGACCGTTTTAACAAATGGAGATCGACAGACAGATTAGTGCAGTGTCTAGAGTGAAGCAGGAGCTGTTCCGGTCTGTCATGGTAAAGAGAGAGCTGAGTCAAAAAGCGAAGCTCTCAATTTATGCTCCTACTCTCATCTATGGTCATCACAGAAAGAATGAGGTCATGGATACAAACAGCTGAAATGAGTTTTCTCCAGCTGGATTCTCTCTTAGAAGTAGGTTGAGAAGCTCAGTCATCCGGGAGGGAATACTCCTTCATGACATGAGAGTTCTCAAAGAACAGGAACAGTGCAGATCATTCGAGCATCGGACTTTAGTGCAAATCCTAAAACAGGGGTGTCCAAACTTTTTGCAAAGAGGGCCAGATTTGATAAAGTGAAGATGCCCGGGGGCCAATAGTTTGTTCGGACATTTTTTAACTACAAACGTTTCATGCAAATACACACTGTTATAAAACAATTTTCATTGTCACAATTATCTTTATTTTTCAAATGACAAAATAACCAAATATAAGCCACTCAGGCAAATGAGAACAACTCTAAAAACACAAATTCTGCCTTTTATTCATATCTGGAGAGTCAGATAACATTGAACAAACTGTATGAAATACCTTAAATTTGCATGAGTTTAAAAATATCTTTGCCTCAAGAACATTTTAAACAGGAGTTATAAGTAATGCAAAGTTGTCTGTTATTATTAAATCTTAAAACAAGTGAATTTTGCTCTTGTCATTTACAATATCTTTCAGAAAGTAATAGTTTGTCACATCTACAGGTTCATAACATCAACAGTAATAACCAAATCTTACTCAAGAGTTTAATAAAATTAAGTGCATAAATGTTCGATTGGCTCTTCACTGCTGATAGTGACAGATGTTACCGTTCAAAATAATCAATTTCATGTCCTCAACTTTCAGTGCCACACTGTTACTGCCAGGCAAACATTTTTCTCAAATTCTTGCTTCTTCTCAGGGCAAATGTTCTCCACCATTTTCATAACACAGTTTTGATAAATGTATCTTCAGTAAAAGGTTTGCCATGTTTAGCTATTAACATTAACTTCGTAGCTTGCTTTGGTGGTATTTTCTTTTGACTCACAGGCCCGCGTGAAGAATCGCTGTTGTGATTAGGCAAGGCAAGGCAAGTTTATTTATATAGCACTTTAAAACAGTACCACTGACCAAAGTGCTGTACAATCACAAAATTAAACAAATAAAAACAAAATTAAAACACATCAAAACCAACAATGCAGTGACGTAAAACACTCTATATAATACATAAACATACCCAGATAAATACAGAAAAGCAGCATCTCAAACCGAATCAAAGGCCAACCGAAAAAGGTAAGTCTTAAGAGCAGATTTAAAAATTGCTAAAGAGGGGGCCTGTTTTACCAACATAGGTAAAGAATTCCAAAGTTTGGGAGCTGCAACAGCAAACGCCCTGTCTCCTCTCTGCCTCCTGGAAGTCCTCGGCACCTCCAGGTTCATTTGGCTCGCTGATCTAAGAGCTCGAGGAGGACAGTGTATATGTAGCAGCTCAGAGAGATAGGAGGGAGCAAGGCCATTTAAAGATTTAAATACAAATAAAAGAATCTTAAAATGCACTCTGAAATGTACTGGCAGCCAGTGCAGAGAATATAAAATCGGGGTAACATGTTCTCTCTTCCGCGATCCAGTTAAGAGCCGAGCAGCCGCATTCTGGACCAGCTGAAGACGGGACAAAGAAGACTGGCTGACACCCACATATAAGGAGTTACAGTAATCCAGTCGTGTTGTGATAAAAGCATGGATTAATATTTCAAAATAATCCACTGGTACAATATTCCTAATCTTAGCAAGCCGCCTCAAATGGAAAAAGCTCGTTTTCACAACGGCACTGATTTGTTTATCCAACTTAAAATTTGCGTCCATTACAAAGCCCAAATTTGTAACAAATGGCTTTACGTAATGTGATAGCGGACCCAAATCCACAGGAGTGGACTTGCAGGTAGTACCAGGGTCAAAAATAATAACTTCCGTCTTTCTTTCATTAAAATTCAAAAAATTCAGAGCCATCCAAGTTTTTATGTCATCAAGGCACTCCATTAAAATTGGTACTGTATTGACTCCCTTACGATTGAGAGGCACATAAATTTGTGTATCATCCGCATAGCAATGAAAAGCAATATTATGTTTCCTAAATATTGACCCAAGGGGAAGCAAATATAAAGAAAACAAAAGAGGTCCAAGTATCGAGCCCTGCGGTACTCCACCCAATAAAGGAGCAGACGATGATCTAAAATCATCTATGTCAACACAGAAAGACCTATCCGTCAAATACGACCTAAGCCACACTAAGACTGTGCCTTTGAGACCTACATAATGCTCTAAACGGGAAAGTAAAACATCATGGTCCACCGTGTCAAAGGCTGCAGTCAAATCTAAAAGAACTAAAATCACTGGATCTCCAGCATCAGTAGCCAAAAGGATATCATTAAACACCCTCAACAATGCAGATTCGGTGCTGTATAAAGTTTTAAAACCGGACTGAAAATCCTCAAGAATATTATTTACATCGAGATAGGCCTTTAATTGATTATAAACAACTTTCTCTAAAATTTTAGACATAAATGGAAGCTTTGAAATAGGCCTAAAATTAGATAACAGAAAAGGGTCTAAGCCAGGTTTTTTGATCAGCGGTTGAACTAATGCCTGTTTAAAAGGTTTTGGAACCACACCAGTGATCAGGCTACTATTTATAATAGCCGTAATAGAAATCCCTAAAACAGGAAGAACCTCTTTAAAAAGTCGTGGGGGTAAAATGTCAGCTGCAGAACCTGAGGCCTTAAGATGACCTACAGTCTCATGTATTAAAGACAAAGTAACAGGTTCAAACTGAGACAAAGCAGTGGAGCATTTGACAGCAACTGAAGGGTCAGAAGCTGAACACATAATATTGGCCCTAACACCAGCCACTTTGTCCTCGAAAAAAACGCGAAATTTCTCACATACCTCCAGAGATGGCTCAAAGCCCGTATAATGCGGAACATTCAAAACGCTATCAACAATATGAAATAATAAGCGAGGCTTGTGACGATTAAGTAAAATTATATTTGACAAGTGCTCCCGTTTGGTGTCTTTCACTATTAGTTGATATCGATGCCAGGAATCCTTCAACAGCTGGAACGACACCTATAACTTGTCTTTTTTCCACTTTCGCTCAAATTTTCTGCATTCACGTCGAGCAGCACGAGTTCTATCATTGAGCCATGGTTCCATTTTAGTCCTCCATTTCCTGGGTTTCATTGGAGCCACTTCATCTAGAGCCGATTGACATGTAGAATAGAGCCAAGCGGTAAGGGTCTCCGCATCATTAAATGATGGCATAGAAATTTTTGATTCAAATAACTCAGAAAAACGAATAGCCGTTTGCTGGCTTATTACGCGATGGCACCGTGCAGAAACACAGGGTTTTACAAAGTTACTAGGCATATCAATATTGAACAACACCGGTTTATGATCTGAAAACACAGCATCACCAACCATCAAGTGGGAAATTGACAACCCAAAAGATAGAACAAGGTCTAATACATGACCACCTTCATGTGTGGGCTCAAATACCCACTGAGTGAAATTAAAAAAATCAATCAAATTTAAAAAATCTTTTACCATCTGTTTGTCCGGGCAGCAAACATGAATATTAAAATCTCCAACAATAAGAACTTGATCATATAGAGGCAAAACATATGCCAACAGTTCAGAAAAATCATTCAAAAAGTCCTTATTATATCCAGGGGGTCTGTAAATAACAGCACACAGCATTGGGTACGAGCGACCTAACTCAAACATACTCAATTCAAAGCTGGAGTTAGGGGAGGAGAAAGACGCGGGCAGCGGCTTACATTTGTATACATTCCGGAAAAAGGTTGCTATTCCTCCTCCACGACCAGACTTTCGGGGACAATTCAAGTAAACACAGTCTGGCGGTAAAAGTTCAGAGAATACAGTGGACTCCCCAACACTCAGCCAAGTCTCTGTTACACACAGGAAGTCCAGTCGATTTGAAGTGAAGAAGTCCTTAAGAATATAAGTTTTATTTGAAAGTGATCTGGCATTTACCAAGCCGATCCTGACAGGGGCCGGTCGGTTCTGGTCTTTAGCGCTGTAAACACCCCGACGTAGAGCCTGGAGGTTCGTCGAGTTCACTCCCTGCTGTCTAGAGCGTCTCTGAATACGGTAGCGGGGCCGTTGCTGAAAAACCCGTCCTTCTGAGCCAGCCAGCGGCACCAACCAGGTATAAGCAGAATCCAGAGGGGACCAAAAAAGATTCGTTCCAGTTGTGGCAGTCCGTGATAAGCTGAACTTCAACCTCACCAGCCTACCGCTGCGTCTCCCCCGGACGCGATGGCGTTTTCTCCGGAAAGGTGTGGCCAGTATGCAGAGGAGGTAATCCGGTACTCCCATGAAAACCGGAGGCAAAGTTTTCGGATTTCCATAAAGAAATTTCGTCTCTGCTGAGGATCGAAGATCCAAAAGAGTTCGGCGGTCATAGATCAGTAGAGCGCTGGTATAAAAACTTTGGCAAATAAGCGCTAATACAAACATTAACACACATAGGTAAGGTAAGGACAGACGGCCTGCCGTACACACTGGCGCCATCTTGTCCATGTTGTAGCTTGTTACAGTGCAGCTTGGAGCTGCTTCACTTTTTCAGCACGGTCACTTCCTGTTAGCTTGTTGTATGTGTTAGCATGTTTACTCTGGTAGTGTCTCTTTACGTTGAAATCCTTAAACAAGGCGACCGTCTCATTACAAATTAGACGAGCACAATTGCCTTGATTTTCAGTGAAGAAGTATTATAATTCCCATCTCTCTTGAAAGCGGCGGCCCTCACTGTCAACTTGTTTTCTTTGCAGTGGCCATGGCAGAAATGAGTGGAGAGGGGTTCGCTGCATGGAGGCAGAGACTGATAGTATTAAAGTGGTGCTGCCACCATTTGGTGAAAGGAGGAATTACAGTTTCAAGTTTTATGATTTATTTATTCTGTTTCACAGTGCAGGCGGGCCATAAATAATACATTATAAGACCGAAGCTGCGGGCCGTATGAAATCTGACCGCGGGCCGTGATTGGCCCCCGGGCCGGACTTTGGACATGCCTGTCCTAAAAGCTTTATTTTTCTTTTGTCTTTAATAAAGTGATCATTTATTTTTTTCATAAATACACTGGACTGAATTGTGCTTTATGCATGGAGAAGCCCAGCAAAAAAAAAAAAACCTGGGGTAAATAAACTGCTTGGGAAGTGTCTCCTTTCCCTAGTGGAGAAAACGTGAACCTTAAGAGATGTGAGGATGTCTTATCTGTGGTTGTGGGACAGCAAGAGCAGCAAGCCTTTACCATTATCATTATCAAAAAAGAACTGCTGACTCCTCAGGGCTTCCCTGTAAGATCCTAATGCAGAAACATGGATGTCAGTGAGGATGTGAGGATCCTCATGTGAGGATGACTCATACACATGAGTCATCCTCATGTGTAATAATAGCTGTGCTGCTCCAGAGGCAAGCTGATGCAGGTTGGAAACCGGTTGGGTTTGCTTTGGGAGGTCTCTTGAAACAGATCCCAAACCTCCAGCTTTTCTGCGTGACTCCAAGAGCTTCTGTGAGCTTCCATTTTGTACACAGCAAAAATACATAATCACAGTTTCTTTTCTCCATACCAGCCTATTTGGGACTAACAGTCTGAGAAAAGAACAAATAAAGGTTTGCAAAGTGAAGCTATAGGTTAAAAAGATGGTGTTCGATTCAGTTGATCAGTGCATTTTAAAACTGTGTTTAGGCCTGTTCTGAGCTTTAAAACCTGTTTTAATCTTCTAAAAATACATTGCTATTGAATGGAGCAGAGATAACAGAAGAAAGTCTTTAGTGACCAGCATATACAGAATATTTACCATCAACAAAGTCAGAAAATAAGCTAGATAATTGTCAGAACTCTGGATTCTTGGGTTGGGTTTTGTTTATTTCTGTGATTTTCTGTTCCTCTTATCAGTTAGGTTCCAGTCTCTTTTGTTTAACCCAGGGGTCTCAAACTCCAGTCCTCAAGGGCCGCTGTCCTGCAGTTTTTAGATGTGCCACAGGTACAAACCACTGGATTGAAATGACTTAATGACCTCCTCCTTGTGTAGATCAGTTTTCCAGAGACTTAATGACCTAATTATTCTGTTCAGGTGGTGCAGCAGAGGCACAACAGGACTGGAGTTTGAGACCCCTGGTTAACCCTTCTTGGTCGTTCTAATTTTTATTAGTTGCCACTTATTTTGGTTACATCTGTCTCATTCTTGTTTTCCTTTATTTCAGCCCTGCATAGTGTTTTCTAATTATGCTTATCATTGTTGCTCTAGGGGTCAAGATGATTTCCTTTGTTCTCTTCCTCACTCTCCTATGTTCCCCGTGTGAATCTTCCCAGCTTTCCTGTGCCACACTCTCTCCTCCCCTCAGCCTGGCTCCTGCTCCAAATACTCGCACCTGTAATCAATTAGCGCATCAGCCCTGGTCGATTATTGTCTCTACCACCTCCCAGTATTTAAGCTGCTCTTTCTTAGTCACAACTTGCAGGTTTGTCTCATCATTCTCCATGGTTTTCATGTTATTCTTTTTGTGCCCAGTTTGGTTTGTTGTTTGATTTTTATTCCCCTGGACTTTGCAATTGTTGTATGTTGGCTTAATTTTATTATTATTAAATGCATCATTTCATAAACTATGCCTTTGCCTGCTGCATTTGGGTACACATCATTCAACATACCATGACAGTAATAATTAAAAGACATGATGTATTTGGCTAAAAATTTTATCGAACTACCTATTGGAATTCTACTCAATGTTTCTGTGAACTGCGGCACACACTCTTGGTGAATAAGTTTTCTCTCTATACTGATCTACTTGTAAGGTGTCCATTACATAAAAATGAGGCTGGAAATCACATGTTCACTTGCTTTGTTTACTTGCCCTGAAGCAAGAAGCAACATTGAAATGGCTCCTCTTAATAAGTAAGCTATTTTGATTATTGGAGTGAATCAAAACTTGGGCTCTGGCAAGAAAATAAATGATCCAATGAACAGACATGTGATAGCCTGTCTAAAAAGGCTTAGTGTTTTAAAATCACGTCAGACCAAAGGTTTCTCTCTCACTGATGCCCACATGCTATCCTCTTTCCACTAACATGGATAAAACAAAAAGGTTTGCAGATTAACTTTTTCTCTTGGATCGTCAAGGACAACTTCCACTGCTGTAAAGGGATAAAAAAAAAAGTGAAATTACCATGTCATAGAGACTTTGTAAGGAGTTTAAAACTCACAACATTATAGAGAAATGAACTGTTGTGATATATTCTCAATGTGGGTAATGTTATTTAGCAAATCACACACAAACAGATGTACTGTAATTGTCCTTTTTATATAATTTACATAATTTAAGTCACCTGTTTAAGATTGAGGATTAAGTCAGGTGTTTCTGTTTTATTGAGATAGGCTACTTGTCCCAACTAGACAAGAAGCTCTGCAAGAAATGTAGCATGATTTCTTTCATGTTTTCTCACAGTGAAAATCTGTAATTCAGAAAACTGTCATCTGCACCCCACCCCAAACACATTCATTAATGAGTCATTTAGAAATCTTTCCAAACAGTTTTGGAAGTATATTGAACTTTTGAGAGCTACCTGAGCTGCACTTGCAGTCCCATGCCTGTTCTTCAGTTATTCTTAAAAATTATAGTTTTTACATTTTTCATTTAAAGTGAATTATGCATATTTTAACTCACAATAACATATAGAAATCAAGTCTGGTATCAAACATAACATAGCCCAGCATATCTTTACCAAATAAAATAAGAAAAAATAGGCACATGGAAAATTGATAAAGCAGTAGTGAATGTGTGAACAAAAATAGAATGTTATATATATACACATGTATATATATATATATATATATATATATATATATATGTAAAATAATGTTATATTGCGCTCTTTTTGATGTTGTCACTCTGTTATTGTTATCTTATCGTCTTGTCTCCTTGGCTCAATCCATTCCGAATGACATTTCACAGAATGAGGTGGATTTTCTGTTGAGATGAATTAATGACTTGCTGTGCAGCAGTAGGAATCCACAATATATGACAGACTGGGGTGCAGCTGGAGAGGGTGCCACAGTGATTGTGGAAAAATTATTTCTAGAAGGCATTTTCTGTATTCAACTCTTGTTCTTGCATGGGTAAATAATGTAATCAATAAAAATGGCACAGCACTGATTAGGTTTCTGTCTTCTCCCACACACACCCACATACACACAAAGGCATTCAAGTGCGCATCCCTTTGAGAATGTGCTGGGGTGCATTTATCTTAAATTTGGATTGTGAAATCTTGTATTTTATCCATGACTATATCATAATTATACAGCTGCATAATGAAAACCGCTGTAGGAGGGGTATGATGTGTCCATGTACACCTCAAAATTGTTCATGTAGACTTTTTAGTTCTGCATTTTTGCCTTAAAAAGACATTTCATGCAAAGGTGTGAGGGTTAGGTTAGGGAGAAGCATTGGTGGAGACGCATTGTGGGGAAGAGGAGAATGCTGATATACCCACAGTTATGCAATTAGGCCTATTTTGTGCCAAGAATAAAGCCAAAACTTAAATGTCAATGCCATACAGTCTTATTTAACAAATCGGGATATACGTCCAGATGAGGCTTGACAGATTAATAGTACCTTTTGAAAATAAAACCTTTTAGCAACAATGAAACATAGCTGTACATAATCCTCATGTAAATAAGCACTGTACAAGGAATGAGAAACAGATTTTTTATGTGCACAAGAGACAATGATTTGAAGATTGAACAAGAAGTTTTGAAAATATAAATTTAGTTCTGAGAAACGCACCACAGCAAATGAGGAAAACTGTCAAATGGCAATTGCACAGGGAGGCAATGTGGTTGGGTTTTAGTTCTAGTTTTGCTTTTTATACATAAATGACTCAACAGTCAGTCTAACTGTGCTGTTGACTCTAAAAACAACTAAAATCAGCAACCAAAAGATGGAGGATTTTTCAGATTATGCACTGTTTTTCGGCCCTTTTATGCTTCAGTGGTTTTAAGCTTGCCAGGTGTTCAACCCTCAGGGCATACCTGTACTTTTTTAAAGTTTACAACAGACACACCTTTTAGAAACATCCAAGGATATGACAGTTAAAAGATCAGAGGACAACTGAATCATGAGAGTGAAACCGGTTTGCCCAACAATAAGTAGTGTGCAGGTTGTGACAGGAGGGGGTAAAAGTGATAGCTTTTAAAGAAGACAGGCTTAGCAGCCATTTTCTAAGCTGCTGTGAAAGGACGGTTTAGTACTCTGTGACTCACCTGTGCTCATGGCTGCACTGTTTTCTCCAGAAGTGAAGCTGATCCTCTTCACAGTGCTGTTCTTGGTGAGTAAATATTCCAGTCATTTTCTATTTTTAGTTTGAGAAACTATGACTTGTTGCAGTTTTATATTGTCTGTAACAAATCATAACTTGATTTTTCAACTGACTAGATTCATGCATCCCACAATTAACTCGATCTGTCAAACATTTTGGATGGTATTTTTCTTTCTTGGGGTATTTAAACCTATTTGAATGCTGCAATTTATGAACAACTATTTCTTTTGTTGATGTTCTTTCAACCAATACAAATATACAAAAATTAAAACACTTTAGTAAATGGAAAAAGGTAACAAAAAAACAAGCTCAAGGTGATATGTACAAGTTTTAATAGTGAGAATGTTAGTTTTAAAAGTCATTAACTGTTTCTGAAGCTGTGGTACAGAATAGGCCTATAACAACTAACATGAACATGGGTTGCTCCTAACAGCAGCAGGCTCTCAGTGGGGCAGTCATCTTGTTTTTATGCAAATAGCTGTGAGCAGATTGTGTAGCACTGCTGTCTCCCTGCAATACTTTCAGACTGTGGCTAACTTAGCAACAGTGTAAGTTAGATTGTGGCTAACTTTGCTGTGTAGACTTCTAGATCCTCTCCATTTGTGCGGGTTTATTCAGAACCATTGCTTCCTCCTGCAGTTTAAAAAGTTGCATGGGAAATTATTTGGTAACTGTAAATTGTTTTAGGAGTGTGTTGGTGAGTCCACAACTGGCTGTCTTTGTCTCAGTGTTCACTCCCTGATGGACTGATAATGTCAATGTTTTTTTCCTTCTTGAAGAAAAAGTTGATAAATGTAGTATTGTCCATATTTTGATGTTGGTGCTTTTCTTAAAATAAATACAAACCATTCAATAAAAAGGGAGGCAATTTTTGTTATAAATGAATTATGTTTCTAACTTTATCTTTGCTTCTTTTTTGTTTATAATGACAAATTACAAGAGGGCTTGGTGTTCAGCAGGAACGAGAAAATAAAAGATTGATTTTGCTTTAAACATTTTCTACATGCGATTTAAGAAGCTGCGCGTGACACAATAAAAGCGTGACACTGTGACTCAAGCAGGAGAATTACTGGCAACATTAAAACTTTTTTCAGATGAGGTTCATAGTTCTGATGTTAAAACTCTCTGAAATGCTTTTTCTCACATAAAATAGCAACAACCTGCCTTTAATGTTAACCCTTGTACATTAAAAGATCAGAATATAAATCTGAGTCACATCTTCATATTGGAGTTCTCCCTGTATGAGTGTAGCCTGTTGGATGGAACTGTACATAACAGCAGTGTATTACAATAATAGTAATGTAATATTCAGTGAGAAGAAAACATTTAAAAACTGTTTTTTGCTGTTAATAACAATTAAAATGAACTCTTTTAATGATAAAGGTGATATCATTCTGCTTTCTCTCTGAATGGTATCAAGTTTCAAGTTTAAATCTGAGCCAAACTTTTTCAATGGCAATTATTTCATTCTAATCCCAATAATCTGTTTTCTGGTTTCAGATGATCAGTGCTGATGCAAAAGAGAAGGGGTTAAAAACACTGAAAAGAGCAAAAAGAGAATGGATCCTTCCTCCTGCCAAGCTGAAGGAGAACCATAACTACACCCATCTGGAATTCATTGCAAAGGTTCTTTTCTATCATTCAACATCATACATACTAACTCATGATGGTGTGAGGAAACCAAAAGGAAACATGTCAGAAAAAGCTTTAAAAATTTAGATTCTAGATGTTTTTAATCACAAAACAAATCCCTCCTCCCCCTCGGCGGATGCACTGGGTGGCAAAAGGTTTCTCTTATTTTCAAATCAAAAACTGACAGGTATGCCGTACAGCCCTCCCACCAACATGGGTCCTAGGAAAACCCATTTTTAGCAGTACCTGGAAGAGGCATGTGAGACCCGAATCTGTCCTGAACATTAAGCATTAATGTATTTTTTTAAGTAGATAGAACAGAACGTTTTAATTAGTGTACTTCAAATCACTGCTGGTGTGTTGGTGCTTTTGGGTACTAGTTGGTGTTTTCTAATACCGAGTTTAACAAAAAGATAAGATTGTTCTTTGTTGTATGAATGAACTTAAAAAGAAACGGTCTTAGTACTTAAACAATTTACTTTCTGAAAAATATTGCAATGTCTTGTGTCTTGAACAAATATTTTTGACCTCAACATAACATATTTAATGCCCTTTGAGAGCTAAAGATATAAAGGGCATTATAAAATCTGCACCGAGATTAATTTTTCTTGGTGCAATTCTAGCTTTCTAACCAACTGACTATCAATGGGCAACATGGCAAGACTGTACACTGAAAAAATTATTCTGCGGCGAAGTAAACTTAACATAACGCACCACTGGGTGGTGCAGATTGCTACAATCGATAGTAGCCACACAGGCACACCCACTAGAATGAAACAAATGCACCCAGTACAACACTTTCATTCTATTGGCTAAGAGGTTGCCAGGCGCCTGTACTTTTTTTCGAGACAGCAAAAAAGAGACCGCAAGCCAGCAGAGAGGTTTGCGAGTGGAGATTTGATCTGAGCAGAGAGAAGTTTTGAGCACGAGGAGAAAGATTTGAGAGAATACAGAGAATATTTTAAACAGAGCAGAAGTTTTGAGTACAAGCGTTACCAGTTTCGAGAACAAAGACATGAAGTCCTCTCAGGCAGAAAATGTGTGCTCTTGACTTATGGCAGTAAAATTCCCCCATACACTGAATACCACTGAGTGAGATCCTTATATGTTGTCTGTTTTGTTTTCAGATCCGCTCTGACAGAGATAAACAGAGGAGGGTGGAATACTCCCTGACAGGAGCAGGAGCTGACAAACCCCCTTTCAATCTGTTTGTGGTGGATCACAACACGGGATTTATACGAATAACTGATATTCTGGACAGGGAAAAATATCCTTCATACAATGTAGGTCCTTATTATCTATGAGGTCTTTGAATCACCACATTAGTCCAGCTGAAACACTGGAAACATATACAGTTTTTTTCATTCGAAATGTGGGACTACTTTAAGCTTTAAACTTTAGAACTGCTAGTTCTACCTCTAGTTTCACCACTGACACAGTAAGAATGGGAATGATGATAATAATGGTTACTTTTAGAATTCTAGGTCAGAGAGAGGCATGTACCTAATAGAACAGAATAGAATAGAAACAGTCTTTATTGTCAGGTGTAACAGCAGCATCAGACAAAAGTTTATTATTTTATTAAGAACAATAACAATAATACAAATACTACTATACTGCACAAGATTATAACATTAAAAAATCCTGTGCAGTTATTAGAATAGAAATAACTTAACCCGGTCCAAGGGATTAGGATGACTTCTTTTTTTAAATGTACATAATGTGCATGTGTATTAAATTTTAAAACTTGCAAATAATAGAATAATTTAAAATAATATTAAAAAAAGATAAAAATAAAATAAATACATTAAATTACAGATATTTTGCGGATTATTGACAAGGTGGTGTCAATACTAATAATTTATCTGATGGACTGAACACCTTTATTACCTTCATTAACAGAAGTAATGTTGAGAAAATGTTTAAAGGGCTCGGATAAGTAAAAATGACTTTTATGAGCTTTATATAATGTCATAATGTTGTTCTCTCATCAAAACCATACCTGGAGTGTTTTCTTAATTTTTTTCATGCATGTTTAACAAATTCTTTAATCTTCCTTGGCAACCATTCAGCTGTGCAAAATGCCTGAGTGACCAAGCATAATGAACCATTATTGCTTTGGCCTAATTATCATCCACTTAAAAGAGGACGTTAGTATTTATATTTCATGATCCAAACATCTGTCACCAAATTACATTTGATGAAAATCAGTTGAATTGGCATTTCATTTGCCAGTTTAGGATTAATATCTCCCTCACCTAGAAAGAAAGAAAGAATGAAAGAAAGAAAGATTTGATTTTAACAACACATTTATTTTTCAATAAAAATACACTTTAACATAGTTTTCTTCAACATTCACACAAACATTGAATTGAAAACTAACTTTCTATTAACCACAGAGCACACAACATTATTAAAGCACCACAACGATAAAAATTCAGTTAAGTTATTCATCATTGAAAATAACATAAATTCTGCTTTTACTCTATTTTTTATCATCAGAATAAACATCCTGTCGACTCCCCCCCCCCCCCCCCCCCCCCCCCCCCCGCCACCCCCAAGATTCCATTTAATTTATTTCTTCTATTAATATAAATGGAAAATTTTGCCTGTCCAATAAGAAAATTTAACAAAATCCACTTACTACATAATTTTTTTGTATAACCTGCACCAAATATAAAAGCTACCTCAGACCAATAAACACCACATTTTTTAAAAACATCTTTCAACAAAAAAAACAAAGGTGGAAGTCATTTACGATCAAGAAACATGTGAAAAGTAGTAGTTTCTATTTCTTCACAAAAAAGACATAATTCATTTATATCTTTTCTAAATTTAGACACAAAACTGTTAACACTCACAGCACTGTGCAAAATCCTCCACTGTAGGTCGACTGCTCTCTTGCTCAAGGGGGGCTTATAAAACACCCTCCATAAAGGTTTCTGATTTTCTCTGACTTTAAATCTGTCTCTCCAAACGGTATCAGTTCTTCCACTTAATTATTTCTTATTCAATCCTTGGATAACCAATTTATACAAACATTTTCCATTCAACATACAAAAATTAACTTTTTTTGAGTGCTCAAAAGAAAACCAGTCAATTCTGAGAAATCAATATTCAGTCCCATTTCTGGAAACGGATCTGTAGAATCAGAGAGTTCTTCTCCATTACAAAAGTCCACCAGCATCTGCTTTTCATCCAAAGTCAATTTTTCAAGCCACAAGTCTAAAATAGTCCTCATGGCTCGAATCGATTTTAACCCAAGCAAAGAAGCTGTCGCCTCTGTGTTTTGAAGTCCTGGTCCAGCCGTTTCCACAATGTGTCTTAATTTTAGAACCTTTTTCTGAAGCAGTCTTCTTGACAATCCAACTCCATCCTGAACAGCCAAACGTGCCTCGAAAATTAAAGGTTCTTCTAGAAGCCGAAACAAAGACACAGTTGGTTCCAGTGTTTTCCACTCAAAAATTGTCCATGCTCTAAACAAACTTTTATGAAACATTGGCATTTCATACAGACATAACAGTTTACAATTTAACAAAAACAAAGAAACATCTAAGCCAAAACCTCCGATTTTTTTCAAAACAATACCTGTTATTGGTTTCCAAAAAACCTCCTCCTCCCTCCCCATTAGACATTTCTGAATAAACTGTAACCTGAACGCAGCAGTTCTGCTCTCTAGATGGACCAATCCTTGTCCACCCTCCTCTTCAGGTAAAAAAAGCACAGCCTGAAATACCCAATGTTTGTCATCCCTAAAAAACTTAATCATACAACATTGAATTCTATTAAGTAATCCAGCAGGTGGTTCCAAACACACTAACTTGTGCCACAATAGAGAAGCAATTAAATTATTTATAATGAGCACTCTCCCTCTAGATCAGTGGTCCCCAACCCCTGGGCCGCGGACCGGAACCGGTCCGTGGACCAATTGGTACCGGGCCGCGCAAGAAATAATTAAATATTTCCGTTTTATGTATTATTTGAGTCTAGAGGATCTTTTATTTTGAAAATCCTTTAACCGGATTCTCTCGGTTACGTCTTGCGCACCAACATTGAGCCACAAGCAGCAAAATGAGTAAGAAACAGAACAGATGTCTTTGGAAAGTTTCTTTGCGAAGGTGAAAAGGCCCAGAGAAGAGACAGGAGAATGGATTTATCCCAGTAGGTGATTCCCACATTCCAAGCTCTGCATGATATGGTGACTGGATGTTAATGAAGGAATGAAGCTTCAAACTGCTTTGCTACTTAGAGACCAAGCATCCTGTGCATAAGCAACACTTCAGGTGTCATTGTCTCTCATCACTCCCAGATAGACCGTCTCGTTACAGAGAAACAAGCTCAGGGCTCCTGTTAGTCATTATCATGAGTTAAAATTTTCACAAAAGTAAAATGTTAGTTTTTGTGGCGCATCTGTGTCTTATTTTGAAGGGATATGTAAACGTTACCATAGTGACCAGAGTCAGAGAGTGTTAGCAGTGGTCGAGACGAGATGAGAGGAGTAGAGCTTGTGAGTTTTAGGTCTGGTTTCACACGGCAAGATTTAAAATGTCAGACGATTTTCCAAACCTCTGTGACCACAGAGCCGATAAAAGTCCAACAGGTTCGGTCGGCTCGTGAGTCCAGCCACACAGCAGGAGCAACACACCACACTAACCGATTCCAGAAGAAAATCCAGTAAAACCCCAACATACTATACGTGAATTTAGAATAATCAAACACGGATGACGATGTAGAAGCAGCAGTGATAGTTTGTGGCTCATTTTAAGCGATAAAAGAAAAGGCGTTTGATAAAAGATGGAGGGAGCAGTCGCTCTATTTGCTGCACTATGATTTGTATGTTTATTCATAGTTAACATTTTTAACTGAATAAACATAACCACATATAATAAACACATATAAAAAATGACCTTTACATATAGTAATAAACATTTCCACATGTCTCCTCCGATGTCCACCGGACTCTCAGTTGCCATGTCAACTGTTTGGGATTTCACTCCTTTCTTACGTCACCGCGCTTTCTGATTGGCTACCTGTCACATTCAACAGGCTGCGTTTCGCTCCCAGTCAGGGAAAACCCTACAGGCGATAATCAGGCCCAGACAATGTTGAGTATTTGTTGAGTATATGTATGTTGCATATTCAACACACCACCAAGTAACACACCACACACTGCAGGACGTTGTAAGTTTTTTGTAAAGGGAAAATCGGGGCAAAAAAAAAAAGGGCTTTAGCGGGAACACCAACATGCAGAAGGCCCCCCCATCGACCTGCCAGGGACACAGTAAGATTGTGTTTGATGAACAACCTGCTCCATCACCTTATTCAGTCTGTTTGCCAGCACCTTTGACAACAGTTTATAGTCTGTACACAACAGAGAAACAGGTCACTAGTTTTTAATGTCCTGGAGATCACCTTTCTTTGGTAGCAATGTGAGAACTGCTCTCCTGCAGCTCTGAGGTAGAAAACCTCAGAGCTCAAGAACCTCCAAGAGGTCAACGTAAAGGTCAGACCAGAACGCTCTGTAAAATTCACTGGGAAGTCCATCAATACCAGGTGCTTTTCCTCCTTCCATACTTTGTAGTGCAGCATGAATCTCCTCCCGAGTCATAGGTTCCCCCAACTCCTTGGCAAAATCCACATAAACTCTTGGAAGATCACTGCAGAAGTCGTTGATACTGTCTTCATCCTCGCTGTATTCAGAGCTGTACAGATAGAAATCTGCTGTTCTCTGCCTGATGTCACCGTCTGCAGTCAAAAGAACATCCGCAGTTGATTTTAAACCATGCATGAATTTGCACTGTCCTTGTTTTTTTTCCGAAAAGAAAAACTTTGTTGGAGCGTCCATTAAAGCAACTTTCTGAAACCTGCATCGAACCAGCACTCCCTGTGTTCTTGAGCCCAGCAAATCAGTCAAAGCAGCTTTTTTTGACTTGAGGTTCTCAAAATAACCTTGATCTCCTGTGGATTGTGCAGAAGTCTGCAACTCCACTATTTCAATCTCCAGATCTCTAATAGACTTGGTTAAACCAGATGAAACATTGACAGTGTACTATTGACATAATTCTTTAATTTCAATTTTCCCACGATCCGACCACTGCCCTAACAGTCCAAAATCTTCTTTGCTAGTTCTGTCCACTCTCCAGAAAGAAATAAAAACCTTCTTAAAATTAGTAACCAATAACAAAAGCAGTGTTAAAATGCCAATAAGCAGACTTATGTTTGATATTGGCAATAAAAGCACTACAAGAAACCAAAGCATGATCCAAAAAACTTATAGGATGGATATTACATTTTTTCCAAACTTATATCTAAAATTATATATTCTATCTAACCTAGCTGCAGAAAAAGTATTATCCATGTTTCTAGCGTATGTATAATGTAGTTTTTGAGTATGCATTTCTCTCCAAACATCAACCAAAGAAAAAAAATCAATCAAATGTTTAAAGAACTTTGCTGAAGCTGGATGAGGTTCAAAATGATTTTAATCCAACTGATCATTTTCTGTACAGTTAAAATTCCCACCCAAAAAAAGAAAATCATCCACGTCTTCAAGTTTATGTAAAAAAAAAGAACCCTCTCTTGACTTGCATTTGAAGTATATACATTTACAAAAACAACATTAAAACACTCATATTTTGCTTTCACTACCATTAATCTGCCCTTAATTATTTCCTCAAACTGATATGACACAGGTAGAAAATATTTTGAAAACAGAATTGCAACTCCCCACTGGCCTGGTTTAAATGACTCAAAATAATTTCTCCTCACCATTCTCTCCTCCAATCTATCTCATTTAAACAATCACTGTGTGTTTCTTGTACCATTAGCACATTTACCGGTATATGTTTTAAATGAATTAATTCAAACACACTAATTCTCTTCTTCACATCTCTGGCTCTATTCAGATTAGATGTAGAAACTCTGAAGTGGCTCATTATCAAAGATGGGAGAAAAAACACTAAAAGAAAATACAGACATTTAACAAACTTCAAACTCATCATCACTGTTGAATTCTTGCTTAAATTTTCCAATCAACTTTTTTAAGCGGTAAACTTCTTTGTCATTATATCCTCCTTTTCTTTTATTGTTCAACCTAGATCTCACATGCACAAGAAAAAGTTTCTTGTCTGGAAAAAAATCTTCTACTTTTATATTTTTCATGTTCTTTGTAATTTTCAAAAAGTGTTTAACATTTTGCACACCATAACCTTTCCTGTGTCAACTCTGACCAAGGGATTTGCAAGATGAACAGGCTACCAGGGGTCTCAAACTCCAGTCCTCGAGGGCCGCAGTCCTGCAACTTTTAGATGTGCCTCTGCTGCACCACACCTGAATAAAATAATTAGGTCATTAGCAAGGCTCTGGAGAACTGATCTACACAAGCAGGAGGTAATTAAATCATTTCATTCCAGCGTTTTGTACCTGTGGTACATCTAAAAACTGCTGGACTGCGGCCCTAGAGGACTGGAGTTTGAGACCCCTGCTCTAGAACTTTTCCTGAACATTCCATTTCCAAATCTCTTTAATCATTTTCAGTTTGAGAACCAATAATACCTTCAGAAATGTTTCTTTTTTTAGAAAATGCAAAACCATCTTCCTCTGGTGTTTGACTGCATCCCTCCTCCTTTATTTCTTCAGAATCTGTTTTTCTCTGGTAAAACTTTAGTAAACTCTGACTGTGTCCTTCCACACTGCCTTTCCTGTGAATCGTTCACCGTTTGATTTTTCAGGCTTTATTCTCTGTCCTCTAGCACACATACTGTATTTCATGCACTTCTTTTTCACTATGAACATTTTCCTCAGACGTTTGCACTTCTGTTTTTTTATCACTGCGCTCCTGGGGCCTCAGCTTGATTCGGCAATTTTTCGCTGTCCTTATCTCGAGTTTGAGCCGAATTATCAGAAGAGAGATTTTTTTCAGGACACGCTGTAACCAAGTGACCCCGCAACCAAAACACACCAAAGTGCCCGAGTTTACATAAATACCATAATCAAACTCGCACATTAAGCACCAAGTTAAGGTCTTCGTTCTTTTTATTCAGAATCATAAGAACCTGTCTTCTGTGTGAAACATGTTTTAACTACGGTGACTTACAACCCGACGGCATTTTCCTGATCGCGGAAATAATTTTCCCATGCTGCGACAACTCTGTCACCAACAATTCATCACTGATGAACGGAGGGATGTTGGCGATCGTGACTTCTTTAGCTGGAGCACTCAAAGGGGAAACGGACAAAAACACATCGTTCACAACAATGCCTTTTTCAATCACTTTGCTTGCCTTCTCCACGCTGTCAACAAAAATGACCACCGCGCTGTTCATCCGAGCAGCAGATTTAACGCTGCTACAACCTACAACTTCTCCCACCGCCAAACTACATTCCTCCACCGTCATACTGGGATTATTGGGTATGATCTTCAAACCATGTTGCCTCGTAAGTTTGGTCAAATCCATTTTCGGCATTTTGCGCCAAAAGGCAAAATGATGGTGTTACGCACAGAAATGTAACCAATTACATTTAATCTAACTCAACAACCACAATATTTAAAGAACAATACCCAGAAAAAACCCAATAAAGATAGAGATAACAAAGTTAGAAATTCTCTAACTCTCAGTCCACTCACCACACGCTCCTCCACCAACCCCCAGCATACAGTGCAAAAGAGAGAAAGAAGATCCTGAAATAATACATTTAACAACAGAAAACACTAATGCTTAACTAATTCTGAAGTTGTGTTTTGCAGAGCCAGAAGCACAAGGTCTAACTCTGTCCTGTCTTCTGGTTCCTGCAGCTAACAGGCATTGCTAAATTCAAGGATGGAATTTCAGCGGAGGAAAACATTCCCCTGACTGTTACTGTACTGGATGAAAATGATAATCCCCCTTATTTTGTTCTCCACAAAGGCAATGTCACAGAGGCAAGCAGAGAAGGTAATCCTTTCATCTAGGTCAGTTCTTCTCCTTACTCTGGAGATGGACAACTAGGTCATATATACAGTACAGACCATAAATTTGGACACACCTTTTAATTCAATGAGTTTCCTTTATTTTCATGACTATTGACATTGTAGATTCACACTGAAGGCATCAAAACTCTGAATAACACATGTGGAAATATGCACTAAACAAAAAAGTGTAAAACAACTGAAAATACCCTTTATATTCTAGTTTCTTCAAAGTAGCAACCTTTTGCTGTGATTACTGCTTTGCACACACTGCATTTTCTTGATGAGCTTCAAGAGGTCGTCACCTGAAATGGTTTTCACTTCATAGGTCAACCTGCCCTGTCAGGTTAATAAGTGGGATTTCTTGCCTTATAAATAGTTATGAAAATAAAGAAAACCCATTGAATTAGAAGGTGTGTCCAAACGTTTGGTCTGTGCTGTATATATATATATATGTATGTATGTATATATATATATAGAGAGAGAGAGAGAGAGTCTCTACCCTCTTTCCTGTCTACGTACGGAGAATGGAAAAAACTACTCATGTCAGCCAAAGACAGAGTATAAAATAAATCAGCTCTACCAAAGCAATAAAATAAATCTTTTTTTATTTAAAGAATATGCTGAATAACAAAATTAAATGAAACTCTTGTAAAATAAGTGTTTTATTTGTTAAATTGGAAGCTTGTTTGTATAACTCATAGTTTAGGTAGAAACCAACTCCCTAGGGTCAATATGTGTGCTTTACTACAAAAATACATATTTCAGTGTGCTCTCTGATTGACCCCTATTATTAACTTTTGAATACTCTTTATTGGTCATCTATCTGCTAACTTTCTCCTGCTGTCTATGGACATGGTTTATCTTTGCTTCCCTGCTCCTGTCTTACCTTCACCCAAAAATGCTCATTTTATATCATGTAATCTGTTGTGCATTTGTGACTGCAGGAACATTTGTTATGCAAATCGAAGGTAAGGATGATGATGAGGCTGGAACAATAAATTCAGAGATCGTCTACACCATTATCAGTCAAGAACCGGCTGGCAAAGGTCACATGTTCACTATAGACAAAAAGACAGGGAAATTATTTGTTAAAGAGTCCACTCTGGACAGAGAGGTAACATTTACTTTTCACTTTGTAAAACACAATTGTACCCTTGCTTCAGTTTTATGTTTTAAAACAACATAGTTTGAAAACATCTATAACTGTATTCCCAACATCTACATGTGTACATCTACATGTACACATGTAGATGTACACATGTACAAGAAATGTGTTCAAGTCATGATCAGTCTTTGTGATCTACATCATAAACCTTTTTGAAACATTTTGGTCAATAAATGCTACTTTATTATTATGACAAATAATGAGAAAATGTTTATGTTCTGTAAAAGTTTCAAATAAAAACTATGTAAACTTTTATTATTTGTTTTAAGCTTTCCCACCACCAGATAATCCAACAGTTGACATTTTCTGATCTGTTCAGCTTTATTCTTGTGGTCATGCATTTAATGTTCTGTTTTTTTCTGACAGGCATATGATTTCTACAAGCTCGTTGTTAAAGGAACTGATATGGGAGGTGCACCATCAGGGAAAACAGGGACAGGAACTGTGGAAATCAAAGTCACAGATATCAATGACAACATCCCCACTCTAGAAAAATCAGAGGTAATAAATTTTTTTTAGTCTAAGCCAGACCAAACAAAATCAGTTATTGACTTTGTGCAACAAGAAAGATACAACAACTCTTGTTTCTGTTTTAGTATGAATTATAACCTATTTCATATACTCCCAACTTCTGCCGATGAAAGTATAAAACATCTGTCAAAAAGTGTGTTAAACAATCACAACTGTATTTAGTTCTAATAAACAGCCTGATATTGTGCCTCTGGTGAGATTAATTAACCACTTCAGGCTAATTAACCAGCTAATATGAACCCATGCTCCTCTAAATGTTAGTTTACTATGGAAGCATATTGAAGTGATAATTACAAATGTGATAATATACGTGATAATTATATTATGAATGTAACAATTATATTGTATAAACAAGATGATTCCATCCATCCAGAAGGTGGCAGCAGTATGTTTGTAGTGAAGGCATAAAGACAGTTAGTACAGTGGCTAAGAGGAGTTAGTCAAGTTTTTCTTCTTGAATTTTTTTTTTTTTTGTAATAATTTCTATGTCATTATAATATCAAAAACACACAATTTCACTATGAAGTGAATAATATATATTTGATAATGTATGTATAGATTATTATTGTATTGATAAAAAGAAAACAATGAATTGCTCTTGGGGGCCCCTGGTGGTCGCGGTAGGTACTGCACGCTTTGTTGGTATCATGAGCTGCCATGCAATGTGCAGAGCACATCTACACGTCCAAAGCTCCGGTCAGAAGATAAATAAGCAAAACAATGTCTCAAAAAGGACTTACCCTTCAGAGAGGGAGGAAAGAAAGAGGAAGAATAGAAAAAAGGCAAGATAAAGGTTTGTTTTAATGTGCTTTGGTAATGTAATGTAATGTACACGATTTGTAAAGGTGCTAATTAGGGCTGTATAATTATATTGATTCTATGATATTTATCAGTTTATCAATTTTTTTCCCACCCTCGGAAGGTATCTATTTTTCATCCACGAGTATTGATACATTAAACCATAGGGGTTCATAGGCTTATACCGTCTTTTTAACATGTCTGGTTTGTGACAACGTAGTGGCAAGACTCCGCCTCCCCCAGTCTCACTTTCAACTTGTGCTTAAAGTGCACATTATAAACTACACACCAGTTATTTAATTGTGTTAATAGGCCAAGTAAAATCGGAGTTATGCTAAAATAAGTAAACCATATTTTTCTGAATGTCAGAAATGTCAAAAACTGGCTTTTCCGGTCATGTGAAAGGGAATGAGCTTCAAACGCAAAAAACGAAACGCAACATCAGATTCCTTTGTTTTTGGAAATCTCAAATCTTCAATAAATAACTATGGGCTGTATTTTGTTGCTAAGAAACGAAGTAAAGTTTCGCAAGGATCCGTGAAAGAGAAGCGGAACGCAGTACCGGCAAAAGCAGTGAGATCGCAAAATTAATGCAAAGTTTGGATATCGGAGCGACTAATGAGGCTGGAACAATAAATGGCATCCATTTCGTAATCAGTTTTTAGCTTAGTGGTTTCTGATCTGTATATAATGAATTACCTGAAGAATGAACACGCTGCATGCAGTGGCACTCTCTTTTGAGCTGGAAAACAAAGAGGGGAAACCCGCAGCCGCAGTCTGGGTGCAGTGAGGATTGCCATGATGATAATGGCAGATCAATCATTCTTATTGGCAATTGACAAAGAGTATTAGAGACTGAGAGATCGATGAGATCCTGGCAGTCTGAGAGGCACCTACTCAGAGATCCAAGCAGGGGAATGGCGGCGCTGCGCAGCTGCAAGGAGTCAATCACTACCGGGTGAGGCAGAGCCACTCCCCCAGCAGCTAGTAGTAAACAGCTTACAGCCACAGCTAGCTCCGGGCTCTGTCCAATCAGAGTCAGGTATTGTGTAGTTGGTGCTTTTAATCAGTTTTCAGTAAGTTAAATCCAAGTCTATGGAACACAAAATGTCACTAAAATCACTCTGTTCTTCTAAAATCTTTCAGAAAATCATAAAAGTGCATCAGATTGTATTGTTTGCCAAATATTGTGATACATATCGTATCATGATCAGAATATCGTATAACATATCGTATTGTGAGATTATTGTATCGCTACACCCCTACTGATAATAGAAAATTAGCTTGATAGCAACCTGGAACAACAGCCAAACATTTATGTAAAGGTCTTTGTGTTTGTCTGAAACTGAGTTTAAACTTTAAATGAATTGATTCTCATGCTTGGCTCTGTATACTTCTGAGTGTTTGATAATGTTTGATAACAATAATTAAAACTTCTCAATGTTTGACATTGTCTAGCTAAATGTTTTTACGTCAGGCTACATAGCTGCTACAGCGATGAGCTACTCTATGCTGCAGTTGGGGAAATGTTGTTTGCTGCTGAGCAAAATCATTTTGTGGCTAAACCAAACATTATTTTAAACCTTTGCTGATGAAGATCAGATCAAGGGATAAGAAGGGCTTTACATGTAAGTATCAGCTGATCATGATCCCCCAAAATTAAGGAAATCGGCACCCAGAAATCAACTGGTCGATAAATCAGTTGGCCAATAAATGTATCCTACATTATACATGTACATAATGTAAACAGCACTGCCAGAGATACAATAAGTTTAAAGCAGGTGTGTGAATGATCTAATGATCGGACTGCTGATTGCAGCCGGTCCACATTGTTAGCAGAACTAGAGGGCCCCAAAACCACATTTTACTTAGGGCCCCATGGAGGCTTGGACCGGCCCTGATGTGATCAGTATCAGAATTGGCAGCAAAACACCTGATATATATATATATATATATATATATACATATATAAAACCATGCATGTTATTGTTTACATACAAAAATTCTGCACATACGGACAACATTGAAGGGCAAAAAGACTATATTTTCACATGCCATCCATAGCCGTGCTGTCATGGTAGAATAATTCCGTTAACTCAGTGAAACTTGGAAATGTAGATATTTTAGTGCTATGCTCCACAGCAAAGGGAAAACCTGCTGAAGTACAACTCAAAACCACCTTTTTCTCGCTCTCTGTATTGGCCAAGCTACACGTATGAATATAAATTATGGAAAATCAGTTCATACATTAAATGTTTTTTAACCATTTTGTTGACGACATGCAGACAGGAGGCGCATGCTCCCATAGAAATGGCAGCCAGTGCAGTTAGAGAGAGGTTGCGCAATCGAAGGAGAGGCTCGGCTCGCTGCTGCCTCCACCAGCTGCGCTTCCAACCATTTGAATGGGAAAATGCAAAAATTCAGCAAATTCAGGGCAGGCAGGCTGCCCTGCAAATAGATACATGTGTATACATCATCTATATGTGTACATGATATATACATGTATACATATAGATACATGTATATATACATATACTATATATACAGTACAGACCAGTACAGACCAAACGTTTGGACACACCTTCTAATTCAATGGGTTTTCTTTATTTTCATAACTATTTATAAGGCAAGAAATCCCACTTATTAACCTGACAGGGCAGGTTGACGTATGAAGTGAAAACCATTTCAGGTGACTACCTCTTGAAGCTCATCAAGAAAATGCAGAGTGTGTGCAAAGCAGTAATCACAGCAAAAGGTTGCTACTTTGAAGAAACTAGAATATAAAGGGTATTTTCAGTTGTTTTACACTTTTTTGTTTAGTGCATATTTCCACATGTGTTATTCAGAGTTTTGATGCCTTCAGTGTGAATCTACAATGTCAATAGTCATGAAAATAAAGGAAACTCATTGAACTAAAAGGTGTGTCCAAACTTTTGGTCTGTACTGTATATATATATATAATTTATTTTGGTTCATAGTTCTAGCTTTTAAAGAAGTGTATCTATTTGTATCATGTTTATATTAATCTTCTTTATTATGTTTTGTAAATGATTTTAAAGTCATTGC
This sequence comes from Xiphophorus couchianus, assembly GCF_001444195.1. NCBI lineage: Eukaryota > Metazoa > Chordata > Actinopteri > Cyprinodontiformes > Poeciliidae > Xiphophorus > Xiphophorus couchianus. The sequence continues at coordinate 577,511 of NC_040236.1, read as the reverse complement.
ATTGGGATTTGTTGTGCATCATTTGGTCAATCCTGTTTGTTTTAGATGTGTTTTATAAGAATTAATTTGTTGTCTCAATAATAGATTCAACCAAACTTCTTCATAACAATGTTCTGGTTGTTTGGCAGTACGCCGGCTCTGTGGATGAAAATGTTGCTGATGTTGTTGTGATGAGAATCAAAGCTTTGGACAAAGACCTTCTACACACAAATAACTGGCTGACTGTATTTACCATTGCCCAAGGAAATGAGGATAACCTGTTTTCCATTGAAACGGACAAAGAAACCAACGAGGGTATCCTAAAGCTGATCAAGGTATTTTTTCTCTACCTGTTTGTCAGGATTTTAATTAGTGTAGTAAGTATGTGATGTTTTTGAATTGGTCTCATACATATTTCTTCCTCTCGTTTTTTTCTGCTCACTTTTTCTAAAACCTATTTCTCCAACATCTCCACCAATTAGCCAGTGGATTTTGAAGAAGTACAGAATCTTGAGCTGGGCCTTATCATTGAAAATGTAGCTCCTTTTGTAGAAGGTGGCCCAATAAAAATGGATGTGGATGTTCAGGTTGGAGAGGGGGGTCCTCTGGCTGCTGGAGCAGCTGCCGGAGCCGGAGCCGGAGTCGGAGTCGGAGTCGGAGTTGGAGCTGGTGTGGATTTAGGAGTAGACCTCGGGCTAGATGTGGGCTTGGATGCTGATCTAGGTGTAGATGCAGGTCTGGATGCAGGTCTGGATGCAGGACTGGATGTAGGTCTGGATGTAGGTCTGGATGCAGGTCTGGATGCAGGTCTGGATGCAGGACTGGATGCAGGACTTAAACCACAGGGAGGAGCTGGGCCTGGAGTTGGACTTAAGCCTGCTGTTGGACCTGGAGTTGGTGTGGGGCTTAAGCCAGGTATTAAACCCGGTCTCAAGCCAGGGCCAAGACCAGGATCCAAGCCTAAGCCAAAAGCACCAGGAAAAAGCTATCCTATAAAAATAGCTGTAAATAATGTGCCAGAGGGTCCAGCATTTAGACCTGACACCAAGAAAGTACCTGTATCTGAGGATCCAAATGAGGCACCAGCAGACGGTGTGATTACTTCGTTCCCAGCAGTTGATCCAGATACTGGAAAAGTAGCTGATGATGTCAGGTTAGTCAATTTATCCATCACTGTAATACTACCATTGAAACCAGTTAAATTTATTTTACCAGTTAAACCAAGAACTGATTGTAATTAAAGGCAGGACAAATTTCCTGCTTTCAGACATTACTGACTGTGTAAGCAGTTGAGTGGCGAAATGTGATGTTAGTCAGAACCTTGTAGCAAACAGCCTTTAGATAGATTTAGATTTTAGATATTTGTCCATTCATTCTTGTTTTACTTAACTGTAAACATGTAATCAGTAAAACCAGCCTATTACCTTGTTCATTCTTAGATATATCTGATTATAACTTCTATGGCTGCATAGCTTGTGACAGGAGAAGGACTGTTATGACAAAACATCTGAACTTAGTATTTTGATGGTAATTGGGAAATGAAGGGGTTTTTACAGCTTTGAAACTCCAGACTGACTGTTTAAAGTTTGGATCTACAGTCTTATGTTTTTTTTATAAAACGTCATGGCTTCCAGAGCAAAACTTAATCATATTAACATATTCATGGGATTCAGTAAAGCCTCAAGGTCGCTTCTTGTGAAATTAACCTGATTCAAACAAGCTGAGTTTGGAAGTGCTGCCGTGTTAGCGTATCACAGAAACTCAATTAGACCTTGCAAGAAAGTGCAAACATTATCTCAATGTTATTCTAAACCATGCTTTTCTAATCAAGAAGCAAACTTGTTGAAAAAACTGTGTTCATTTTCTTGTTTTGTTGTTCATTTTCTTACAGCTATGCCAAAGCTTATGATCCAGATAACTGGTTTACTGTTGATGAAGAGACAGCGGAAATTAAACTCAACAAACAACCAGACCGAGAGTCACCCTTCTTAGTGAATGGTACCTATATTGCCAAAATTTTGGCAATATCAAAAGGTAAATATTATTATCAAAATGACTGTATTCATTTTTATGATACATTTACCCAACATAGTATTTTGGAAATAATCTCCTCCCTTACAGATTTCCTTCATTTTGTTTCTTTCAAAAGTAATCAGTTTTCTGATAAATGACAAAGCAATGAAATATAGTCAATATTTTCTTCTAAAAGAAAATCTAAACTTAATTAGAAGCATACCCAAATATCAATTACTTCTGCTTCCTTTTACACATTAGGTTTGGCCGTTGTAACTTGTGTTAGGTAGGTAAGGCTTCTACTTTAGCATATTTTCAGCAGCCTGCATTCCAGTTGGTGCACTTCTCCCTCTCACTGGTGAAGATGTTTATTGGACTACTCAAAACAAATACTTAAAAGTCATGTTTCAAATGCAAGTGCTTTGTAGACATCCTGCTAGAATACTGTAGGATTAACTAGATGAAGAAAGTTAAGACTAACAGCAAATGACAGAGTAATTTCGTATTAACATATTAAATTACATAACTTATTAAAGTTTGCTAATTAATACATGTTAATAACATATTTATGACAGATTATGATTTCTTAGTTAATGTTATGTCATTACAAAGACATTTTGGTTTTGGTTAATGTCAAGTTGTTATAACAAACATATTTTAAACAATGTCAACTTTGCATAAAATGTGTCATTATTTTTTGAATAACACTAGCAGTCACAAATATTCATGAGGATTCCTTCCTGTTCATGACAGGTGTTATGTCATGTCAGTCTTATGCACACCCCTTCAAATCTTTCAATTTATTTGTCTGAAAGCAATGTGCGTCACACATACGGGAATCTCATCCCTATTTAAGACTTTCAGTGAGTCATAATGTTGTGTTCAGGTCATGTTTTTAAATGAGAACTGGTTCTCAAACATTTACGGTAATTTATCTGGTAAAATAAAGGCACCCAAAAAAAATGTCATTATCTGTAATGGAGAAATCATGACACAAATGTGAAACTTATGGCTACCCTACCAAAATCACAGAATCCAGGAAGTCACATAAGAAGCCAAATCTAAGATCTACATGTGCCTCTGTAGATCTTGCGTGTCACAGCTAAGGTCAGGGTTCATGACACAATAAGAGAGAGACATGAATGACAAGTTTGTATTAACTCTTCATCTTGTCTGATATAAAACTCTTTAAACATTTCAGTGTCACAAAAAGAGCAAAAACACAATGCTTGTGCCTGTTCATTTTGTCGTACTGTGTTTTTAACTGAACTCTATGAGTTGTCTGTGCTGTTACTGGAAGGGGGTAAAGGGTCTGGGTTCCTAAATCGACTAATATTATTTTTCCCTTAATGTGTCTTTCAAAAGAAAGGCCTTTGTCATTTCCTGTAATTGCATCTACTTGGTAAAAAAATATACATTAAAAATAAAATACCTTTATGTGAATTTTCTTTCATTTTATACAAATTTTAAAAAAAGTGTCTTGAAAATTACATTGGCACTTATGTTGCAGAGGTCCACTGAAGTCCTAGATCTTGCTTGTGTTGATGGACAGCACAGTCAGTTCTCAACATATTACTGATGCTATTTGCTTTGTTCATCATATGTTAAGTTGTTATAAAGAGAAGTGGCACATTGTGTACAAAATGTTGTCCTGAAAGCAAGTCCTGAACAGTGATCAGTTCTTCTTTGTAATATTGCACTAATCTCTTGTCATCCACAGACATGCCAGCAAAGACAGCCACTGGAACAATAGCCATTCAAGTCACTGACTCCAATGACCACTGTCCCACTTTGACCACTACTTACACCAGTCTATGCTCTGATAAGAAGACTGTGTATGTTACTGCATTTGATGAAGATGTCAGTCCAAATGCTGCTCCATTCACTTTTCAAATTATACCAGAAGGTACTCGAGGCAACTGGGAAATAGAAGTCATCAATGGTAAGTAAAAAATAAAAATAAAATAAAAAATTGAAAATATCAACACAAAATGTGTGTCAAATCATCAAGAAAATGCAGACATAAAACATATAGTACACTGTTTTTCAGTGGAGGAGTTTGATCTTTTCGAAGATTTGTCTCATATCATACTGTCACAACATAGTGACAGATTAATATATATATTTTTAATAAAAGTTACATACTGCTGCTTTAACTCAAATATTTTGAAAAACATTATAAATTATGGTCAATTCAATAATTGCACAGTGTTCATTTCTGCTTGTTGCAAAACTAGCCTAAATCATGCTTAATATTTGGCAAAAGGTCTTGAAGGTCTTAACATGTCCTGATCCAGAATATAGTTTGAAAGCCTGTCTTACCAAGTAGGTTACTGTTTTAGGTTGAAATGACATGACTTTGTGATTGAACTTGGTGGTAGAAGTGTGAAAATCAAAAGAAAAAAAACTGTTTGACATTCTTGTCTCCAGATACAACAGCTGCTCTTCATTCAGCCAAAGCACTGTGGCCTGGCAGATATGAACTCCAAGTAGAGGTGAAAGATGCTCAGGGTCTGTCCTGCAAAGAGGAACGGGTGTTTACTGTGGATGTCTGTACCTGTGTGGGAAAAGAAGACTGCAGATCAAAGGCATCGAGGGGAGAAGCCCGTTCATCTGACTTTTCTAGACGTGCCATTGGTCCAATCGTAACAGCTTTGTTCTTATTGATGTGTAAGTTTGGTTCAATACTAACATAGACCTCTTTGTATCAGACAATTAATATTACATGAACAAATACAAAGGCAACAGGCAGATTCACAGAATACAGCAAATAAATTAATACTTTTGCAAAATAAAGAATAGACTGATTTACAAGGTGTCAAAGTAATAGTTTATTAATAATAACACTAAAAAACCTGCTGGGGATTGCTTTTTCTGGGAACCGAGAGTTTAACCTTGATGACTGAGTTTAGAGCATCAAACTCAATCATCATCAGAAGTGGTTCCCAAAGGTCAGGATTTCTAAAATTGTCTTCAAAAATGACAGTGACGGACGCATATCTGGTATAAAAATTAGACCAGTCAAAATCAAATATTTTTAAAGAGACTTGATGTTTAAGTTACTAATGCTGTTTAACGTACTTGCTCATTCTCATCTTGTTGCTTTGGGGTTGAAATTTCATAATATCAACAGTCAGTTACGGTAAGTTATTTTTCTGAACTCTTTTTGCACACAAGGACCCAAAATCAGTAACGAATGCCTAGGCTCTTATAGCTCAGAATTGAAAACAGGCTCAATCCTGGAACTTGCTGAATGAATCAAATTTAGCATCCTACCTCTTCAGTAACATGAAAGACTTGTATAAAGTCAGAATTATACCTGTTAAACTTTCATGACATAAGTCACATTTATTCATTAGACGCTGAGTGTTTTTACAAGAAAAAAATAGTAAAGCTCTGTCATTGCAAGTTCAACACAAAAACTTCACAATATGACTAAAAATATTCATTATCAATCCATGATATTCCACTTGATCTGGGATCAGGTCATTGGGGCAGCAGTTAAGTAGAGAGGCTCAGACCCCCAACAGGGTCTGGCATATGGGGGTACTGGAGAATTTCCCGGTGGGCTGCTCCATTAGTGGGCTGGTGGCACTCAAACCTTTAGTTTTTCACACAAAATCTAAGCAAATGGGGATTGTTGAGTATACTGCACTGTTGATCTGTTGATTTTCATTCTTCTATTGCTTATCAGGAAAGTTTTTACATTTATCAGAATGTTTTTCTTCTCTTTGCAGTGATCCCTCTGCTGCTGGTGTTTTGTCAGTGTGGAGGGGCAAACACCATCTTCTCAGACCAGTTTAGTGATCTGCCATTTGACACTAAAGAGCACCTAATAAACTACCACACTGAATGCATAGGAGAGGATAAGGTGTGTTGGAATCATTACTAATCCTCTTTCCATGTAAAGTGATACATGTACTTGTAATTTCCTAGCCCGAGGCAGTAAATTGTACAAAAAAACATGCAAATGTTTGGTAACATTAACTAATTCTCCTGTGGTTAAATATATTATGGACATTTGCCAAAATATTAGGTATATCTGTTCTGTTAGTTCAAAGTGCAACACTACAGTTAGCTTACCAAAGGATTGTGTTTCAAAATAAGTTTCACAGGGTGGAAAGTTTCACAGGGTGAGTTTTGGTTTTGAACACTATTATGATACATAGCATGCTGCAGGCACCCAGATCTCGGTCTGAGACTGTGATGAATGCGATATGACGGTGAAGAGGCGGTGACCAGAGCATCTTCACTACCTACTGTTTTTGCTAGAACAACTCAAGTCTATTTTTCTTTCATTATGCTTCTAAATTACAAATAGTCCTAAAATGTTATTAGTACTTTTTTGATTTCCATGTGTTTTCTTTTATTTCTTATAGCATTAGAATCTGTACTTTCAGAATCTGTAAATAACTCAAAACACCCAAGTAGACTTGTTCATGGGTTTATTGTGGCCAGTCATATTTACAAAACACCCACACTAGGAGGAACCAAAGCAATGAGTTAAGAGACTAAGATTTTCATTTCAAGTTATATTATTGTGGGGGCAATTTCAAATTAGGTGGTCTGTGAGAGTTTGTTAAATGGGGCACGTGGTCCTTGGCCTGACAAAGTTTGAGAAACACTGTTTGAGAGTATGAATAAGTAGTTACCAAAGCAGTGATGTGATGCTATTATTACTTAGCAAAAACGTTGTTTTTTTACGAAAGTTTTTACCATGTTCTGCTAATCTCTGCTGGAGGTTTTTTGCACTTGTACTTAAACAACTATATGTTTTCAAGGTAACATCTTAAGAAAATATATTTTAAAAATCGCATCTATGAGGTATTTATTTTAGCTTTAAAGAACACAAGAAACACAATGGTGAATTGTGGGAAACCGAAGGCACAAAGAAGACAGGCAGATGGGTTTAATTAAAAGAGGAAAATTAAAAACTTACAGAAAACTAGAGTGTGTAGAAAATTCAATTAAGAATTGTATTTTATTTGTCCAATGTAAATATCTGGTTTATTGAATAGTCTGTATTCTTGTTTGAATATGGACCCATCAACTAAGAACATTTATCATAATATTTTTTAACTGCATTATAGATTTTTTTTCCCTAGCACTATAACACTCAGTCAGCGTAGTACACATAAATACAAGAATGCCATTGGTCCTTTGACCTACTCCATTCTCTGATCATTTATGTACAGTGATCCCTCGTGTTACGTTCCAAAAAGAACCCGTGATAGGTGAAGTCCATGAAGTAGTAACCTTTATATTTTTTACAATTATTATACAATGAAATACTCCATAATACATTGAAACCAAAGAATAAAACCTTTTTACAAGCCCAAGCGTTTGTTTAACAAATAAAAGTACTGTATAAACGTTTTTTGTTTTTTTTACAAATAACTACTGTACTGTAAAATAATAATTTTAATCATCAATACGAACTGAAGGCTTCAAATTGCAGAGATCAGCACCACCCCACCGCGACCGAGTCATTGGATTAGAATGGGAGAAAATGAAAAATGATTATGAAAAAAAATACAAAGTACAGTAGGACAAATAGTGACTCACGTGTATTTCACTGCTCTTCTGACTGAGCCGCTGCATCCTGACTCCGCTCTGTAGCGTTTTTTGTGTTTTTTTTTCTAAAGCCCGCGGTGCAGGTGTGTTTTTTCGAGAGAAGAACATAGTTATCGGTAGTTGTTGTCGATCTTTTTTCTTCTGGGCAAAAAGATTCTTGAAATTGCAAGAGAATTTGCAAACTTAAATTTGGCAAGCTGTTTTACGTATGTGTACATATTAAACCGCAACGTTATTGACACACAGGTAGAGAAGAAGCTGAGAGACTGTTTAGCCAATCAGAATGCACAACACAATGCACGATGCAACTCCGTGAAGCAGCTAGACAGCGAAAGGTGAACCACGAAATAGCGAGAGTTCACTGTATTGTGATTCAGTAATAATTCAATTTAAATAGCATTTTTTAGCTGTAAAAGTAAGAAATTATTTTGAAACAATATGATGAATGCAGGAATTCCTATATATGTAAATTTGGAAAATTTAAAGATATAAAGATGAGTATCAGTAAAAAATAAATAAATAAATACAAATTCCAAACAAAAACAGCTGCATCAAAGTAGAAGGAGCTACATATATAGCCTATAAGTGAAAAACAGTTCATGTACTAAATTGTTATGTTTGTATATTTGCATACAGCTTTTGTGCAAATATGTGGTATGGTTGGTGTAGGGGTTATGGTCCTTTTGGAGGAGTTAACATTTAAACAAACTCACACTGTTCAATTTAAAGTTTGTTAAAATATCTTGTATGTTCATGAGTTGTTTTTATTTTTCTAGGATGTTCCTGTTCATTTGATGCCTGTCATGTATGGTACCCAACAAAAAACTGAGGCAGCACCAGGACCAAATTTCAATACTAGTTCTTCAGCAGCATTCACAGAAACACTTAAGAACGAAACCTACTATGAATCGGACCAAATATTTCAGCCGACTTCCACAAAGATGGTGGACACTGACATAGACTACAGGGTTTCAACTGAGTTTTACAATCCAAGCAATGAAATTGACTCATTCAGCCGAAAAACACAGAGTATTCATCAAATAGGTTGCTTTGAGGACATAGCCCTTCCTGATGTTATTCTCAATGATTACTTCTCCCAGGTAACTTACTGACTTTATTTTGATGTCATTAGATCTCTTGAATAAATACACTTATTTGAGAACATTGTCAGTAATCCTTGTTCTGTTTCTCTTCCCCAAACAGAAATCTACAATTACAGTGCCATCTGAAGACATCCTCTTGGAATATGACTTTGAGGGCAAGGGCTCCTCTGCTGGTTCAGTGGGGAGCTGCAGCATCTTAGAACCTGACAATGACCTGAACTTTCTCACTGACCTTGGACCAAAGTTCAGGACACTTGCTGAGATCTGTTCGCCTCCTACACTAACATCAAAAGCAATGGTGATACAAAAGGCATCAGGATCTGTCAAAACCACCACTGATATCACAGAGCCTGTCTTTAAACCTAAATTTAACTATGAAATTCAGGCAAAGCATGTTGATGATAAAGCTGAAAAGGTAGTATCATCTGCAAAGGTTGTTCAATCTCATGTCAGTACAACAACCAAAGAGTCAACAACCAAACAGTTGACAACCACAACTCTCCCTCACTCCACTAGTACTAACATTAGTCATTCTGCTAAACTTTCTTATCCAGCTCAGACAGTTGTTTTACAGCAGCCACCAGTTTACTACACCGCTAGCCCTGTACTACAACCAATGCATTACATAGTTCAACCTAATGTACAGAACACATTTGTGCTGGAGGATGGAACCCATGCAAATACGTTTCCAGGCCTCTATGTTATCAATGATCCAAAGAGTATGTCTGGATTGGTTTATGGAAGAACCCAAAGCTCCCTTTCAGGGCTTGTTATCCAGGACACTGAGGGCCCTAAAAGTCCTATAAGTCCTGTTAGCCCCACAGGTTCACTCCGAACCACTGTCTTATTGCCTAGTCCAACTTTCTCCCAGGGCTGTGTGGAAGGCTCTACATTATATGGGCAAAATCTTGGTGGAAATTATGTGTTACTCAAGGATGAGGTACAGGAGTGGGGCCCAGGTTCACCTCAAGGCATTTTGCCTGGAGATGCTATCCTGGTAAAAAAGGCTGCTCCCCCTCAGGGGGTTTTAGGTTTGGCAGCCCAGGAGAATGTGTGTATTTCTTCGTTTTGTTATTTTTTAGTTAAGAAGGCTAATGGTGGTGGTGGTGTTATTGTGACAGGGGGGATAAGCTTTGGGTCTTTCAGTGTTTTGAAATATCTCACTAAGCAGCAAAGAATGTGGATTTGGTTGAATAAAGTAAAAGTTGATTAATTAAATTTTAACATTTTCCAAAGAAGCTGTCAGCTTAACCAAGCAATTCCTTCCTCTTGTGTCCTATCATATAGACAAGAGTTGTCAATAGAAGTCCAAAACAATACCATTATTTTTTATCCGTATAAGAGAAAGACTGCTAAAGCAGATGAAGAAATAATTAAAAAGAAGTTGCCAAAAAAGAAGAATCTTCAAGAGATAATCATGTTTAAAATTGCTGCTAATTCTTGTATAAAGCATCAGAAATATCTTTATTTAGAATGCATTTATTTTTTCATTATATTTCTTTACAGGTTGCAATTTCAATTTATACATATTGAGATTTTATTTAATGAATCTACAAAAAAATCTGAACCTAGAATGGTGGTGGCAGTCTAGAGCTGTAGTAATGTTCAACTTCTGGACATAGAAAATAGAATTTTGATCATTACGGTTCTGTCTTCAGAATTGCATCAAGCATTTACACTGAAGCAGCACTCTAATAGTTTAATTATTTAAATTTAAACTACCGGGTATGTGCATGATGTACTTTTTGTTTCTCTCAATCAAGGAGATGGGCTATTTAAGCTGTGGAGTCTGTGTTCTTCCTTTGAGTGCTTCAAACCATTTTCATCTTGACCATGACCAAATAAATTTGGAGTAGGGTCATCTTGGCTTATACCTGTGTCATGAAGAAGTATTTGTGAAAACAATTCTCAGAATTATGGCAGCCACCTGAAATCCCTGGGTCAGCACATAATTTGACTAAAGCAAGTACAGCAGTGCTGTTATTATCAGGTGGATTTAGAGCTGCTTCATGTTTCTTAATGCTATTCTCTGTGGTTGACAACATCTTAGCTGTAGTGTGCACTGTCCTATGTTGTCTGGGGTTTATATGCATTATAATATGCTCATTGGAAATGAACATGAGACAGAGTGGTGTATGAAATGTTTATCACATCTCTATTTTTTTTCAATAAACAATTACTTTCGATTTTGTTTTTACTCATTTTACATACAAATAAAATGGAATCTTAAAAATACAACAACAACAAAAAAAAATTAAAAAACATACCACTTTAGGCAGAGCTTCAGCACCTTGATGAATTTCTGGATGGTTTACTATAAATAAAAACACTAAACACGGTGTATTTTAAAATATAATACACTGTTCCCAAAAAATTAGCCTGCAGATGCAAATTAGCTTTTATTGCTAAAATCTGGCACAGCGCAGCAAATAGTGATGTTTGAGTTTTACATTATTCCTTTTTAAATAAAGTGCATTATCATTATTTAATTGGCTTTTATGTGAAATTTCTGAAACTGTCATAAAGTGGTGTGGATGAGTGGTGAGGCAAAACGCTAAGAGACACATGCAGGTAAGAGAAATATGGTAGATTTAATGACGAAATAATGCACACAAACAGTTCAAATCCCTGGCAGCACTGCTGAGCGGAAGCTGAGGCTCAACACAGGTAGCAACAGAGAGCATGAATGGACTAACCTGGACATACGGCAGAACAGAAGCCAAAATGAGACGAGGACCCGACCGAGACACAGACACACAGGTGACACTAAATACACAAGAGGTAATCAGGGAACGAGACACACCTGGGGACTAATCAAAGGGAGACAGGACAACACGGAGACACAGATACACAGGAAACTCAAAATAAACACACAGAAAAACACAGATCCTGACAGAAACAATAATACAGTCCCATCCAATAAATTGGGATAATTTTGCAATATCTATTTATTCCAGGAACTTTAAGTGAAACAGATTATATAGATGAATTACACATAGATGGGTGTTTGAAAGCCTTTATTTTTTGCTAATTATGCGTTTGTGCTTACAGCTATTAAAAACATGGCATTCAGAATTAGAATATTACTCCAGACCAATAAAAAACTATTCCAATAGTTTATTCTCTTTGCTTGTAATGTTTCTCTTGGCTGCACAAATTCCCATACACGTTTATGTTTCACAAAATCAGATGTGTCTATGTGTTGACAGTAGTAATCTAATATGCCCACACTTTCTAAATCAGTAAAGTAAGCCTACATTAATTAAACTATCTGGCAATGAACAGTGTTTTTTAATCAATCAACTGTCCAATTCTCCTCAACAGGGAGCTAGAAGGTCCACAATGACGTCTGAAGTCCTCAGCAATCTGCACACATTAATACTTGCAAATTTATTTTTATTTTATGCCCACAATGGCAGATGGAGGAGAATTTGATTTGGTTTCACAATTTATTAAAAGCTATTTTCAAGGTGGACTTTCAAACCAAAAATGAGCAGTACTACTTCTGATGAGCATTGTAAATTATACTGTTATACATCTATAGAATTGATTTTATTCATAATGTCTGTATACATTGAATTTAACAGTCATAAATTTCAACTTTTCATCAAGTATTTGAATACTGAAACATCACATTCACATATTAGTTTGCTGACACAAGACAATCATCTTAGTTCCACCGTACAATGTGTCTTTACATTAGAGAGAACTCCTCCACAGATACTGAGATAAAATGCTACAAGTTCTAAGCACAACTTTATGCAAAGTATCCCCAGAGAAATACATTAAAAGCCAGGAGCAGCACAGCGTTAAAATTGCAGACTTTCCTCCAAACAGGTTTCTCATGCAGAAAGTTCAGATCATTGCTTTGTGTATTTGGTGGTACAGATTGTGAGCTTGGACTACTCAGGCCACAGAGCCACATAGCAACTCTTTTCCATGTAGGTGGTTGAGACTGTTCTGCCTCAGAGCTAACAGAGTTCTCTGGATCTGGTACCCTTTGAGGAGTTGTGAGGTCGACGCGAGGCTCAAGATTAAATCTGGACCACCAGGTTAGTCTGTGGAGCTGCACAGGAGAGGTAAAGCAGTGAGAAATGAGCTGAACCAAAGACATTTAGAGCAGGTTTCTGTTTTAATGCTTGTAATAAATTATTATATGTATCAATTAAGAAGTTTGATATATTCGGGACATTTTTGGAAGATTTCGTTTTACAAATATTGTTAAAAAAAATTTAACATCATAAAAATGCTGTGCTGACATTTCTTTACATCAAAGTGCTGGAGTCTGCTTGAGCCAGTGAATAGGGACAGACTATTTTCCTCTATTTGTCTGTAGTATTTTATCCTTTACTGGAGCACAATAAACTCAAAGTTAGAAGTTGAGTCTCAAAGAAAAAAGACTTATATTTTAAACAGGTCCCATTTTGAAAGAAATATTAATGTCCACAATTTAATGGTTGGAGCATCCAGTTGTGGGTCCCACCTCCGGAACCTTTGGCCTTGATTTGAGGGGCCATGCCATCTGCTGGTGTTGGTTCACTGTGTTTTCTAAAGTCCACAGTCAATGCAGCTGACTGTCATGATTTGCTCTGCTGACAAGCTTTATGGAGATGCTGATTTAATTTTTCATCAGGTCTTGGTACCGGCCCAACTGCCAAAGGCATCAAAAGTTGATTGAATAACCCTGGTGTTACTGTGCTTTATTGGCCAGCTGACTGGCCTGACCTGAAGCCCCGTAGAGAATCTATGGAGTATTGTCAGGAGACAAATGAGAGAGATCACTACCAACAATGCAGATGATCTTCGATAGAAACTTTTGAAACTAATTTGAGTAATAAACTGAGCTTAATGCACTTTTTCATAACTAGGATTAACTGGGATATAGAGGGGTAGGGCCTAAGTTGTTTCTAGGAAGCTGTAAAAACATTGAGCATGTTTTTATAAGTTTGCAAATAGTTAGGAGGAAGGCATCTTTTAATGAAGCTTGTGAAGAAAATAAATTGGTTAGATTTTTATTTCTCAGAAACTCTCTTTCACTCTTGAAATTTAGCGTTTTATGAGTTTCATAAGAATTGTGTTTTGTCAGGATCTGTGTTTTCTGTGTTCATTTAGAGTTTTTTGTGTCCTTGCGTCTCTTCGTTGTCCTGTCCTCCCCTTGATTGTTCCCAGGTGTGTCTCGTTCTGTCATTACCCTCCCATGTATTTAACTCCACCTGTGTTCCTTGTTCCTCGTCGGATCCTCGTCAATGTCCAGTCTAGTCGTCGTCTATGCCTTGTCTATTCGTTGTCAGTGTTTCCGTGTGCCTGCTGCTCGTTGTTTGGACTGTGTTTCATCATTAAAAACATCATTATTCATCTAACCTGGTTCCATCTGCGTTTGCCTCACCACCTCAACACACCGCTTCATGACAGAAGGACCCGACCATACCGAACGGTGAGGCTCGCTTTAAAATGGACCCAGCTGGAGTGAGGTTACCTCCTAAAGGGCAGAGCGGCCCGAGGCGGAGGTCCGGCAGGGAGGACAGGGAGCTGGCTGAAGCTCTCGCCGACCTGCAGCGGGAGCTTTTCCGGGGAACAAGGCTGGTGTTAGCACCCCCCGGATACGGCCCCCGTCGATTCCTTCGTCCGGGAAGCCAGCGACGTGAGCCGCCGGTGGAGTCGTCCCCTCGTCGCCTTCCGGAGCCGTCACCTCCGCTGTCTGCCCATGAGACAGCGACGTGAGCCACCGGTGAACCCGGCCCCTCGTCGCCTTCCGGAGCCGTCACCTCCGCTGTCTGCCCGGAGACAGCGACGTGAGCCGCCGGTGAACCCGGCCCCCCGTCGCTTTCCGGAGCCGCAGCCGCTTCCAAGGCTTCGCTGCGGCTCGCCCCCGCAGCCGCTTCCAAGGCTTCGCTGCGGCTCGCCCCTGCAGCCAGCCCCGAGGCTCCGCTCCGGCTCACCTCCAGCCGGCGCACCCGAGGCCGAATCAGCCGGCGTTCCAGCCGGCGCACCCGAGGCCGAATCAGCCGGCGGCGCACCGGAGGCCGAATCAGCCGGCGTTCCAGCCGGCGCACCGGAGGCAGAATCAGCCGGCGTTCCAGCCGGCGTTCCTACCGAGACTCCCAGTGTTCCTACCGAGACTCCCAGTGTTCCTTCCGAGACTCCCAGTGTTCCTTCCGAGACCCAGACCCCCAGCGTTCCGACCGAGACTCCCAGTGTTCCGACTGAGACCCCCTGTGTTCTTACCGAGACTCTCTGCATTCCACCCGAGACCCTGACCCTGTGCGTTCCACCCGAGACCGAGACCCCCAGTGTTCCACCCGAGACCCAGACCCCCAGCGTTCCGACCAAGACTCCCAGTGTTCCGACTGAGACCCCCTGTGTTCCTCCAGAGACTCCCTGCGTTCCGACTCAGACTCTCTGCGTTCCACCCGAGACCCTGACCCTCTGCGTTCCACCCGAGACCCTGACCCTCTGCGTTACTTCCGAGACCCCGACTCCCGAGACCCTCTGCGTTACTTCCGAGACCCCGACTCCCGAGACCCTCTACGTTACTTCCGAGACCCCGACTCCCGAGACCCTCTGCATTACTTCCGAGACCCCGACTCCCGAGACCCGCTGCGTTCCTTCCGAGACCCCGACGACCAAGACCCCCTGCGTTCCTCATAAGACTCCCAGTGTTCCGACTCAGACCCCCGGCGTTCCCACTGAGACCCCCTGTGCTCCACCAGAGACCCTGCCTCGGGGGGCTCGTCATCGCCGTCTGAGGGCGGCCCCCGGGACTCCCCATTGCCACCTCCTGCGCCGCGGACGGCCGCCGGACCGCCTCCGTAGTTCTCGCCTCCAGCGCCGCGGACGACCGCCGGACCGCCTCCGTGGTTCTCGCCTCCAGCGCCGCGGACGACCGCCAAACCACCTCTGTGGTTCCCGCCTCCAGCGCCGCGGTCGACCGCCGGACCACCTCCGTGGTTCCCGCCTCTTTTGCCTCCGCCCACCCTGTGGGTAGTCTTTTGTTTGTTTTTGGACTCTTGGCCCTTCCTGTGTTTCCGCCCACAATGGTGGGTTGTTTTTTTTTGTTTTTCTGGACTCTAGCCCCCCATCCGGCGCCCCTCCGCCCACCCTTGTTGTGGGTTTTTTTTGGGGCGTCTGGTAGCCGCCCTTGAGGGGGGGTACTGTCAGGATCTGTGTTTTCTGTGTTCATTTAGAGTTTTTTGTGTCCTTGCGTCTCTTCGTTGTCCTGTCCTCCCCTTGATTGTTCCCAGGTGTGTCTCGTTCTGTCATTACCCTCCCATGTATTTAACTCCACCTGTGTTCCTTGTTCCTCGTCGGGTCCTCGTCAATGTCCAGTCTAGTCGTCGTCTATGCCTTGTCTATTCGTTGTCAGTGTTTCCGTGTGCCTGCTGCTCGTTGTTTGGACTGTGTTTCATCATTAAAAACATCATTATTCATCTAACCTGGTTCCATCTGCGTTTGCCTCACCACCTCAACACACCGCTTCATGACATGTTTAGATTATAATAGATATTTTTAAAAATTGCTTTATATATCAATTGTGCTATGTATGAGCTACAACATGAGGTCATAAACACCATTTTAGTTGTGGACATAAATAAAGTTGAAATGGCAGGTTTGGGGTAAGTTGAGCAATTTGACCAGGGGTCATTTAAGCCAGTGGTCTGATGATGGTGTATGCGCACATGATTGCTTGTTCTGTGCATCTCCCTGTCATCAACTGGGGACATTTCAGTTCCAACTCTCTGCCGCTAGCTAACTTTTGGAGACAATACATGTCCTGTTTAATGTTGTTTATTTGCACCTTCAGTTTTCACATCTAAAAATAAAATTAATGAATGCAGCTTACATTTTCTTTTGGTATTGGAGCAGTCAACAAGCTGACAGCAAGAATTACTAGGCATGTAAGAGCCAGCAGAATGAGAGCAAAGTAAAGGTAATGGACATCAGTTAAAACAGAGGGCCGATGATCAGGCTGACCACAGGATGGTGCTGTATAGGAGAACTCCAGAATCATGCGGACCAGTCCCATCACCAGGCCTGTCATCAGACCCCAAAATGCCCCCTAGGAAACAAATATGCAGATCAACAAATACATTAGATACCAATCTGACAAAAATTTAAAATGTATTTACATTTTGTTCTATCTGTCCTCTTTAAATATTGGACTTACAAAGTTACAGAAGAAACAGTTGCTTAGAGGGAAGGCTAAATACAAATGTTTACGTTCGTTCAGCTAAGACACACACTGAACGGCTTAATGAACTAAACTTTAAGACGCTACTGGATCAGCTACCCTCTGGCCATCAGTTCTACATTTCTGGAAACGGCAGAGTCAGAAAGCAACAAAATGACAGTGCCAGCTCTTGTTTGCGATCCAAACAAGAGCTGGCAACTGTTGTGAAAATCGGTATAGAGTGGTGAGATCTTTCCAGGTTCATGCAGAAAACAGATCATAAAGGCCCGAGAGACATAAGTGACCTTGCATTTTGATTTACTGATGATTAACAAATATATATATTCTTGCATTTTAATTGCTGGTTGATTATAAGAAATGTATTCTTGTATTTTGATTTATCAATGATTATAAAAATAAGGATTTTTTGTACTTTGATTTACTGATGATTATACAAAGAGTTGATGTAATAAAAACATTATAAGAAATGAATAACATGATGAGTAAATGGTGAATAGAATTAAAACTCAGATGATTATTATAAGAAGTTATGTTTGCATTAAAACAGAAGGTTAATTATGTTTAATGATTTATGATGATCATACAGCACACAGAATGGTAACTGAAGTAATAACACATTTTGTGAAGTGAAGTGACATACTGTTCCCAGACTGTGTTATAATTAGAGCAGAAGTCAGGGCCAGAGCTGAGTGGGTAGGCAGGGGAGTTCCAAAGAGGAAGTAAAGTGTTTTCTTCTAAACTAGATTGAGGAAGTAAAACCAGACGGTCAGTGGACAACAGCAAAAAGGGGAAGTAAGCAAGGCATTGACTGCTGTGAGAAGATTTGGTGCATTCCACAGAGCCATCGAACGTTCGAGAAGTCCCATACACAACCATGGGATGAGAGAGTATAAAATCCCATGAAAAAGAGGAAGAAGTCTTCTTAGTCCGCGGTGCTGAAGTCAAGCCAACAAGAGGACGCAGACAGAAGATAAGCAGACGACCGCACCCTGGAGCCACAGGGAAGTTGAGACTCCGCACTACTAGAAGGTGTCCGTTATCCTACAATAGCTAGCCCCGCCCACTTCATCACAACCCTCCGGGGCTGACTACTGACCAGTTCTCTGTCTAACAGGTCCGGAAAATCTCTAAGACCTGGGTATTACCCTAAACGAGATCTATAAGAGATGATCTATTCAAACTGGTGTCGAAAGCGATTCGTCTAGCTCTAACTACCTCCAATCCAGAAGTTACGACCCTTTTCAGTTAAGAAACAATCAGCTGAGTAGCCCTCACAGCTGCATAATTCCAATAACCACTTCTGTTAACGGTATCTCGCTTTCTAAAATATAACTCGCTCTTGGAACCGGCTAGACTAAATTTAGTGACTTGGATGTAAGTCCCTGGGTCATTATTTTACTCTCACCAAAGGAAATTATGAAGCCACCTCTTTACTAGAACCATGTACATTAGTTTTACCTTTATTAAAAGAACTGAAAAATGATTAAACGACTCGATTAATTCCAATGTCCACCAACCTCATTAGAATTTTAGAGTATGAATTTATTAAGCAAGCTTAAGCAGGGATATGTGACATACAAATCAATAATCAATTGTATATAAATTCGAGAACAGTATAATAAGATCCACATGTATAACCATACCATGCTGTCTCCTTTCCCTAACTTATGTCGCAAGTTCTGAGATAGATTTTTGGGGGCAAATTCAACTCACACCCAGTTGCTGATGGATCTTTAGCAACAGGAACATCCAGAAGCCTTGGTCAGAATCTTTGTCCTTATGTGGAAAGATCCTCCTTAGAATAGTAGCAAAGTAGAACGGGTTTAAATCCTTTAAAAACCCAGCTCTTTATCCCTCCGGGAACTTTGTCTTTTCTCCAAGTCTGTTGCAATGTATTTGGGTTGAGGCAAGACCGACGGTCGAATCAGGAACCGGGGCTTGGGCGTCCGGTACTTGTCCCTTCTTGGCGGCGCGGAGTCTCAAGTCTCCCGTGGTTCCAGGGTGCGGTCCGTTGCTGTTTCCTCTGCTTCCCCGTTTCGACTCCTTCAGCGCCGCGGACAAAGAACCCTTGCTTTCTCATTTCAGCCTCCTTTTATATTGTTCTCCTCTGTGTGTGTGTGTGTACAGCTTGATCTGCATGACTTCCTGAACATCTGCTGCTTCTCCGGTGGAAAGTACCGGCCCCCATCCTGTTTACTGAGTCCAGCAAAAAGTTCCTCCTTTTGCCTACTTGCGACATTTCCTGTCAGCCGGGCCTCACCCATCCTGCTGACTGTATTGTTCCAACTTCCTTCTTTTCTATAACTGCCCTCTTTGTCTTGTTAACATTATCAACCATATTCAACTTAGTATTGAAATCATTTAAATCATCTCAGCTCTAATATTCATTAAAACTTACATCTCTTTCAGATTATAACTTATCAACCATAATTATTTGTTGTTGTCATTACAGATCATTATTCATATATTTCAGAATCATTCAGTGATTACTTATACACATACACATATTACCAATTGTACTCATACATGTTCAACATAATAAAATATGAATCAAAACACAAGATTGCTTTATTTCTCCTAAGCCTTTATGCCCTTTTTCTGCGTGTACCTGGAAAGATCTCAAACCCCATACCAGTTTTCTTGACAAAGGGTACATCAACCCTCAGCCATGGTTTCTGATTCGACTGCCTACTCTGCCTCAAACCAAAGATCTCAAGGCTACTGCAACAGACTTGGGGAAAAGACAAAGGTCACTGTGTGATGAAGATCTGTGAGTTCGAAAGACAGCAACCAGTTCTGCCTTGCTTCTATTCTGAAGAGGATTTTGCTGTACAAAGGGAAAGTTGCCGAGTTCATTCATTATCTGGGTATGAGCTGAACTGCACCCCAAAGCCTTGCTCAGTAAATTAGTGACACTGGTTAGGGAAAAAGTCAGGATAGAATGAAGATGGTTTATAATGATTTTAATTTTTATTCTTAATCTGTAATCATTGATAATTAATCTGTCTGCCACTTACCCCTTCTAAAAGCTTGCTTAATAAAGATGCATTAAAATTCTAATAAGATTTGTGGACAGTGAAATTAATTGAGTCATCTATTATTTTATGGTTCTCCTAATTAGTGTAAAATCTATGAACATGATTCTAGAAATGTGGTGGTTTCAGAAATTCCTTTATTGTTGGTAAAATAATGACCCTGGGACTTATGTTGAGCCACTAAAAACTATCTAGTCTGTAACAAGTGCACATTGTTGATAGAGGGAGAGCTACCATTAACAAGAGTGGTTATTGAAGTTATGCAGTTGTGAGGGCTACTCATCTGATTGCTTCTTAACTGAAAAGGGTCATAACTCTTGGATTGTAGATAGTTAAAGGCTAAATGAATCTCTCTCGATGCCAGCTTAGACAGATTATCTCTCTTAGACCTGCTTCAGGGTAAGACTTGAAGGTTTAGAGATTTTCCATTTAGATGGAGAGCTGGTCAGTAGTCAGTCCTTGGGAGTTGTGAGATTTAGGGCGGGGCTGGCTATTGTGCAATAACACAATGGAGCTGAATTGGTACTGTTGATAACAATATGGAATTGTCAGATGAGGTTTGAAGTTCCCCAGCTCAGCCTGTAAGTTATGTTCAATATACTCTTGTACATTGGAATGTAAATGGATGGACCGAAACAAACTCAGAACTTAGACAGTTAATACTGAGGAGTTTTAATCCAGACTTTATTTCACTTAATGAGACTCATCTAACTAGACAAAACACAATTAAATTTGATGGTTACACTTTGGACAGAATAAAAAGATGCATATTAGAGCTAAGAAAGGTTCTGGTGGGCTCGGAGTTTTTAACTCGGAATTGAGTTAACAACTCAATTCTGTTGCAATATCGTGTTTTTTTCTGTTGATAAATGTATTAATCGTATTGTTTGTATTCAGTTAAAGCATGTAAAAAATACTCTTTAGCTTTGATTTCATGTTATCTTCCTCTGGAAGGATTTAACTGGTCTTATCCACATAGATTATATAATGATCTTCTGGTTAAAATCTACAATCTGGTCGAAATGGATGCCATCTATGTTTGTGGGGAGTTAATAGTCAATTTGGACGTTTAGAAAATTGTATTAATGAAATTGATGTGGATATTCCGGTTAGAATGTGTACAGATGAGACTGTCAGCAAACAAGGGAAAATTTTAATTGATATTTTGAAAGACACTAAGTGCTGTGTGGTAAATGGTCGAATAAATGTGAATAATAATTTCACTTCAGTATTGGTAAAAGGAAAAGCGGTTGTGGATTATATTATCACTACTTACAACTGTTTACGCACCTCTGTTAATTTAGATATACTCCAAATGAATTAATAGAGAGGGGTGGTAAAAAGTGACTTGATTTACTGGACCATTTTTGTAAAATACTTGATCACTCTTTATTAGTTCTTACTTTTAGGGTCAAGGAAACATTAGTCCTACACATGGTGAGGGACATCCTAACTTAAATTCAAAATGTTGCTTTAGAAAATTTTTATCATGCCCCGTTTCAAATGCCTCATTGCAATTTGTGGCTGGCACATTTGTAGAACGACTTAAGCATGTCAATTATCAAAATTCGCTGAATGTATGGTATGATGATTTTTGTAATTATGTTTATGATGCTATAAGATTCAGTAAAAAAGTTATTAGTGGTAATAAGAGACAAGACAAAAAAAATTATTTTATTGGAACGAGGAATTAAAAGTGTTCTAGAATGACCTAGAATGACTTAAAACTAGCTGAGAAAAGATTTTTCTGATATTTTGATAAGGATTTGAGGACTTATATACGAGATCAGGCAGTAAAGAATGACTTTAATCAAACTCACAACCTGCAGGAATTTTGGAACTTGATCAACCAATTAGGGCCCAGAAAAACAAAAACATCTCCTTGGACGTGGTTCAGGAGGATGGCTCTGTATGTCTTGATATTAACAATGTTTTGCATTGGTGGCAAGCTGACTTTGGAGACTTATTTTCTGGTAGTTTCGTCTCTCCTGAATGGGATTATTCTTATTTAGAAAGGACAATATCTATTAAGAATCAAATTGAAAGTTTTATGTGAATGAGTTTCTCAAATCTTCAATTAAACTTTTATATTTCAGAAAATGAACTCCATAAAGCCATTGATAAGTTAAAATTTGGGAAGGCTATGGGTTATGATAATTAGTCAAATGAAGTCTTAAAACAACCTGGATTATTTCAGATTTTATTCAGTCTTTTCTTCAATCTTTTTTCACATGTTTTGAACAGGGTTTAGTCCCATCTGATTGGCAAAAATTTATAATTAAACCAATCCCAAACTACTGACCCTCGAGTACCTATGAACTACATACTAGAGGAGCATTAGCTTACTTAGTTGTGTTTATAAACTTTACTCAAGAGCTCTAAATGAAAGATTAATTAAGTACTTAGAGTCTTGTAAAAAGAGGAACAGAATGGGTTTAGAAAAAACGAGCCTGTATAGATCATATATATTCCTTAACCACAATAGTTAATGCAAGGACACAAGAAGTAAAGTCTACTTTTGCGTGTTTTCCAAAAAGCTTTTGATTGTGTTATTTTTTCAGTTATTAAAAGCAGGAATTGATGAAAAATTTGATAATTCTATAAAAGCTGTTTAGCAAAACTCAGAATCTTGTGTTCAGGTGAACGACAACAGAACACGATGGTTTTTAACACCATTTGGTGTTAAGGAGATGTTCTGTCTCCCACTCTCTTCACATTATGTATAAATGACTTGGTAATGGTAATTAAAGAGGTAAATTCAGGAGTGAGAGTCGGTGAGACAAACGTTTGCAGTTGAAAGTGAACCAGATTTACAGAAATTGTTATATATCACTTATGGTCAGTGTTATGGCGCCGGCTCAGCTGGCTGCCTGCAGACGCAGCTCCTGTCGTGATGTGTATAAAAAATTCTTGCTGTAACTGCGAAAGAATTTCCCTGCTGGGATGAATAAAGTAATTCTTCTTCTTCTTCTTCTAAAAAAATGAGGTTAAGGATAAATTGTATTAAAACAGAAGTTATTAATTTCAGAAAAATGAGTCATGCATTGACAACACATACTTTGTTTTGGGCCTACTATTGTGTCTATTACAAAAACATTTGTAATAGACAAAATATTTGGGATTTACTGTGGCTGAATATTTAACATTTGAAGAAGGAATAATAGTCCAATCAGACTCAGCTGGGAGAGCACTAGGTTCATTTATAAATAAAGTATAAGGTGTATACTGAGTAATATAGATCTTGTGTTTACCCAGTATTAGATTATAGCGCGGGAGTCTGGGGTCACTGTCAACAACCTTACAGTGAAAAGTTCAATGTAGAGTCATTTGTTATTTTTTAGGTGTGCTAATAAATACTCCTAAATTGGCATTATATGGAGATATGGGTTGGGAACCAAGTGACGTTAGATCAGGGTATCCCTCAGTGTATTATAAGCATGGCGGCCTGCCTGCTTTGTCCACTTAGTCAGCCGGAGTTAATGAGCGCGTCCATCTCATAAACTCGACCAACCAAAACAGTTACTGTGACTCTTATTAAAAACTCAAAATGACACAAAATGGAAGAGCTACTAAAGTTACATTAGCAGCATTGAATTAAATCTCTGGTTTGTTGTGCATCTCTGTGCACAGTGCAGCGGATTTAACACATCATGCAGGGCCGGTCCAAGGCTGTATGAGGCCTCGAGCAGAATTTGACTAAGGGGCCCCTTTTGCTGCTAAAAACATCAGCATCTCTAACAGTTTCTGTGTTAGATTTAGTGAAATCTGGGAGAGGGGGAGTAGTTTAAATCCCCAACCTAAAAAGCAATCAGTTATAATTGTCAGTTATAATAGAGCTCAAACAAATAGAATATTGTTCTTTGAACTTTTACAAAGAAAACTTACCAGCTCCTTTAAATCTTACATTTAAATGTTAAACCATTTAAAATCTTTTAAGTTATGTATGCTGAAACCATTAAATCAAATTTAGCAGCATTGATCATCTCAATAAACAAATGTTACAGTTATGCATCTGTGGTTTGTGTTAAAATATTAGCATTTATGGGCCCCTGAAGCCCTGGGGGGCCTGATGGAGCTGCTGACTTAATTTGGATTAAACAGAAGTGCAAATATTTAATATTCATTTTAATTGTATTTTTTGATTTGCTGTCTTTAAGACTAGTTGTGGGTTTAGATAGTGTTTCACTGGAGATGTTTTCCTGTAACATATAATTACCCACTAGTACTTTTACTTCTTCTGTCTACTTAACATCTTTTAATACAAAAACATGACGGACCACTGATGGACCGCCTCGGTGCCCCAACCACCGGGCTTAGCAAAGTTTTCTGTGGGAAACCCTGTAGATATATTGTAGATAGTGTCAGATTGTGGAATAGGTTTATTAATATGCTAGAGCATAGATTAACAAAACATATTTTTCTTTGGGATTTCACAACACTTGGGCCAGACAAATTGAGAAGATATTTGCAGAGGTAGATTTTCTGTACATTTATAGAATTAAATTAAGATGTAATATTCAACAGCTTAAACAGTTTTATTTTAAAGTTTATAAAAGTAAGTGGGCAGTTGATATCTTGCATAAACCAAAATTACGTACTTATATTTCACTAAAGTATGCCTATGGTCTTCAGCCATATGCATCATAGAACTTATCTAAAAAACAAAGGTCCATGTGCGACCAGTTCAGATCTGGCACTTTGCCTTTGGCTTTGGAGACTGAACGTTTTTGTTCAGTCCCAGAGGAAGACTGAAGATGTTCTTTGTATAATTTGAGGGAAATTACACACAGTACTGATATTTGTACTCGATGTTGAGAAATTATTGGATGTTTATCCAGATTTCTTTTATTTAATGGATGAGGATAAAATATGTTATTTAAGTATTTTTTGTTTCAGTTAGCACAACTTATTTTGAACTATAGGAGTGACAGCAATCATGATAATTCATGTACACTACCCATTCTTATGCTCATGATTCACCT
Organism: Xiphophorus couchianus; assembly: GCF_001444195.1. Classification (NCBI taxonomy): domain Eukaryota; kingdom Metazoa; phylum Chordata; class Actinopteri; order Cyprinodontiformes; family Poeciliidae; genus Xiphophorus; species Xiphophorus couchianus. Next base: position 552,637 of record NC_040236.1, on the reverse strand, counting down.
CTACCTCCCACTACCACTGGTCTGATTTCTGGATTTGTCTGGCGAAATAAATTGTGACGACTATTTTCCTAACATGTAACATGTGTGGGCACCAAAGTACAACCTGGTCCCCACAAGGAGAAGTGTTGTTTTTGGGTTAGGAAAAATGTCTGGGTGAGGCATAGATGAAGTTTTTTTTGTTTTTTGTCTCTAGCTCTCGGTGAACGCGGACGCTTTTTTCCTCTGCTTCTCTTCCTACTCTTTTTCACCCTGCTTGCTCTGTTTTTGTGCTGCTTTTTTGGAGCCTTTCTTTCTTTCCTCCGAATCTATAAATTATGGATCTGGTTAACTGGTTTCTCAATGCAATTGATCAAATTTTCTCAATTTGACATATTGACAAATTCGTGATGGATTGGGCCGAGATAGACTTACTAGCGAACACTCAGACTGACATGCTGGGGACAGAGGCGCAAGTTGGATGCAATTCTTTCGCAGGCAATCTTTGGACGCTAAAACTCACTAGCGGAAAGGAATCGATCTTGGAGAACTTGCTAGTTCCGGCCCGGTGGAAACGACCACACTAATTTGGATGATTGGAATAAAAAGAGATGTACTGGTTGAGACTCTAGAGCAGATGGAAATTTGAAGTCTGCCCGATCTAAAGAGAATGTTTATTCTGAATCTGGTTCCCTTATGTCTGCCTTGGCTGGCTATCTCAAATCTCTTGGAGTTTATGTAAACAAGCCCTTCTTTCCCATCCCCTCACCTCTCCGGAAGTTATCTGTCCAATTGTATGGCTGAACTTTCAAGGACTTGCTCTTAGATAATACCACTTTATCAGAGACTATTTTTGGGAGAACAGGCTGTAACAAGACACAAACTAATCTGCATGCATAGCTAAAGAGAAAACATATTCCCTGACCTCTTTGCCAGCTCATGAATAAAGTATTTGAAAAAAAGAAGACTCCAAAAAGGGCACTTGGGGCATCATATTGACGAGGACTCATGCCCTCTTCATCCCCCCCTCTGCACATGCTTGCTGCGATAGATTGGCAACCTATCTGGAATGTACGCCATCTCTTGATGACTGCTGGAGATTGTGGCACCAGCCCCCATCTGTGACCCTGTCAGGACAAGAGGAGGATCCCACAATGATAACATTATAAAGGTTTGTTGTGGAGGTTAGATGAGTTAGATTGTACCATGCTCAGTCAAGGGGTTTACAAAAGAAACACATTGGAGTCATGCAAAGCATCGGTAAATAAGAACTGGACTGGAAATTCCTGAGTTAACATAATTTCAGGGTCATTTGTGATTATTTGTTTGATGTGTACATCTGTCAGGGACATACCTGCTCATTGGCCCGAGGCCAGAAGATTGCCATTATGAAGACAGCAGTAATTGGTGGGGCTAGAAAGCTGGTCACAGATTGGATGTACTCAAAAAGCTGTCCACTGTTGGCTGTCTGGACAACTGGAATCCACAACAGACTAACACACATCAAGACGAGGATGAAAATCCTGAATATAGACATAGTGTTGTTATTGTGGCATTTCGGTTGAAGTCAAATTGACAGTAAGGTGTGATCCAGCATGCCTAAGATCTTCCTGGGCACCAGACAGATAATAACCATTTGACTTCTTTTAGTTTAACTGATTATTAAGCTATATCAGTAAAAGCCTATAGAAGAAAGTAAAGAAAATAGTAATAATAATAACCAGTATGTCATTTCCCATTACTCCTGATCCAATATCAACATACACCTCATCATGTAACTCAACATGTCACTGACATGGGGTGCATAAGTACGGTAAACATTTAGCACTGTGAGTATTTGTTTGTGCAGCAAAAAGTATTGAATGTAGGGAGAAAATTTGTTTGTTTTCTGACAGAAAGATAGTTTAGGCAATGACATTTCATCTCTTTTGTCCAAATTAACTTTCTGGATTTGAGGTGTAACTTTCATTCCTACCTTCCAACAATCATAAGTTCCATCTCTGAAGCTCTTGGTCTTGCTTTGTGGTAGAGGTCCAGAGTAAATATAGTGGAGCTGCTATTAAAAATTGATGTCAAAGATGACATCAGAGCAGCCAAAATTACAGCCAGCATCAGACCACGTAAACCTGTAAAAAAACATTTGTATTATCAAGGTGAACTATTTAAAAATGGATTGAGAAGAAATCTACCACAGGCTGTTCCTAGGACTGCATCACTTATTATGCATTCCTGAAATGAGCTGGAGTCCATTTTCCACTTTGGAGTTCACAGACATATGAGCCCGTCCAACTCTATTAGTGCAACATGATCTTAAATTTCTGTTAGAGGTAAACATTTCTATTTTAAGTGTCTCATAATTGCAGGTTACTATAAAAACTCATTTAAAGGTAAAGGTAATTTTATTTATATAGTACATTTTCAGCAACAAGGCAATACAAAGTGCTTTACAAGATTTAAAAGGAAATGCAAACAAAATAACACACCAAAGAAAAGAGCAAAAGAAGACAAAGAATCTGATGTTGATCTAAAGTATGTAAGCTAGGTGCTCCTGTTCAGGGTTACTAAGTATCCTCTGGTCTAATTCCATTTCTGGGTTGGGAGTACAGGGGTCTAAAAAATAGTCTGACAATGTTTAACCAAAAGTGTCCTCTGGGCTTCTGGTCTCTGCATCTAAATAGTGAGTACTCTACTGTTTCTGATCAAATAAGATAGAGTGACTAATCTAATTCCTTTTCTGGGTTAAAAGTGAGTACTCCACAGTTTCTAAGTATTGTATTTATTACTACTCTGTAATTAAAAGGATTTTGGGAAAACACAATAAAGACAGAAAGATAAAGTAATGTAACACTGACAAAGAGCTATGTTCAGAAATAGACCCAGAAAACATAGACTCATGGCACATTCAAGGCACAAAGTGCCATTTCATAGAACAATCTTTTGTCCAACACACCTCAGATAAATGATTGAATTACCTCCTCAGTATGCAGGTGGGCTCAAGGCTGCCGCAGCAGGGCCGCGGATGAGAATGACAATTAAGAACCACACACTACATACACACACACACGCACATACAGTACATATATATATATATATATACAGTGATATCAGTAACACATTACATTGGACCACTTTCGTCAGTAATGAGTAATCTAATGTGTTGCTATTTCAAATCCAGTAGTCAGACTACAGTTACTTATCGAAATCACTTTGCGTTACTGTGCGTTACTATTTTCCTTTGTAATTCAATTTTATTTCCTCTACGCGTCTTGGGGAGTGACCACCGTCTCTATACGACAGTTATCAGCAGCGACAGAAACATAAACAATGAAGAGGGAGATGCACATTTTGTTTCCCCCAGAAAACTTGGTAAGCCTGGAGTTCGGGCCACTGAGGTGTTCCACCAGCGGCCCATCGTGTTTTTGTATTAAAAGATGTTAAGTAGACAGAAGAAGTAAAAGTACTAGTGGGTAATTATATGTTACAGGAAAACATCTCCAGTGAAACACTATCTAAACCCACAACTAGTCTTAATGACAGCAAATCAAAAAATACAATTAAAATGAATATTAAATATTTGCACTTCTGTTTAATCCAAATTAAGTCAGCAGCTCCATCAGGCCCCCCAGGGCTTCAGGGGCACATAAATGCTAATATTTTAACACAAACCACAGATGCATAAACGTAACATTTGTTTATTGAGATGATCAATGCTGCTAAATTTGATTTAATGGTTTCAGCATACATAACTTAAAAGATTTTAAATGGTTTAACATTTAAATGTAAGATTTAAAGGAGCTGGTAAGTTTACTTTGTTAAAGTTCAAAGAACAGTATTCATAGTTAGATGTTTTGTTACCATAGCAACAATCTGATGCTGTGAGTTTAATCTTTGAGTTTGAGCTCTGTTCGTTCACAAACTACAATTATAACTGATTGCTTATTAGGTTGGGCAATTAAACTACTCCCCTTTTCCCATTTCACTAAATCTAACACAGAAGCAGGTGCAGGTGCTGATGTTTTTAGCAGCAAAAGGGGCCCCTTAGTCAAATTCTGCTCGAGGCCTCATACAGCCTTGGACCGGCCCTGCATGATGTGTTAAATCCGCTGCACTGTGCACAGAGATGCACAACAAACCAGAGATTTAATTCAATGCTGCTAATGTAACTTTAGTAGCTCTTCCATTTTGTGTCATTTTGAGTTTTTAATAAGAGTCACAGTAACTGTTTTGGTTGGTCGAGTTTATGGGATGGACGCGCTCATTAACTCCGGCTGACTAAGTGGACAAAGCATTTCATATGGTTTGTGTACCAGAAAAATAATACTAAAAATCAGGGCTGGCCCAAGGCATAAGTAAATGAAGCAGCCGCTTAGGACCCTGGGGCCGCTAGGGGACCCCTAAGTGGAACAGATTTTTTTTTCGTTTGTTTGTTTCTGTGTGATTATATTAACAAACACACATAAATTCATTCTAAAGTTGTGGGTTTTTTTTTTTATTTAGAATAATATATATTTGATAATGTATGTAGAAATCTTTCTTATATGAGCAAAAAGAAAAATAAATAAATAAATTGCTCTTGGGGCCTTCCAAAGTTCCGCAGAAGGTACCACACTGAATGGTAATCTGAGCTGCTTTGCAGAGAGCATCCAAACCTCCAAAGTATTGGTAGAAGATAAGTTATCAAAACAATGTCACAAAAATGATTTGTCCTTCAGGGAGAGAGAAAACAAAGAAGAAAAAGTTAAGATAAAGGTATGTTGTGTCTTGGTAATGTAATGTTTATCAGAAAGATTTATTGGAGCTGCTAATTGAAAATTTGATTGACAGCACAAATGTCCGTATTTTTGTGAAACAAAGTTTTAACTTTAAATGAGTTGATTCTCATGATTGACCCTGTATATTTCTGAGTATTTTTGCCTTCAAAACGTGTTTGATAATGTTTGACAACAATAATTAAAACTTCTCAATGTTTGATATTGTCTAGGAAAATGTTTTTACATCAGGCTACATGGCTACTGCATTACTACATCAATGAGCGGCTCTAAGCGCTAGTTGGTGTTGTTTGCTGCTGATCATTTATGTATTAAAACAAACAGTATTTTTACATCAATTTATAAGTTATATGAACCCCTCTCTCCCAAAATATGCCATTTTATTTATGTAATCATTAGTAATTTCCACTATCAGTAATGTTGTGTCCACCAAAGGACTCCTCTGGTCATTATCTTTCATTAAAGCCCTCATTGATGACTGTATGTTGAAGAACTGAGGAGTTACAGTCATCGGAAATTTGTATATGAGGTGTTGTCCAAGTGTGCCATTTGGAGACTCTAAATGGAGACTCCAAATGGCACACTTGGACAACACCTGTACATTCTCAAAAATAAACATGTCCAAAATGACATTTCTTTTTTGTGCTATTTTGATCAGTCTTGAAATTCATGAGCAGAATACTTTATTCTACAGATTTATTGTATTTTCCAGTCCATACATTCAACACTCAATGTTCATTTACAAGAAATAAAAATGAAAAATCTGGGTGAAGCAAAATGTTTCAATTTCTTTTGTGTTACAAATGTAATAGCTACAAGCTGCTTACAGTTAAAGTATTTTTGACTGCAAAAATAGAAAATTTTGCTTGTCATCTTCATAAAGAGACCAAGCTTTGCATGTAGTATAAATTGTTCAAGAACAGCAGCTGGTTTAATTTGGGTATACCTTTTCAGGCGTTTTTGGTGATTTTTGGGGCGAGGGTGTAATGGAAAATTTTATAATGTGCTCTTTACCCCTCTTTAGATTTTGTCTGCATGATGTTATCATGAGATTGGTCAAGCTGCTCTCCTATAGACGAATCAGATAGATGGACCTGTGGATGGGTCAGTAATGGGCACAGAGCTCCTCTTCGCATCAGACGCCAGCTAGATGGTATGTGCTGATATTATTCAAGATGACATAGTTGGTGTCATGATTTGTGCGATAGAGAGGTGGTGAGGCAGACGCAGAGCACCCAGGTTGTAGTGAATAATGGTGTTTAATGATGCAATAATCCAAAAAATCCAGAAATCCAGGCAGCACAGATGAACCGACTTAACTAAGTTCAGAGCTAATAGCAACTGGAAAAGACTGAACAAAAACGACAGACTCAACAGCAGACGAAAAGCCAAACGAGACGAGGACCTGACAAAGACACAGGTAGTATTAAATACACAAAGGGTAATCACGGAACAAGACACACCTGGGAACAATCAAGGATAGACAGGACAACATGGAGACTCAATAGACACAGAAACCTAAGATAAACCACAGGAAAACTCAAATCCTCACAGTTGGACCTTTTCAGGTTGAAGATGGTCTCAAAATCAACTCCTGAACCTACTGCCAGGACACTTTCTTCAGGCTGTGGTACAAGAAAATGTCTGCATCTTTCAGGAAGACCGTGATTTTTATGCAGGACAATGCTCCATCACATGCATCAAACTACTCCACTATGTGACTAGCCAGTAAAGGCCTTAAAGATGAATGAAAAAAGAAGTGGCCCCCTTTCTCACCAGACCTAAACCCCATTGAGAACCTGTGGGCCACATATCTCTCTCTCTCTCTCTCTCTCTCTCTCTCTCTCTATATATATATATATATATATATATATATATATATATATATATATATATATATATATATATATATATATATATATAGGGGTGTCCTAATGTAGATTTTTTTTCTATGCCAAGTGTAAATACGAGTACTTCAGTTAGGTGCTTGTTACTTCACACAATGTCTTAAAAACAAATTCATCTTATTTAGAACAGGGTTCTAAATAAATAAGACTAAAGGTCCTCTGACTGTTTTAACAAATCATAAATAGAGCTATACAGAATGTTTAGTCTTGCTAATGTTTTATCAAATTATCAAATTACTCGTTAAAAATTTATTTTTTTTTTGTCGGCGTCAGGCCAGAATTATTTGACTGATGGTGGCTGGGCTTCTGTAGCACATTCAATAATTCTGCAGTACATACTGCTTACACAGAGGAAGCCAAAAGAGAATGCTTGATCAAGTTGTGTTAATCTACTTTTCATGGTTTAAATAGACAAATATGCAGCTTAACCTGTTGAGAAAGGAAAGAAATTAAAGTGCAAATGTCCAGTAGCAGGTCTGGCCCAAGGCAAAGCAAACTACACGACTGTTTAGGATGGCTGTTTCTAAAACATACATGAATCATCCCACTCACACTAAACTTCTTATGTTTGACCTTTGATAACTTCTAAAGAGCCCAATAGCATTATATTGTAATTACAAAAGCTACATCTCCTTAATACATCAACCAATCTGCACCAGATTTTTTGTGCATCATCAGGGAGCACTGCTGAACACATCAATGTGTGTCGCCTAGCAGCTCTTGCGTTGTTGCCAAAGCACAAGAGCTTTGATGACAGCGAGTGGGTGACATTGCTCCCGTGATCACCATGAGGCCGGAGCAGCACTGAGCTGTGAGGACCCCAATGCTGCTTGCAGCTTTAATTATCATTGTTTTTCTTCTTTACATATTAGGGTGGATTGCAATGATTCCAAATACTGTACAGGAATGAGCTTGCTGTTACATGTCAGTCATCTTGATGGGCACCTAGGGGGACCAATCACATGTCCCTCCCAAACCCCTTTCTGGACCCGCCTCTGCTGCTCATGATCTGATTATTTGACTTGTGTGTTAAAGCAGAAATGGACATCTTCAGACTAAGTTTATATAGTCTTTCTGTATGACAGTGTGACTGACAGATATACAGTATGTTCATGATTTTCAATAATATAAAGGAAGGTATCTACCATAGGTGTCATCTTTATGATCCATCTATGTTGCTGTAATGAGAGTATGGCTGGCTGAGGTTCAATATAATCGTGCATGAACACTCAAGAACTCTAATTTACCTTGGTATAGAATATACTAATACTTGAAAGTGAACTTTGTAGTGCTAATGTTGCTCTAAAGCAGGGGTCTCAAACTCCAGTCCTTGAAGGCCGCTGTCCTACAGTTTTTAGATGTACCACAGGTACAAAAACTCTGGAATGAAATGGCTTAATTACCTCCTGCTTGTGTAGATCAGTTCTCCCAGCCTTGCTAATGACCTAATTATTCTATTCAGGTGTGGTGCAGAAGAGGCACATCTAAAAGTTGCAGGACTGTGGCCCTCGAGGACTGGAATTTGAGACCCCTGCTCTAAAGTAATGCTTTGCCAAGGTATATTCAAATAAAGAAATAATGTTTACATATTATCTTTATTATTTAACGTAAAGCACTTTTTGCTCATCTTAGTAAGAGCACCACATATTATGCCACCAGTCACAATGGTGATTGGTGGCATAAAACACACTTTTTCATATATATTTTCCACATTTTTTAAGTATTTACTATTGGTTAGTTCAAAGGACAACCAATTACATCTGACCTGAATATTTTCATATCTGGGAAAAACTTGGTATTAAATGGGTTAGCTTGGCAACATGCGGCACGGCATGGAGTTAATCCTATCCACAATGAGCCAGGGGTTCTGCTGAGGTGTAATAGAGGCCCAGGTGGCTTCAATAGTATTCATTATGTCATCTACTGTATATTATTGGGTTTGATGTCTCACATCCTCCTCTTGACAATCATATACAGATTCTCTAGCTGCTTAACTTTTTATACCTTTGATTGTTAAACACAAAAACATTTGATAAAATTAAGTTATTTCAGTTACTAAGTGACATGTTGAAGTCATAGACAGTATCTGGGGTGCTTGTGTTTCTCTGTGACTCACCAATAGGCATTAATTCTACCACTAGTTTGGGGTAAGCAATGTTGGAGCAGCCAATGGATGCTCCACATATTCTTTGACACAGTGCTGGATCCACACATCCAACCTCATCTACCAACAGAGAAGAGGAAATATTGTGATATTTGCATGAACAATAAATAAATACATTGATAAAGGTAGTTTTTTCCAACTAAATTAACTTTCACTTTCACTGATGGAATCCAATTTCATCTTTGAGTAACTACCAGCACATTCATGTCTAAAACTAATTGTCCAATGTCAAGTCTTCTTAACTAGAAGAAGAAAACAGGTGTATGGCGTTAAAGTTTAGCACAGAGAAGCACACAGAATTACCTGGGAAGAGTGCTCGGCTTACCATGCCAGGCATCACAATGAAGAACATGGGCAGCAGTTTTAGGTACCCTCCCAAAACGCTGCCTCCTTTGGCATGAGACAAGGATTTGGCTGACAGTGACCTCTGAACAATGACCTACACATTCAAACATGCATCAGCATAAAGTTAGAATCATATTTCTTTCACCATTAAACAATCATTAAACTTCTGATTTTTATTTTCTTACTTCATTGATCTTCTGATTACTTATTCTCGTGTTGAGGTTTTAAACTTTTTAATCTCTTTTTATTTCTATTATTGCTTTTTCTATGTAATAAAAAGCAGTCTTTTAGAGTTTAGACAGCAGATGTTTCACACAGTTCTGATTTCTTCCCACCTTATAATAAACACCTTAGTTTAAACACTGTGTTCATGTTGTCTTTCCTCTTGGTGGGCCAAATCTGGCCCACCAAAGCTTTTTATGTGGCCCTCTAGATTCTAGACTAAACTCTAAGTGTGCTTAAATAATATTTTATCAATCAAGTCAATGCAGTTTTTATCTGTTTACTGCCAAATTATATCAATCAGTCCCTCCAGTTTCCACTATGGAAATTGACAAAAAATCACTAAATCACCACACTTTACATAACCGGGAGTTCACTGCAGATTTTTCTCAAAACTTGTCAAAAACTTTCCTACTTGCACTAAACAGCTACCTCAGCCTTGGTTTATGTCATATTGTAGTCCCTGATCTATTTCACTGATCTAGTTCACTTTATTAATGAATAAGTTGTTATCAATAGTGTCCTGTCTGTCTCTGTGTTGTCCTCCGACAGACTGGCGACCTGTCCAGGCTGTACCCCGCCTCTCGTCCGGAACATTAGCTGGAGATAGGCACCAGCACCCCTCCTGATCCCACTAGGGACAAGGCTGTTAGAAAATGGATGGATGGATGTTATCAATAGTATTTTATTTATTTTTCTAGTCTCTGATTGCTCACTTTCTTTAACAGACTACCAATCAGAAGCTGAACAAAAACTAAGCTGGTTAGGAACTCCATTTTTTACGGAAAGCTTTGTCACAATTGTTATTACAGCTGTATTAATGAAATTACAACGTAGCTACAGTGAGCCAACTATTAAGATGCTTTATCGTTTCAAACTTCTTACGTATTTAATTTCAATCAGTTAGGTCATTTACTTCATTAAATAAGGTTTAAAAAAAGTTAATTTTGGTTAGAGATATATTATTATATGGCTTTAAATAAAGAGCAGTAAAAGAACAGAGTGAGGGCGTTTGGAGCTTTGACAGATACTATGTTTCAAGTGATGCATGAGGTGACTGTAAGTCAGTGGGGGGAAATTACTCATCTATAAGTTGTGACCTTGAGAATACAGATTTAGTTTCCACCTGTTAGGATCTGGGGTTGTTTGGTTTTGAATTTTGTCATTTTTGGTGTTCCTTAGTTTTTTTTTTTCTTAATAGTTCTGCCTTGTTTTTACTTTAATTCTTCCTTAGTGATTCTTGTTATGTTAATTTCTTGTGTCTGATTATTCTCTGTCGCTCTAATTTAATTATGTTTCCTAATTAAATTGGGAAACATAATACTAATTAAATTAGGAAACATAATTAAATTAAGAAACATGAAAACAAAAAAGAAATTGAAAAATCTTCAGTGTTAGATTTACTTTCTGATCCCCTCTGTACTCTCTCTTGTCTCCTGTGTCACTTTCTCTTGCCCTCTCCTCGGTCTGCCTCCTACTTCCTCTACTCGCACCTGCAATCAGATAACTCATCAGCGTAGTTCTTTTGTTCAGCATTCAATCTCCTCAGTATTCGAGCTTCTCATTTTCAGCCATTACATCTACTCCCATCAGTTTCTCGTTCTGCCTCATGTTCTTCTCGTGTTCACCCCTGCTACTTTTCTTTCCATAGATTTTTGTTTTGTGTTTTTGCCATGGCTCCCTTGGATTTTCGTAGGTTTGTTTCTCCATATTCTTTTATTAAATCTTCTAATTCACTGGACGCCTCTGTCTCCTGCGTTTGGGTCCTACAAGAACCATCTACACATCATGCCTCACCTGCTACTTGTTAAAGCGTCCCTTAACAAGACATCTCTATGAACTTCAGCTATGTAGGAATGTAGATTATGTTACCTGATCAGTACACCAGACCCATGTAGCCAGCACAGTAAGGCCAAAAATTAACCCTGGCCAAGGTAAATCTCCTGACACAGGATCTCTGAACATGTGGAATGCATCTGGACGAGGAATATGGCAGGTCGTGTTTTCAACTGTCACTGTGGGAAAGCTTGACATGTAGCGATCCACAAGGCCCTCATACCAGCCCACCTTAATGAAAGCTAAAAAATACAGATAGCAAAGCCATACAAAGACAATAACTTTTCTGAATCACATACTGTACAGTACTCTCTAAAAATTACCATGTCTTCAGATAAATGTGCTCATCTTTTGCATGTATTATTTCGCACTATAATTATTATAAAAAAACAGCATGTAGTGAGAGGCAGCAGTGCCCATCTTACCCATGAACATCAACGAAAGGGCTCCACCAACCATGATCAAAGTCTGTAGTGCATCAGTGTAGATGACCGCTGCCAAACCACCTACAGATATACAGATTTGAGTTTGTATCGCACTGAATAATACATTTTGTGAAAATAATTTAATCATTATTCAACAATACAAAAGCAATTGCAGTTGGGTCCCCAAGATCAGTAAATAATAATAATTATGTTGAGTCAACTTGTGCAGGTGGATGAATACTTGCATTTCGATCAAGCCATTTGTTGACTTTCCCAAACAAGTATAGGTATATATTGGTAGAGAGCTTATTAGAACTTGACTTGTCAGACTCCAATTAGACTGAATTGTAATTGACTAAACTGAACCACAGTGTCGGGACTCTGTGTTTTGGGTTGGGGATTTTGCTTTTTGGGTGTTTCAGTTTCATTTTAGTTTTTCCTTTCAGGGTTATTCCAGTTTCGTTATTTGAGGTAACTTATTTTGGTTAGATTTGTATTGTTCTTCTCCTTATTTCCGACCCTCATAGTGTTTCTAGTTATGTTTATTTCTTAGTTATTTGTTATCCTAGGTTCAGTTGTTCCTATTGGTCTGAGTGTATGTCTATCTTTCTTTAGTGATTCTGGTTAGATTATTTATTTGTTTAGTCCTTCTAGTTATTCCTTATTTCAGCCTCTCTCGTAGTGTTTCTAGTTTGAAACTAGCATTTTGATCAAACCATTTGTTGACTTTCCCAAACAAGTATAGGTATATATTGGTAAAGAGCTTATTATTGGATTAGAACTTGACTTGTCAGACTCCACTTAGACTGAATTGTCTATAATTGGACAATTCAGTCTGATTGGAATTGACTGAATTCCAATTAGACTGAATTGTCTAATTCAGTCTAATTGGTCAAAAGGAGGACATGCAGGAAGGAGGTCCTCCTTCCTGCATGTTTTAGTTCTCTACCTGGTTTAACCCACCTGGATAAAATGATGGTTCGTTGGAAGGCCTACCATCAGGGAGAGAACTAAAACATGCAGGATGCCAGAGATCTAGCACCCACTTTGGCCACCATTGCTTTGGGTGTTCTTCTATTATGTCCATTTTTCTTTAATGATTCTAGGTAGGTTATTTTTTTGTTTAGTCCTTCTAGTTGCTTTAGCTCTGTGTTCCTTAGTTATTATTTTTAGAGCAACCTTGTTTCTGTTTTGGTTCTTTCATAGTTCCCCTTGTCTTTGTCTTTTTCTACTACAGTATATTATGTTTTCTTTTAGCTTAATGTTAGAATTATTTTCAGCTCCCTTATGTTATGTTCTTCACACTTTTGTGTTCCCGTGTATATCTATGTAGTTTCCTGTGCCACCTTCGCCCTCAGCCTGGTTCCTGTTCACCACTCTCAGCTGCAATCAATTAGCTCGTTAGCCCTGGTTTTGTCTAGCGTTCTACCTCACAGTATTTAAGCCTCTCACTTTCTCCCATTTTTCATCAGCTCCTCATGTCTGCTCCTGTCAGTCTTTTGTGGTTTTCTGTGTTTCCTTGTGATTGTTGGCAGGATGTTTTTGGATTTGGTTTTGTTCTTATTTTCATAATTTTCCCATTAAATCTGCAAACTCAGCTACTACTGTGGGTCCAACTTTTCACCAACCAACATCATGACATACAGTAGAACTTAAAATTGACATCTTAATCTGTGTGTATGTGTGTGTGCGTGGGTAGGCGTGTGCGTGTACCTGCCACAGTGTAAGCAGCTGTAACCAACAACAATATGGCTGTAGACAGATAGAGATTCCAGCCCAGTGACACCTGGATGAACAGCGCCCCTGAAAACATATCTGTCTGACAAATGCACATATGATCAGAGACACTACAGCACTGTAACTTCTGACAAAAGGTCAGCCAAGTAAGCATCTATAAAGTAAACAGCTGTGTCTTACTGATATTTTTGTGAAGATGTAGAGAATCAAGGATAAAACAGACATGTATATGCGGATCCTACGGCCTCCAAAACGCAAGGCCAGGTATTCAGGCATGGTCACCACACCAGCAGAGATGTAGACTGGGATAAAGATCCAACCCAGAGCCACCAGGACCCATGCTGCCTATTAAGATAATACAATTTTTATATGTTTTATCACTGCTGCATTCAATGAATTCAAATCAATACCAAAGGTAAAAGATAGATTATTCCAGACATGACTAATTTTTACTTTAAATCAATTAGACCTGTCATAGACGGATATCTTTATGAAGACGTAAACATGGACAACTCATGCAGCCTGTAGAACTCCGCTTTTTTTTTTTAATAGCGTATTTGGATGTACAGCACATGCTCATAAGTCACCCTGGGCTACAGAAGCCTATTTTTGACATATCACTACATCTTCCCCTTTCAGCAGCAAAACATGCATACTTAACATTTTATTTACACCTATAACATGTGAGTCCGTGTAGAGTTCCAGTGTAATTTATTAACCCTAACCATTAGCAGGAAGAAGAAAAAAATCTTATACCTGCCCCTACCTTTCATTCTATTGATTTGTAGATTTTTTTTGTATATAATTGTTTTGTTTTTTATTAAATGAATAAATTTCCTAAGTAACTAATTTCAAATGTCAATTTACCAACCAATTTTTAACTAAATCAAATTACCTTTATACATAAATTTTAAAAAGTGCAACAAGCAATAATATTATGCCTTGTCAATCTAGACTTAGAAGTAGAGTAAACTTAATAAATTTTTGAACTCCAGGTTTTGAACCTAGAAATATTTTTGAACTAAAACATGTGAAGTAGAGGACTTTGAGTTACTAAGTGTCTCTATATCTGAAAGGAATTCAGATTACTCTTCCCCTGGATGTAACATGTGAACCTTTAGATGGTATAGATCCCTCCACCTCTGGGCACAACTGTCTCTGAACAGGGCTTCCGACCATGGAGTCAGAACTGACCTCAGATGGAAAGCTACTGGTCGGTACCACAGGGGAACTGGGTGACTGCATCTAATCTGGTCAATCACTAGGCTGTGGGTCGGCTTGGTGGTGGGTTGCTCTGTAGCACATCAGGGCAAGATGTGGATTAGGCTGCTTCAAGATGTTTTTAGCAGTCTGAACCGCCCCATTCGGCAGCCCCGTTCGCCTGAGGGTAAAAGGGCCTAGACAAAAACTGCATCATCACTGACCAGTTCCAGTGAAATTTCCAACCTCACAACCATGCCCTTGAGTTGACTGATGACATCATGGCTAGATATGGAAGGTAGGCAAGCTTTTTCAATGTCTCTGGATTAATAGTAGATCACAATGAGTTAATTCTATCTCTCAAATTCACACAGATCTGCAGCTATGCGCTGCCAGGGGCCCTCTGGTAGGGTTGTTGTAAGGGGAGGTTGACGCCTCTGGGTTGGTTTGTTTTAAATGCACAATTTGCATGAAGACACTTCTGTTTAATCTCAGCACTGATGATTCGTCACCACACTGCCATCCTAGTGAATGCCCAGCACCTTGTTAGTCCTTGGTGTCCTTTATGAATATCTGACAAAAACCTCAGCCTTCTGTGCAGCAGGAATCACCTGTCGGTCCTGATATAAAACCAATCCATCCGTTTCAGAGAGATGTGCTCTTGCAGAATAATGACAATGAAGAGACGGGTCCAGCACTGTTTTGGGCAGTCATTTGTTCCTGACAAAACTCAATCTATTGCAATACTCCTGCTACTCCCATACCACCACCATCCCCCCACACATCCACACTGCCCCAAGTCGTTCAATCCACCTACCGGCATTCTCCAGCACACCACCTCTCCTTCAGCCCCCCACCCCCCTCCTCCCCCATCTCCACTGCAGACAACAACACCTACCCCCAGCTAACTGTGACTACAGGCCAGGTTAAGAGACAGTTGGAGCGATTATACCAGGGGAAGGCTGCAGGACCTGATGGCATTACACCACGGATCTTGAAGACCTGCTCCATCCAGCTGGCCCCGGTACTGGCACACATGTACAACCTGAGCTTGAGGCTGGAGAGAGTCCCGCTGCGGTGGAAGACATCACATGTGGTTCCTGTTCCCAAGAAGCCAAGGCCAGCCGACCCAGAGGACTACAGACTAGTTGCTCTCACATCTCATGTGATGAAGGTCATGGAGAGACTGTTCCTGGCCCAGCTGAGGCCTAGGGTGAGGACGTTTCTAGACCCCCTGCAATTTGCCTACCAGCCCCACTTAGGAGTTGACGATGCCGTCATCTTCCTGCTGCAACGAGCACTGTCGCACCTGGATGGTGGAGGAGACACTGTGAGAATCACATTCTTTGATTTCTCCAGTGCCTTCAACACCATCCAGCCTCTGCTGCTGGGTGAGAAGCTGTGGAGGATGGGTGTCAACAACTCAGTGATCTCCTGGGTGACTGACTACTTGACAGGCAGGCCACAGTTTGTCCGTCTGGGCAGTGTCCTGTCTGATGTGGTGGTCAGTGACGTAGGAGCTCCACAGAGAACTGTGCTTTCTCCCTTTCTCTTCACCTTGTACACCACTGATTTCCAGTACAACTCTGAATCATGTCACCTACAGAAGTTTTCTGATGACTCAGCGGTTGTCGGGTGTATAGGGGATGGAGGGGAGAGGGAGTACAGGACACTGGTGGACAGCTTTGTGGAGTGGTCTGAGCAGGATCACCTGAGGCTCAACATTAGTAAGACCAGAGAGATGGTGATTGACTTCAGAAGGAAGAAGATACCTTCACGGCCACTGAAGATCAAAGGGGAAGTGGTGGAGGAGGTGGAGGATTACAAATACCTGGGAGTTGTAATCGGCAACAGACTGGACTGGGCATCTAACACTGACGCTGTGTGCAAGAAGGGATGAGCAGACTCTATTTTTTAAGGAAGCTGAGATCCTTCAATGTGTGCAGCAAGATGTTGGAGACCTTCTATCACAGTGTTGTTGCCGGTGCCATCTTCTTTGCTGCTGTGCGTTGGGGAAGCAGCATCAGAGCCAGCGACTCTAATAGACTAGACAAAATCATCAGGAAAGCTGGCTCTGTACTGGGACTAAGGCTGGAGTCCCTGGAAACTGTGGTGGAGAGGAAGACACTGAAGAAGGTTTTGTCTATTATGGACAATAAACAGCACCCTCTCCACCACATAGTGGACAGACAGCGGAGCACCTTCTCACATAGGCTGCTCCAGCTCCGCTGTCGTAGGGACAGATACAGGAAATCCTTCCTGCCACATGCCATCTCACTGTACAATAAAAGCTTAATCATGGTTCTGCACAAATCAGTCCAATCTCGCACAACTGCATTGTGGCACACTTGCTGTACATATATTTACATATACATACTGTTTCTGCATTTTTGAATCTTTGCGAGGACTGCTCTAAGCTGCTTTTTATATTGACAGCATGTTATATTTTATTTTTATTTTATCTTGTCTACAATTGCTACTCAGTGGTGGTTGTTGTGTGTCTTGTCTCTATGCTGCTGTAACTGCAAAATAATTTCCCTGCTGGGATGAATAAAGTAATTCTATTCTATTCTATACATCATCATGCTGAGTGGCCATATGGATCTTGCAGAGTCTTTGGGATGAGACAGACCGGCACATCACACCAGTTCTAAAGTCTCTACACTGACTCCCTCAGAGAATAGACTATATATGTATGTACAGTACATGGCTCGGAAACCATAAACATGATGCCTCTTTTCTGTTGTATAACATTTCCTGATTAACTATCAGTTTGTTTTGATTAATTTTTTTAATGTGATTGTTGAATAGACTAATATGACGATTTACTTTGTTTTCTGAGTTGTGATTCTTACATTCCATTCAAATCCTCCCACAGCAATGCCTCCAGCTGCTCCTGTTCCTGCAAGTCCAATGAACAAACCACTGCCAACATTACTTGACATCAGGGAGGCTCCAATCTGTCAGTAAAATCATATAATAGAGACAAACAAGAACATTTTAGTTAGCTTAATTGAATATATTGGTTGCCAGTCTAATCAAGTGGATTTTCTTTTGTTTTTTAGTGGAGGACATATTCTCCATGCACAATCAATGTCAAGCCTTTTAAGTAGAACCTGGAGAAAACTTGGTTCTGCTGGAGGTAGAACATGTTTAAATTTGAAACATAATCAATAAAACTTTAATTAATATTCTGATATGTAACGCTGACTCTTGATAAACATTAGAATTTTAGGCAAAAATGATTCAGCCTAACTTTATTAAACTAAATTGACAGAAAAACCTATCATTTAGTCACCACTGTAACTTTATAGTTGAAAGACCCTTCAATAATATCTAAAGAACATATACCTCTTTACATAAGGCAGAACAAATAAAATATTAATGGCCACCTTTTTCCCCCGAACCAGGGCACAAAGAAAGATGTCCAATTATATCAATATACAGTCCTAAACAAATGTAACCCAGTCAGTCTGTTACTCACGACCTTCAGGAGAGTGTGAAAAAGGTTGCAGGCCTGTTAGAAAAAACGAGGAGTTGAAATCCCAGAGGAAAACACTGAGAGCATTGCAATTCACTCGTCCTCTTCTCCCGACTTCCATTGAACACAGCAGTACATGTGAGGCTGAAGCTGTTAGCTCACTTAGCTCAGCTCAAAGCTCGTCATGACTACTTGTGTCTGTCTCCTCTCCTCTCGTCCCGTCCCTCTCGCGTCGACCAAGCTCCTCCAACATCTCCCGAATTTTGTCCTCTCCCTTGTGCTCGTGCTTTTGTCCAGTTTTCTCTCCCCCAGGGTCTGTATTTCTTCACTTCTTGTCCACTTGTCTCACCCTTCGTTCTCCACCATCACGGTTCTCCTCTTCTCTCAACCAATCACGAGTGACGCTCCGGGCTTTGAAGATTTTGTTGTCCTCATCAAAATAAAAGTTAGACAACTAATAGAGGACAGTTTTAGTGAGAACTTAACCTAAAACATGTTTCACACATGGCCATGGGGTGGCATCAGAAGGTATGGCAAAACCCGGCTTCTGGTGACTCGGTAGGTTCCACTTCCCACCAACACTCCATGGCTGAAGACTGTCACCGGCTGGTCAGAAGGCTTGCTGTGTTCATCGTAGCTCAACTGAACTACAGATTGGGCGATTCTCCTTGATCTCTCAGCAGGGATTTGTGGTGGGTTGAGTTCTGTTTCCCCCACTGGATCATCAAGGGCTGGATCAGGAATAGCGGTAATGTCTGAATAGGTACTAGGAACTGGCTCCAATTCTCCCAAATCTTGGTTGGTCAGTTTCACTGGTAGTGAGCCCAGACATTCTGTTGGACAACTCTGGATGAGTTAGTAGTCTGTCCAAGTCGACTCCCAATAGTAAGTATAAGTATAAGTATACTTCCTCATACTTTGATTCTGAGTACATTTCTTCTTTATTGTTGGAAGACTTTAGAAGTCCACTTGTCCACCTTTGTTGTTGTGCTCTTGTTATGCAACTTTCCGGTGATACTGTCTCACTGTCATCCAATGGAAGTCTCACAAGGTGTCCATCCGATAGGCAACAAATGATTCCGATGAACTGTCTTCTCTGCACCCACACCTCGTTCAGGTTTAATCTTGTAAACAGGGAGATTTATCCACAATAAGATAGGGCATAGGTCTCCATTTGGCTTTCAACTTTTGTTTTCCTGTAACACCAAAGTTTTTCAGTAAAACTCTGTCACCTTTATCCAGAACATGTTCTCTCACATGCTTATTGTGAGCTGCCTTATTCCATTTATGGATCTTGTCAGCCGTCTCTGTCGCCAAGTCGTAGGCTTTCTCGAGATCTTTCTTTAGCTTGGAGACATACTGATAATAGGAGACAGACTTGACTTTCATCTGACACATGGAAGCATATGTCTATTAGTAGCCAGGCTTCTCGTCCAAACATTAACAAGTAGGGCAAGTACCCTGTTGCCTCATTTTGAGTGCAGTTGTAGGCGTGAACCAACTGACTTATCTTTTGACTCCACTTGTTCTTTCACTTTGGATCAAGGGTTCCAAGCATCGACAGAAGTCTACGGTTGAATCTTTCGGGCTGGGGGTCTCCTTGTGGATGATAGGGAGATGTCCTTGACTTACGGATCCCGAGCATCTATAACGCTCACAAAGGATCTTTGCCACCGTGGCAGCCATTTGATCCTTAGCTGGGAAGGCTTGGGCATACCCCGTAAAATGATCTGTCAAAACTAAGATGTTAGAAAACCCCTGGAAGTCTGACTCAAGTGACAGAAAATCGATGTACACAAGGTCAAGAGGGCCTTGACTAGTTATCTGTTTTAAGGGAGCAGCTTGCTGCGGAAGTGCTTTACGAGTGATACATTTTCCACAGTTTTTTACATATTGCTCAACCTCAGCTCCCATCTTGGGCCAATAGAACTTGTCATGGATGAGTTTTTTCTACCCCCAGGTGTCCAGGTGTCATCATGGAGTGATTTTAACACCATGGAGACATGTTCGTTAGGGAGCACTATCTGATGAATTTCATCTCCAGTGGGTCTCTTAACTTTTCATGACCAGTTTACTTAGACTTAGACTTAGACCGACTTTATTGTCATTTTGCATGCACAGGGTGTATACAGAACGAAATTTTGTTGCATACGGCTCAGGACAGTGTTTTGAGGTTCCAATGTTGTGAGGTTACTCCAGAATAAAATAAAATACAGTATAAAATATGAATATAAATATGAATATAAAATATAAAGTGCAGGACTGACAGTAAAATGGAAGTTACTTAGCTATGTATATGTGCAAAGTATGAAGTGGAGACCAGTTTTTGAGAGCAGTCCAGTTAAGAGTTCAGCAGTCTGATGGCAAGTGGGAAAAAGCTGTTTCAGAACCTGATGGACCTGCACCGGATGCTGCGGAACCTCTTTCCAGAGGGCAGCAGGGAGAACAGTCCATGGTGGGGGTGTGAGGGGTCACTGACGATGTTTCGGCCTCAGGACACGCAGCGCTGGGATGAAATGTCCTGAATGGAGGGAAGGGGGGCCCCAATGATCCTCTCTGCTGTCCGCACCACTCTCCTCACGTTCTTCCAGTCGGAGGCGCTGCAGCCTCCACACCACACAGAGAGGCAGCTGGTCAGAATGCTCTCTATGGTGCTTCTGTAGAACGTCTTGAGGATGGGCGGGAGCAGGTGTGCTCTTCTCATCCTCCGCAGGAAATACAAGCGTTTCTGTGCCCTCTTGACCAGAGACGTGGTGTTCCCAGTCCAGGTGAGATCGTTTGTGATGTGCACCCCCAGGAATTTGGTGCTGCTGACCACCTCCACAGCCGAGCTGTTGATGAGCGGTGGAGCATGGCTGGGCCGGTTCTTCCTGAAGTCGACGATCATCTCCTTCGTCTTGTCAACGTTCAGGATCAGGCTGTTGTCTCTGCACCAGTCCACCAGCTGCTCCACCTCCTCTCTGTAGTCCAGGTCGTTGTCGTCTCTGATGAGGCCCACCACCGTTGTGTCGTCCGCGAACTTCACGATGTGGTTGGTGGCGAACCTGGGGACGCAGTCGTGTGTCATCAGAGTGAACAGCAGAGGGCTCAGGACGCAGCCCTGAGGGGAGCCTGTGCTGAGGGTGATGACATCGGAGGTGTGTTTTCCGATCCGGACTGACTGAGGTCTGTCGGTGAGGAAGTCTAGCAGCCAGTTGCGCAGGGGGGTGCTGAAGCCCAGGTGTCCCAGTTTTCCTGCCAGATGCTGTGGGATGATTGTGTTGAACGCTGAGCTGAAGTCCAGGAACAACATCCGCACATGAGTGTTCTTCTCCTCCAGGTGAGCCAGGCTCAGGTGTAGGGCGGAGGAGATAGCGTCCTCAGTGGAGCGGTTTCGGCGGTAGGCAAACTGGAATGGGTCGAATGTGGGGGGGAGTCTGGAAACGATGTGTTCTTTTACCAGCCTTTCAAAGCACTTCATCATGATGGGAGTCAGTACCACAGGCCGGTAATCATTGAAAGAGGTGACTTGAGGTTTCTTTGGCACCGGAATGATGGAGGCAGTTTTGAGACAGGCTGGCACTGTGGCTTGGTCCAGTGAGGTGTTAAAAATGTCTGTTAGGACACCAGCCAGCTGACCTGCGCATTCCCTGAACACCCGCCCAGGTATGTTGTCAGGGCCTGGGGCCTTATGTGGGTTGACTCTTTTCAGAGTCTTCAACACATCGGCTGTGTCCAGGCAGAGTGCCTCCTCTTCCTGGTGGGGAACAGTTTTCTTTGCCGGAGTACTGTTCAGTGCCTCGAACCTCCCAAAGAAGTTATTGAGTCCATTTAGAAAGTCAGCATCAATTTCACCCACTGGGGGGGAGGATGGATTGTAATCTGTGATCGCCTTTATGCCTTGCCACATACTCCTGGTGTTGCGGGTGTCGTGGAAGAACTCCTGTATTTTCCGACTGTGGGTTTGCTTTGCTAACCTCATAGCACGGTTCAAGTTGGCTCTCGCTGTCCTCAGTGCCTCCTTGTCGCCAGATTGAAGGCTGAGTTCCGTGCTTTTAGCATTTCCCGTACCTCCTTAGTCATCCAGGGTTTTTGGTTGGCCCGGGTGATAATGTTCTTAGTGATGCTGACGTCCTCTGTGCACTTGTTGATGTAGGCTGACACAGTCATGGCGTACTCATCGATGTTGATCTGGTCATTGTAAGTGGCTGCTGCCTTGAACATCTCCCAGTCAGAGCACTCAAAACAATCCTGAAGTGCCTCCATGGCCCCCTCAGTCCACACTCTCACCTGCTTCACTGTAGGTTTTGTTCTGATCAGCAGGGGCTTGTATGCAGGAATTAGCATAACAGATAGGTGGTCTGAAGAGCCAAGGTGGGGGCGGGGGGCTGCTCTGAATGCTTCTTTGATGTTGGTGTAGGCCAAGTCTAGAGTATTTCCTCCCCTGGTTGGAAAATCCACATACTGGTTGAAGTGAGGGAGAACAGTCTTCATGTTGGCCTGGTTAAAATCAGTGATGCTAACAACAGTAAACTCCCTGGGCAGGTAGAATGGTCTGCAGTTAACAGTCAGAAGCTCGATGTCCGGGGAGCAGTAACTGGCGACATTCATGGCATTTTTACACCAGTTATTGTTGATGTAAATACACAGCCCCCCTCCTCGGGTTTTACAGCTGAGAGCGCTGCTCCTGTCTGCGTGGAATGTAGCGAGCCCCTCCAGGCTAACAACGTTGTCCGGTATGGACGAGTTGAGCCATGTCTCCGTCAGAATAAGAGCGCAGCAGTTCCTCAACTCTCTCTTTGAAGACAGTTCTAGTTGCAGATGGTCTATTTTGTTGTCCAGAGAGCGGACATTGGGAAAGGAAGATGGACGGAAGCGGCGATATGTGGGGTTTAGCTTTTAGCTTAGCTGCTAGTCCACTTCGACAGCCGCGCTTCCGCTGCCGGTCGCAGCGCCTTCGCTTTCTCCTCCTCCGGCTAGTGCTGCTAGGCGAGTCCGCTGCGCTGCGGGCCGCTGGGTCTTGCTTCCGTAACACTCCGAGATCACGTAAACACTCCAGAGTAGTTGTATTTATGAGTCCAAAATCACTTGATGATCATAATTCCAGCAGACGCTGGCGATCATATGCTAACTTACTGAGTGGATGCAAAGTTTTCGGTGGCGTATTTTGGTCAAATACTCGCAAGTTGTCGAGAGCCCATACAGCCGCAGCCATTTTGGGTGCCGCCATCTTCATCACTTCATCACTAATTTACTAAACGTCTCTCTGTTTAGTAAATTAGCCATAGTGTTATGCCCTGGTGAGAATGGTGTACCCTGGCAAAGTGACTGCTTAATGGGAGCGATCGCCAGGTCTGCATCAAAGGCTTGGATAATGTCGTTGTGGCTAAGTCGCATCAAACAACCCAGATCGAGGTGAACTGGATAAGCATAGCAGGCACATATGCCGTCAGGGGAATTTCCTAGAGACTCTGCTATTGTGATTGTCTCATCACAAACTTTCTGTGTATTGATCTGCTTACACAACGCTTTGACGCTATCAGGCGGCACAATTTGCTAGTCTTTATCTTACACTGGTAAGGAGTTTCGTGATAGCGCATCAGTGTCGATGTTGTGAGCCCCTAACCTGTATTGCAATGTGAAGTTGTATGTGGAGAGGGCAGAGAGCCAGCGATGACCAGTGGCATTGAGCCTATCTGTAGTGAGAATATGTGTTAAAGGATTGTTATCCGTTTGCACTTTAAACTGAGCTCCATACAAATAGTCATGGAATTTGTCAGCCACAGCCCACTATAGAGCCAAAAACTCAAGCTAGTGCACCGGATAGTTTTTTTCAGATGCACTAAGCTTCCGGCTTGCAAAAACCACAGATCTCAATCCTTCAGGGTGTTCTTGATTCAGGACCGCACCCAGGCCATGCAAACTGGCATCTATGTTTTTTCCTTGTCCTCATCAGCCATAGGGATCCAATAGTAGCCTCTGGGCAGGTCTAATACAGAAAACCACTTACTGTCCATCAAACAGTCTAATGCATCATTAATTTGTGGCACAGTGTACTGGTCTGGGATGGTTCTACGATTTAAGGTTCTGTAGTCGACACACATCCGTAGTTGACTATTCTTTTTGCATTCTTTTCACAATAAGTGAAGCATAGGGACTTCTTGATTCCTTTATGATGCCTGCTGCAAGCAGCCCTTGAAGGCGACGCCTGAGGTCATCCAAATCCGCTGAAGCTATGCGGCGAGAACGCTCCCGGAAGGGTGTATTGTCAGTTAGGCGGATATGATGGTCCACACCCTTGGCCAAACCTACATCCCATTCATCAGTTGAGAATACATTGCAATGTTGTGTCAGCTTGTGCTGCAGTCTTTCTTTCCATTCTTTGCTTATTGAGCCATCACCAAAGTGGAAGAAAGAAGGGTCAATGGGGGGAACAGTATTGACCTTCGTTCCTGGGGCATCCATCACCATGTCAGCTGCATACAAGTGAGAAATAATGGTGCCCACAAGAATAGCTGTCTGGTTTAATGACTCGTTTTGAAGCAGCACCAGAAAACTGTTCTTATCTAGCATTTTAGAGAACAGTACTGTGAGCTGGACCAATACACTTGGTGGAAGAGCAGGTGAGGCAACACGTTCAGTTATTAGTAATGCTGTCTCCTACCTCTCGATTCTCTTTGACTTTACAAATGGCAATGTGCTCTGTGCCAGCAGGAATGGATAATGGGCCTGGCCCTGTCCACTTTACATCAGCCACAGGTGAGTCTTTAATATCTTTAATATCTGTGGTTTGTGGGCAGATAAAGAACTTTGTTCCAGCTCTTGGACTCTGGCTGAGTAGACGTGCTCAGAGCCTTCTGCTTCTGGGTTTGAGTTGATAGATTGAATCCCTTTGACATTTGTGCCAACCAAGACTGCTACATTCATGGAACAATGTGGGTCAAGACACACCAAGGCAAGAACAGGGACCGACTTCAGTTTTTTGGACTTTGATTGCCTAGGGAGCTCCAGATCAATATGGATGTAACCCATATTGATCTACTCTCAATAGAGTAGATCAGGTAACTACTCTCTGATTCACTGAGGCACCACATGGCTAGACCTTGTCGTGAAAACTGGTATAGAGTGGTGAGATCTTTCCACGTAAATGCAGAAAACAGATCATAAAAGCCTGAGAGACATAAATAATCTTGTATTTTGATTTGTTAATGATTATAAAATAAGGATTTTTGTATTTTGATTTACTAATGATTATACAAAGAGTTGATGTAATGAGAAGCAGATCAAGAAATGAATAACATGGTGAATAGACTTAAACTCAGATGATCATTAACAGAAGTTATGTTTGAAGAATTAAATCAGAAAGATGATTATGTTTGATGATTTATGATGATCATACAGCATACAGAATTGTGACTGAAGTAATAATACATTGTGTAAAGCATGGTGAGATGCTGTTATCAGACTGAGTTATAATTAGAGTGGAAGTCAGGGCCAGTGAAGGGTCTGAGCTGAGCGGGAAGATAAGGGAATTCCAAAGAAGGAACTGGAATGTTTTCTCTGAAACCAGATTAGAGAAGCAAATCCAGATGGTCAGTGGACAAACAACAAAAAAGGAGAAGTGAACGAGGTGTTGACTGATAGGGAAAGGGTTGGTACTTTCCGAGAAGTCATCAAACATTCGAGAAGTCACATAGGCTACCCCATACACAACCATGGGGTGAGAGAGTATATAAACCCATGAAAATAGGAACAAGAACAAGTGTTCTTAGTCCCCGGTGCTGAAGTCAAGCCAACAAGAAGATGCAGACAGAAGACCAGCAGAGGACCGCACCCTGGAACCACAGAGAAGTGAAGACTTCACACTGCTAGCAGGGACAAAACCCATTGACCCTCAACCCTGGTTCCTGATACGACCGCCGCTCTGTGCTCAACCCAAGGATCTCAAGGCTACTGCAATAGACTTGGTGAATTGACATAGGTTACTAAGTGATGAAAATCTGAGTGTTCGGAAGACAGCAACCAGTTCTGCTTTGCTTCTATTCAGAAGAGGATTTTGCCGTACAAAGACTCTAACCAAGGACATCAAAGTTTCTGTTGCCAAGATCATCCATCAACTGGGTATGAGTTGAACTGCTCCCCAAAGCCTCGCTCAGTAGATTAGTGAGTATATTAGTAAAATAATGACCCTGGGGCTTATGTTGAGCCACTAAAAATTGTCTAGTCTGTAACAAGTGCACATTATTGATAGGGAGAGAGCTACTGTTAACAAGAGTGGTTAATGAAGTTGTGAGGGCTACTCAGCTGATTGCTTCTTAACTGAAAAAGGTCATAACTCTTGGAATGTAGGTAGTTAAAGGCTAAATGAGTCTCTCTCAACACCAGCTTAGACAGATTATCTCTCCTAGACCTGTCTTAGGATAAGACTCGAAGGTTTAGAGATTTTCCAGGCCCGTTAGATGGAGAGCTGGTCAGTAGTCAGTCCATGGTAGTTGTGAGGTTTAGGGCTGGGCTGGCTATTGTGCAATAACATTTGTGGCACCCAACATGGGGCGTTTCCAAATAAGGGTAGGAAGACCCTATGTTCTAATTGTATAAAAACAAGAGTGTGATTCTGAATAGCTCAGTGTGGCAACTCTAAGAAAGTAGAGTTGGTGGTGACTGATAAGGCCATCAGTCACAACCCTTGCAGTAACTGTATGGTGTACAGGTGAGGGAAAGCTTTTACTGAGGATAATTGACCAGATCTAGACAGTGAAGCCAGTAGCCAAAGCAATCTGAACCCATCCCTACTCAAGAATGTTACAAGAGGCTTTGGGGACAGGCAACTCGTAGACAAAGGCAGATATGAGTATCGGAGAAGAAGCATACTCATATGTCAAACAAATGCAAGCAATCCCACAAGATAATGGCTCCAACCATGAAGGTCGCGGTCGGCGTGGAGGGGGAGAACAGTCCGTTCTCTCCACATCAGTACTACAGGCATCTATAGTGAAGTTGATACTACTTGGAGAAGGACTTGACTCCTAGACACCAGTGACTCAATGCACGTTTTTCGATTGTCACTTCACCGACAACAAAGAGAACCTACGAGCAGCGATGACTGTCTTAGTGAAAGATCGAGGCATCTACTACTGTTCCAGATACCAGGGCGGCGCCCATCTAGGTGTTGTTCGGTGCCCAGTGGAAGTCAGCAAAAAGAGTGAAATTAAGGCATAGCTGGAGTGGCTGGCTGATCTACTCGAGAACTGGACAGGCGGTAAAGTGATCACCATCTACAAACCCTCTGAGAAGTATGACAGCATAGTAAAGACAGCTACCACGGCGGCTGGGATAGATGGGATCCTGGTGGACCTGAATGCCAGAGGAACCTATCATTACACAGAATGTACTGGGGCGCTGAAGCAGCTTTGTGATGGACTGAGTTAAAAACAGGAGGAGTCACAAGACATATTAGAAAAATAGGGTTTTTTATTTTAACCCAAAGATTATAATTGACAAAAGATAAACTGAGCTCATAAAAGAGGTCAAAGAAACCAAACTAAACTCAAAAAATGTAAACAAACTGGCTGCACAACAAACATAACTGACCTAATAAAGAAATGACACACAGGGGTTCATATACTGGCTGATCAGACCAATTAAGACACAAGAGGGGTAACTAAACAGAATACAATTATAAATAACACAAAAACAAATAACAGTACAGCTAAGTTTGGCTAAACTAAAGACCCAAAATTGAAAATCAGAAATATTAAACTTTAAAAACTAATATTTACTTAAATACAAAACATATCTAAACAAAGAAATTACAAATTCCCCCTGCCAGCAGGAACTAGTGGTTCAGTCCAATCAGCATTTATGCCTGCTGAGCCCTGTCCCCCATCTTTTGTCTGGCAACTCCAAGGCAAGAAGAGCAAAGAGCAAGAACAAGCAACAGAACCGAGAGTGGATCATGAGGACTCAGATATGGCCGAAATCCCGTCCCAACACCCTAGCAGGCCCCGAACACCCCAAGATGAGCAAAGGCTGTTGGCTACGGAGACAATAGACCTAACTGAAGACAGCAACAAAGAAAGAGAGATTTGACCAGATCCATCACAAAACCGAGAAAGCTCCCTGAGAACACCCGGACGGGAAGCCGAGGGAGCACCCCATCATCCGATCACGGAGCAGCAGCTGAAGGAAGCAGCCGAGAAATGGTCCTCTCAGCAAATCCAACGGTCTGAGTTCCACCCAACGGTCCACAGCACAGAGAGGAACCAGCTGGCTCCCCTACGACATCCGCCTAGGAGCAGCTCAGACGACAAAAGAAACGACTCAGGTGAAAAAGTATGGAGAACCGGCAGAACCAGAAAAGTGACCCAAAAATCAAGCATCCGAAAGATGGCTCGAGAATTGGCACCGCTACCACCAGAGGCCATCTGTGTTAAAATGCAGACCGGACTTGAGGTTCATCTGTTCATTGGAGAGCCTCGGGACATTGAAGATGATGGCCTGATACTGTTCACCGATGACAGATACAAGATCCACAACTGTAACTTCAGAGCTGACCTTAATGCTACAGCCGGACAAGGTTACCAACAAGATGCAAAATTACTGAGGGCCACCAACAGTGAAGTGACTAGCGGAGATGTAATTATGATAAATGGCTACAATCTCCCCTACTGCGTGGTGGTCCTGGTCCCGATCAACACCTACAAGAAGGGTGATGACGTTGAAGACTACCGAATAAACATCTGGAACGGGGACTTGTGGCCGCCAACAACGAAGGCATGAGACAAGCAGTGGTGAGTGTACAAGGACTGAGATCACCTGATCTGCCAGGGGACACCGCCCACTCCATGGCAGAGAATGGAGTGGTGACTTTAGCCAAGAACAACAGTCATCTCTTCGTGTTCAGAGAGGTGGTGATTGTTGTTGACCCCCTCCAGCACCAACTCCAGAGAGTTCGAGAGCTGCGAATGGCAGCTAAAATAGAGGAGTAACGACGTGTCGACAGCTTGCCCCCTGAGATCAAGATCAAGCTGAAGACATCGTCAGCAAGACTGGAGCCTGATGCAACAAGATACATCAAAGAAGTTGTGTGAGCAGTATGACAACAAGCAGAAAAAACCCAATTTGGACAAAGTGAAAAAGAACGATCAGCCGACGAAGAAAACGAATCGATGAGACCAGTTAAAATTCAGCTGCTGACCTCCCCCGACAGGGAACCCCTTCGGCAGCCGCAGTATGAGGACATCAGCAACTCAGAGGAAGAGGAACAACAAGAGAATGAACGCTTCGAGGGGGAGGCAGAAGAAAGCAACCGTGAAAGTGCTTTCTCCGGCCAAAAATAATACTTGTATTTAATATCATAAGCAGAACAGGAAAATAGAAACTTCCATGTTTTCAACTTCTTTACAATATTAGCAAGCCAGAAAGGAACAATTACTACCTCTGCATTAAAATGTTTGTACTTACTGGCCACCATGTCATGGAACGACCAGCCAAAAAATACCCCCCCACAGTGGTCCGATTAGCTCGCACTGATGACTGTTGAACAAAAAGATATACATTAGATTAGTAATACATTTTTCCAGTTCTAGTGGCCTTTATTTGAGAGTGGTCAGACAGGAAGTGGGTTGTGAGAGGGGGGGAATATGGAGAGAAAATAGGCTATGTTCACACTGCACGCTGAAGTGACCCAATTTCGATTTTTTTGTCAAATCGTGCCGTGGCCTTTCATACTTCCAAATATATGCAACGTCCATGTGATTTCCAATGTGAACTACAAACAACCTGAAAGTGTCCCGCATACGCAGTACAGGTCGCAATAATGTGCGCCCTCTCTAAAACCTCAGAGAGCATTCTCAGTGTTTTGCCAACTGCCATTCCATAAAAAAAGAAGTAGTGCTCAGAGTTTGTGGAAGTAAGTGTGGATGCTAACAGTAACGCAGCTAGGCCTGTCACGATAACAAATTTTGCTGAACAATTAATTGTCTCAAAAATTATTGCGATAAACAATAATATTGTTTGAAGACCTTTTTACACTGAAAATGACGTAATAATGCATGCGATTTCTTGCCAAAGATAGATACACTTTATTTTCAAAAGAACACTAAACACTGGAGCTGATAAACAAAATAAACAAAACAACCAAAAACAAAAATAAAATGGATTCTCAGTCTCCATTAACAAAAAACTCACTTGAAAAAAAACTAAACAACATAAAGCCAAACTGGAAATAAATACTGCATTCAACCAAAAGAGTGCAGATTATGAAGTCTGTATATTATGTTGCCCTTCAGTAATAATCAGATTTAAATAGAGAAAATGAGCACATCGACTACCTGATGCAATAGTTCACACTACATGATTTTTTGCTCCTATTTTTCCCCTTGACAATCTTAAAACGTTGGTCTTTCTAAGATTGTGTGGTGTGTTACGGTAGATCGTCGTTGCCGCTCCGATCTAAATCAGGGGTGTTCCCCGACTGGGAACTTTAACGCAGCCTGTTGAATGTGACAGGTAGCCAATCAGAAAGCGCGGATTCTCCTCCGTGCTTTCTGAGGGGAAATTACAGAGGGGAATCCCAAACAGCTGACACGGCGCTCCCAGACGTCCAGGGACATTGGAGATGATATGTGGAAACAACATTAATGTTTATTCAACATTTTGCGCAAAGAATATAGAAATGACAAGAGGAGGAGTTGGAGCGAAATTGCTACCGCAGTTGATAAACCCGGTAACTTCAGCTGTTCTTTGTTAACGTGACATAAATAGGTTGTAATGATTTTCATTCAGTCAGGACTTTACGCTGACACTAGCCACATGCACTGCAGGTAGATTGTATTAAGGCATTGATTAATGCTGGTTTTATAATTAGTTCACTGGACTTGTAGCGATTATTTTGTGCCCATTGTTGGACACCACACGGCAGGACCGAACCCGATTGAACAGTTATACCTAGGATTTCTGTCGGCTAATGTGTGGTCTGTCAGGTTTTGAAAATGGGCCGACAATCAGCCGACAGCTCTAAGATCATGTAGTGTGCGCTGGGCTTTACACTAAGGAAATGAGGAAGGATGGGGGTGGGGGGTCAGTGGAGAGCACCAGAGTTGAGCCTTTTTTCATTCAGTGTCATCAACAGAAAGAGAAAAAGGCCGGAAGAGATGATAATGCCGATAATTAAAATGATGTTGATAGTTTTAATTTATCATACGATTAATTCATTTATCGTTTATCGTGACAGGCCTAGAGTATCTTACGATTTTTGAAGTTATTGTCCCACCCGAGCCAGCACATAAACAACTGGATACATACTGCAGTCCACCATGGTTGTTGTTTTTCTTCCTGCTTGGGGGTATTAGGACACAGAATGGTGAAAACTGTCACTACAAAGTAAACATAGGAAG
Source organism: Xiphophorus couchianus (assembly GCF_001444195.1). Classification (NCBI taxonomy): domain Eukaryota; kingdom Metazoa; phylum Chordata; class Actinopteri; order Cyprinodontiformes; family Poeciliidae; genus Xiphophorus; species Xiphophorus couchianus. Next base: position 521,199 of record NC_040236.1, on the reverse strand, counting down.
GCTAATTTTTCCCGAGTAGTTGTTTATCATATTGCATTTGACTAGTGTAATTTTAGATAATGCCATACTCTGTCACTATTGGTTGTAATTTAAAACAATAAAAATACAAATTGAAGGGACTCTGGATAATTTCCCACATGAAAGAAAGGAGAGCGCAGTGCAAGAGCCAAGGACCTAATCTTTGCCCTGGATCTTTCTCCATAACACTTTGAGTCATTTATACCAGCAGAACTAAAGAAGGCTCTAACAGGTAATCATTACCTTAACCAGCTAAAAATAAATGCCTTGCAGAGACAGGCAGAGCTGGATGCTCTTTGAGATGCTAACAGGAGCTATACTCCTTGGGTACTGACATCACTGATCCGACCGGACCCATGGAGGTCCGGTGTCAGTGGTAACAAAGTCCAGTGTGGCTGTTATCACCACACTGGACTCTAAACAGCACAGTGGACACAGCGCTACAGATGCTGGGAGAAACGTCAAAGACAAGCAGCAGTAATGGAGCTATTACTACTAGAAATGCTAATGGAGCTAGAACACGGGTAGAACATGTGAAACCACTACAACACCAAACAAAGTTCAGACCCTAAGTAGCTGTTGCCGAACTATACACAGAGTTATAGAAGTACTTACAACAGCTCAGTTTAGATCCAAAATCATTATCAATATCATTTGGTATTGATACCAAATTATATCAATACCAAATCTAATCCCTGACTTAGGGTGACTTCACACCAGAAGAGTCTTTTGATCCGCTTGTTGTGGTTTGCTTTCACAATGCATGTCATTTATAGGACCAATGCATAATCAGTGCTCCTATAAATGATAGGGGCGTGAGACAACACAGACCCAGAAAAAAATAAGCTTGGAAGTGCATTTTGTATGCTAAGAATAGCTCACTCAATCCAGATTTTGCGCTGTGAGCTCTGCGTGCAGACGAGAATTTGTTTGAAAGCAGACCAACATCACCTCAAAAAGTGGGTTTCAGTCCAGTTGTTGGTCAGCACCAGGGTTTGTTTGAGTGTATTCACATCTGCACAAAAGGTCCAGACTGACTCTGATCCATTTAAATTGGAACAAAGGTGTCAGGAGTGAATACACAGTTAAGCACATAGAAATAATATACTGACATACTATGTGCATCAGTACATTCAATAAATTTGGGATTTATTTTAGTATCAGAATACTAATCCACCTTAGTTTATATCATAAAAATTTGTTTGAACCATATGTTAAAGAACTAAGCAGAATTAAACCTGAACACTTGTGAGCACAACTGGGTTTTGTTTTCTAAAGACATTAGAATTTGTTTTCATGTGAAAACTGGAAGAATATTTTAAAGTCTGAAAGTTATCTCAACAACAAAACCATTAAAACCATTACAATGCCAGAATGACACACACAAAGAACAAACAAATAAATAAAACAACATTTAGGTGTGTAAATGTTCTGTGGCTCCTCTTACCCAGATTCCAATCACCATGACTATAATAAAGTAAATGACAACAACAGCAATGTCTGCAGCATCCACACTGAGATTGTGGCTTGGGGGAGCATCCGTGGTAAATCCAATGGAATTCCAGGCTGTATATTAAAAGAAAAACAAAAATAACTTTACTTTGTAATACCTTGTTATAACTAATATATATATATATATATATATATATATATATATATACAGTATATACTGTGTATATATATATAAAGCTTTAGAGAACAATTTGTTTATTCTCCTGGGTTCTGCTTCTTTAGTATAGCTCTTAAAGTATTTAGAACTGTTACACATTCTTTGGCACCCCCAAAGGCACATTTTTCTCCATGTTGCTTTGGTTTCAGCTTAATTTTGCTGCATCTATTATTGCTTCTTATGTGAGGTGAACTGTTGCCAAGTTACTCAGTGATCACTGTTACTTTGGTTGTGCACAAGCTTATTGGTAAAAACTATTCATTCATCGATTGGCTATGCCTGCTTATTCTTGCTGAAAATGGATTGGGTAAAGATAGCTTCCGTGTAGTTAAAGAACTGAGAAAAACAGATCATATTTGTCACGATTTGAGGGTGTTGAGGGGTGGTGAGGCAGACGCTGTAGACCCAGGTAAGATGAATAGTGATTTTAATAGTGCAACACACAGTGCAAGCAACGGGCAGCACGGCCGAGCGGAAGCCAGGGCTCGACGCCGGTAGCAACCGTTAACAAGACTGGATAACACAAAGGACTGCACGCACATTAGACGAGGACCCGACCAAGACGCAGACACACAGGTGGCATTAAATACACAGAGGGTAATCACAGAACGAGACACACCTGGGAACAATCAAGGGGGAGACAGGACAACACGGAGACTCGAAGACACAGAAAACTCTAAATAAACACAGAAAAACACAGATCCTGACAATATTAGGAAAGATGTAAAATTGAAGATACCTTCTAAATTTAGTGTTAAGAACAAGTAATATTTTACTAGAACCTCTGTCACTAAACTGTCAACATTTGATGTTTTTGAGGGATGAACAAAATATTTATTACTTTGTTAAACAATGTTCCAGTAAGTTCCACTATAAGAATTGTTTTTTTTTATTGCTTTTTTTTTTTGCCTATTTAACAAAATAGTAACATATTATTAAGGCACCTAGTACGGCATACTTTGTTAGCATACACAGAGTAGCATGTATGTAAACACTGAAAGTGTTTCATTGAAATATAATTAGAGTCTAATTATTAGACACTATTTACAAAGTACTTACAAATATTATTGAAATGTATTTATTTTGAGATTTAGTAAGGTTTACTAAAATATACATAAAACCTATTTTACCAAAAGTACAACTTCAGAAAAAAATTGTTTGTATATATTTGTAATATATTTTTAAAATGTACATTTAAAATATGCATTTGTACAAATACATGCAAAGTGTATTTTAAAAATGAGTTTCCAAAGTATAATTTTAGTAATATACTTTATTAGAATTTAAAGTATATTTTGGAAAGAAATATACTTTCAGAAATTGTACCAAAAATAATTTTTTAGAAAGAGTATTAAAAGCAAAAATGAGTATTAAAAGCATGTTTTTAAGAATGTATTTATTTTACACTTTTAGTGTAATCTTCATAAGTATACCCACTTGATAGCATACTAAAAATGTACTTCAGAAAAATGTAGTATATTTAAAATATGCTATAGTATACTATAGTATGCAAATTTTTCACCAGAGTAACCCTCCCTGAACAATTACTGCAGTGTGTATTACACATGAAAATGATCATATAAATCCAATGCAGTTAAAGAGTTATGGCTCATTGTTTAGGATTGCTGTGTAATAAAAAAAGATAATAATACAATTGGAAAAACAAATGTTCAGACCTGTAGCTGTACTGGCTGCCATGTTGAGTTTTCCAGTAGATGTAGGTCCTTTCTTTGTTGTATCACTGCTTCTGTCTGAGTAAAAACTTGCTTTGTCCAACTGACAAACTTGGTAAAATGCAACTATGTGTAACTAGTCAATGATTAATTTGCTTTTATTGAGAGAGTCAAAAGTCACAAGTTACCCATTAGCCCAAAGACATCTAACAATGTATCTTTCACACAGCAGACACCTAAGACATATAAAATGTCTCTTCATGATGAACTGGGCTCAGTCACCTGTGTGACCCTCTACACTGTCCTCCCACAGGAACTGAGTCAAAGATAGATCCACAAACCTCTTCTCCTTTCCTCTAGGCATCAACCCTATGCAAGCCACATTCCTCTTCTGTCCCAGAAAGAGATTCATTTGCATTTCTTTTATCTACTGACAAAAACTCAGCTGCTGTGATGGATGATACATGGTCAGAGGCATTACATACATTCTCCACAGAAAGGAAGTTGGCCAATATTAAAAGATTTCTGTGAATCACTTGTCACAGGTCTTGTCTCTGGACTTATATCCACCATAGTATAGATGATTGATGCCCATGTATCAGCAAGCTTCAATTTGCCCCACTCTTTTCTTTTGGCCAGGAGTACTCTGGGATCCTTTCACCCTCCTGTTGTAGAATCAAGCATGGTGATCTTTCTCTTTAGTGGCATGAGTCTGGGCAATGACCATAGCCTCCTTCAGGTCCTCAGAAAAAGAAGAAGCATATCTGTCATAGCTAGTTACATGAGAGTCACAAAGAACATTGCGAAAGAGGACATCAATGGGTAAACAAGGTGTCTGACCAAACATTAAATAAAATGGAGAGTAACCTGTTGCTTCATGGATCATGCAGTTGTACGTAAATGACAAAGTCTGAAAACGCCCAGGCCAATCGGCTTTGGCTTCAGGCGGTAAGGCACAAATCATGCCACCTAGTGTCAAATTGAAGCGCTCCATGCCTCCATTGTGTGTGACTTCTTTACACCAGAGGCTCTGAGAAGCTCACTTGACTCTCAAAATTAGCACCCTGGTCACTGTGGATTCATTCAGGGAACCCAAAAGAGCAGAAATATCTATCCCACAGAAGCCTGACAATTTACTTGGCTGACTGGTCTTTAGACAGAAATGCCTGTGCCATTCTGGTGAAGTGTTCTGTAGTAATCAAGACATCAACTGACTTATTATGGGAATTTTCAGCTGAACAAAAATCAACACAGACAAGCTCTAGTGGTCTTGATGAGACCACTAGAGGGGCTCTACCTTCTGGTTCAACCACTTTGCTGACAAGGCAACGCTGACAACTGCGAACATAATCTTTCACATCTCTTTCGAGGTTTAGTCAGAAAAACCTTTGTCTCGCCAGACTGAGTCTTCTGAATTGACCCTGAGTGACACGATCAGGTTCCATTAGGTCTACACTGGTCATGTTTATGATATTTTCAACTTTACTGGGATCTGTTGAAACACCATCCTCAGTAATTATGTGCCCAAGAAACTTTACTGAATTTCTGAGGAAAAAACACTTTTTAGGAGCCAACTTAAGATTATTTCTTCACAGTATATCGAACACCGTTTGCAGTCTCAGGAAAGCTGTGTTTTCATCAGGTGCAAACACCAAAAGATAATCCAAATAACAGCAAACTCAAATAATTTTGGTCTTCAAAATTGTTGGTCATCATTCGCGAAACACTTTCAGGACGGTTGCAGAGGCCCTGCGGCAACCTGTTGTACTCATAGAGGCCCAGGGGAGTGGTAAACGGAGAGTACTTCCTATCATTCTCTTGAAGCAGCATGTTATAGAAGTCAGATGTCAAGTCCATAGTGTTAAAGACAATATTGCCCCTTAGTGCCGCTAAACAATCAGCTTGGTGAGGGAAAGGGTGAGCGTCTTTCACGGACCTCTTGGTTAGCCAGTTAAAATCTGTGCACATCCAGAAATCTCCATTCTTTTTCCACACAAGCACCAATGGTGAAGCATATTCACTAGTGTATTCCTGATAATTTCTCTCTCCTCCATCTCATTCAAAACTTGTCTTAACTTTTGGTACTGTATTGGGGGAACAAGCCTGTAAGGTAGTATGAATGATCTCTTTCTAAGAGGTGTATGCAGTGTACAAAGTTCTTAGCTTCTCTGCAGTCAAGATGGTGGCGTGAAAATACGTCCTCATGCTGCAAAACAAGACTAGCCATTTTAGACATTCTTCAGATGTCTCACAAATGAATATCAATATTACAAAGCCAACAGAAGTAAGCTTTGCTTTTGCAGTAGCATCTGAGAAGCATAGCTGGGTTGACTGGCAACAACTAGTATACTAGTTCTTTGATAATCATTAATTATCAGAGAGATAATTAGCTGTAGGAAGTATTCTCATGGATGGGTTTGCACTTCAGGGAGTAAGACAACTCTGGATCAAGGCAATGCTTCACGAACATGACAGCAACTTCATTATTTAATGTATCTGTTGTCTTTCCCTGTCTGTGAAACTCTTCAAGAGCTAACTCAGCTGCTCTATTAAGTCTGATCCAGTAATCAAAACTAAATGAAGTTATGGTGTGGTCTAGGAAAAATCTAAACTAACTTCTAATTTACATACTGTCTTAATCAATCACTTTTCATATCTATCTATCTATCTATCGATCGATCGATCGATCGTTCGTTGTTTGTACTCTTATCGCACTTCTAAATAAAGTTTCTTTTAAAAAAAATTATCTGCAGTCACCTGACAGCCTCAGGACTACACAGGAAGAGGGTTCACGACAATATGGCCGCCGCCTGCTAGTTTTCACCAGATATCAGAAGCGTTTAGATGGGCTGTTTTTAATCGAACCACCGGTTTAGTTTGGAAAAAAGGTTGCTTGCTATTCTAGTACGACATGGCTCAGTGTGTTATGTCCGTACACGAATTCATTCAGGATTCGTTTGTCCCCATGATAGCCGTGTTATGTAGCGGTGAAGCGGAAAGAGTCACTCGAAAGAACAACCTAAATTTTGTAGAGCTGTTGAGGCCGTTCTGCCGATTGACATCCGAAGGTATGAGTCTGAAATCCTCTTCTTTAGCTGTTACACAAGCTGCTTTAGTGGAAAATTGTTTCCAAAGAGTAACAGGATGCCAGCAACGGTAGCTGTACCCTAACACTGCGTTAGCTTACCTGATTAACGAAGCCTGAGTCAGACAGGCAGGAGGGGTCTGCTGTGTGCACTTTTGTGATCTGTAATGAGAACATGGTAGGACTAACACCAACGCTGCACATGTTCTGTATTATAGCATGTTCACTAAAGGGGAGTTTACAGCACTGTATGTATGGTACTAATTGAATTAGATTCTAGCTGATAAATGTGTTTATAACAAACATTGTGGTTTGTTAAATTAGCAGTTAGTTCTGAGAATGACCTGAAATTCTATAGAAATGGGTTTTTGTGAAACGTGAAAATCAATGCGAGTTACTTGCTGCTGAGGTCAGTTACCAGATTAACCACTATGAACAATACTAAGTATTTATCTGAATTCGTCAAGCTGCACTTTGCAATCAAAGCTCTGTTTTCTTGTGACATTAAACCAGCTGTCTGGTAAGCCTGATGGCATCAGACATTTAAAATAGTGTTCAGCAAGTCAATGGGAGTGTCTTTTGTTGAAAATATGTAAGATCCAGTAAATATATTCTGGAAACATTTTGAATTTAAAATGATTCTGTGTGGCTTCAATTATGCTTTGTCAGAATATTCTTCACATGCAACAGCAGTGCTAACTTGTTTTCATCTAGTCATAAAGCTGTAATATTTGTAAATTTATTGGACTCTTTATGTGCTGGAATAGGCAGGTTATGTGTGTAAGTGCTGGAACCGTCTGTCAGGCTAATGTTATATAGGCCTCCAGAACCCTGGGGCTCATCCCATGCCTAGTTCCAGTATAGGCCACCTGGGGGAGCAATGGGCTTCCACGGTGCAATGTTGTTGAAGCTGTGTCAAGATAAGAGCCGCTAAAGAAAGAATGAACCAACCTGCTGTGGTTGAGTTTTAGCAGGAGCCTCAAGTCACTTAAGAGGCCGAGGGAATCAGCAGCAGTGACTCATGATCTTGGCAGATCAGAATGAAGTGTTCTCTTCTTCAGGTCACATCCGGGATCCAAACAACCAGCTCCAGACTGTGAAGAACTTACGGATCTGTGTCAGCAATGTGGTGACCAGTCCATCTGCTTCCCTCGGATCCTCCCAGAACCGTCATCTCAGTGAAGTGGTGTTTTCCTGTCAGCCACAGGAGGCTGCACAGGCCACTGCTTTGAGGACTGGAGACTATCATTTAAACTTAAATGGTAAGTTCAAGATATTCTGGTTTGTCTGTTTGGAGTTGTCAGGTTACAGTCACCTGATTAATTAAATATTCTAAAAATACACAAGCAAATCTTTCAGATGACCACAACAGTCTATATCTAAACTCTTCCTCATCATCTACGTCCAGAGGTTTTGTTACAGTAAATATAAAAAATATGATGCTGGAGTCTGACTACTGGATGATTTGTGTTTTATTTTTTTGTTTTTGCTGAAACTGTTTGTGTTTTAGTTACAACACCCTGGTTTGAAGCCTACAGGGAAAACTTCCTGCAGTCCATGCCTGCCTCTGACCATGAGTTCCTGAATCACTACCTGGCTTGTATCCTTTCTGCTTAACACTTTGTACCTGTCTAATATCTGTGTTGTCATAGTTTTCCAGCTCTAATATTATTCACCAATTAGATTACATTCTGATTTCCCATGTCTGTGTCACTAGTATGGCCAGAGGGTGTAATCTTATTTATTCCTAATGATCTACAGATTCCAAGAACAACAGTAGAGTTATTTGTTTTAAAAAACAAAAAAAACAATTATAAGTATAATAAAAGGGGAAAGGAAAAAGTAAGGTATAAATTTGTAAAACAAACCAATGTTTTATGTCCTTGACAAACTCCAGGCCTGCTTGTGGTGTCATCCACTGAGGCTGTTCCGGTGGAGCAGTTCCTCAAGCTTTCCCAAGAGCAGCACAAGATTCAGCACAGCGGAGAATACACTAACCCAAAGTGGTTTATCCCCAACACACTCAAGTATTATGTGTTGCTGCATGACAAGAACGAGGGAGATGAACAAAGGTACTATTTAATTAGAGCTGACACAGAAAGAGTTTGGTATTGTGATGAAAACGCATTTATGTAAACATGTATTATCTAAATGTTACTACACGTGCATACTTCCCTGATGTCTTTTCCTCTGTCCTTGCCCTGTCTAGTTTATTTTATAACTTTTAGAAGTTATGGAGTACTCACTATTTAGACCAATATCATACTTTTTAGATTATTATGCAGAGAAACTCCTTCTAGCATATAAATTATGGAGTACGGTACTTATAATTATCTTGCAACCCAGAAAAGGAATTAAAACAAACTTAGAATCCAGAGAAACTCATCTAGAGAAACTACTCACTACCTTAGATCAACATTTAAGACCACCTACTCATGGAACCAAAGATGGAAAGCCAAAACTTTTATTACTTTAGACCAATATTTAGCTTATTATTATCCAGAGAAACTCCTTCTGGATTATGGAGTACTTATAACAGGAGCATCTAGTTGATATATTCAAGAATTAGAACAAACTTAGAACCCAGAGAAACTCCTACTGTCTCTAGAGAAACTACTCATTGCCTGAGATCAACATTATCAGAATGATAATCTAGAGAAACCTCTACTAGCTTATAAATCATGGACTACTTATTTTTAAACACAGGATTATACTTTTTTGTTTTCCTTTGGTTTGTTGTTTTATTGTATTTCCTTCTAATTCATGTAAAGCACTTTGAAATGCCTTATTACTAAAAATGTGCTATATAAATAAAATTACCTTACATGATTAATGTATCAAATGATAATCCATGTTTGTGTGGCACTTGCATCTAATAATGGAAAAGTTTCCTGCTGGAACATTTTTTCCATGTTGAAACTGATTTGGTAATTCTTAATTCTGAACATCACTTATGATGTATAACTTAATTAGAGACTGGATATTTAGTTGTTTTATTTTTTTCAGGGCTGAAATGGTTTATGAAGACATGAAGCAAAGGTATGGACCTCAGGGATGTTATCTGTTAAAGATCAACTCTCGTGTCTCTTCACCTGAGGAGGAGGAGCAGATCCCAGACCCCTGGAGTCAATACCTGCACAAGCAAAATCTGCGGAACCAGGTTAGCAGCCTGTTGCTTAATTTGCTTACGTTATTGTTTCAGACCTAGGAGTTAAACTTGAACAAGCCTACTCTCAAACTGAGATGTTTCAAATCTTCAGAATAAATTGCAATTTTTGACAGTAGAGTTTGACATTTTTGCAGGTTTTTTTACTAAAAGGTGCCCTGCTGGACTGCCAGTTAAAGAGGTTCTCCCTAGAGAACCTTTTGCTGTGTTCTCTGGGGAAAGGATTAATTTGTATTGGGTTGCCAGATATTTTGTGTGAATTTATCTTGTGATGCTTTTTACAGGAGGTGTTGCAATTCGCTAATGTGGTTCCTGCTCAGGACGGTGTTGTTGCACCTGAGGCTGATTCAGGTGACTCAACAGAGAAAGGTCAGTTCAATTTACACCTGTCTCTTTCATGGAGGTTCTTCTTGTCATTGCTTTCTTAGCTCAAAAGTTTTTGAAATTAGATTTGTTTTTTCAAAATTTTCCCCTTTTTTCTGGCTTTCTGCTTTAAAACGCTAGAGTTTCTTCTTGTTTCATTATGACTGTGGTACGCATTGAATTCCATTCAGTGACAAAATATAATGCATTACCCTTATACATTTTCACTTTGTCTTGTTACAGCAATAAACTTCAAAGTAATTTGGAAGCATTTATATCAAGTCAAGATAATGTAGCCCATAGTTTTTTAAAACATTTTTTTTTTAAATCATACACGTTTTCAAAATGTTCTACAAATACAAACCAGAAAAATGTTAACTCCATAATTCAATGTGCATTTGCCGTATCAAGATATGAAGAAAAAAAACCTTAATTTGCTATTCATGTTTATATATCTTATCATAAAGACAATAAACTTTGATAAGTCAGTCCCTGTCCAACATTAGCTTTGTATTTTTCTTCCTTTTTCTCAGGAAAGCAATATTTGAGTGTGATATGTCAACTCTGCCATGGAAAGAATAGACAATGTGTGAAAAAAACAAATTCTAACGGACTAAATTATTTTTATTTAATTAAATAAACTGTCTTGATTTCCTAATACTGACATTTTATTTAAGAAATACATGAAAAGTGAAAGAAAAAACTTAAAAGAAACATTTCTTAAGAAAACCCATTGAAAACTTATTATTTTAGATATAAAGTATGTCACTAAAATTATTACAATGTAAAGTAATCTAGTTAGTAAATACTTTAAAATGTATTGTTTATTTATTCTTTATCAGTAAGAGGAAGTGACACCATCCCAGGTGTCACATTGTATTTTAAATGTGCTTACTGCAATATTATTAAACTGACTATATAGGTAGGTTGAAAAAATAACAATGATGAGTCGCCAAAATAAAAGCAATGGAAAATATGTTTTTACATTATGATCCATGCTGGGGGAAAAACCGTAACCAACTCAGAATAAGTTTGTTTTTTTTGTCAACACCCCAAAATCAGATGGCAGAAGATGAACTGAAACGGGCTGGATTATGTGGTGTGTAAAACACATGCATGAACATTTACTGAAATCATAAGGAAATCCAAAAGAAGGGACAGTTTCATAGTTAAGTCTGTATTTTGTCTACATTTGTATTTCAATTGCACATTACAATACATATTTATTTATATAATACTGGCAACACAGGCAGGGTTCAGTCTGTTGGTCAAACTGGGAGCAGTCCAGGAACCTCTGAGACATTCTGGTAGACACAGGCTAAAGCCAAGGATAAAAGACAATAAATAAATACATCCCTGATTCCTTCACATTCAGACAAAAAACATACAATTTCAGCATATTGGGACATTAACTTGTAGCATCTTTATAGTTAAACACCGGCAGTTGTGAAACAGAAGACTAAGAAAAACAGTCCCAGCTCTGATCCTGACTGTTTGACCTGACCTGCCAAAACCCTTTGGTCTTTAATGCACTTTCCTTCTAACAGCAGTTTCTCATTAGCTCTCATTAGAAAACCTACACAGTATGAAAAAAGTTAGCTGAACTAAGAAAATAACAATTGGAGTACTTGCCAATTTAGTTGCATAGGAAATATTTCTTGGTTATTTAGAAGCTAGTTTCACCACGGGAATTCACTGTTCTGGCCTCAAAGTCAAGAATTTCTGCTCGTAAATTACATAATTATGGACAGATACATATGTTCTCTTTCATTCATACCTGTGAAAGGTGATGCCAGTTTGTACTGTAAAACTTCATACTTTACTAATCCCCAAAGGAGAAATGGATTTAGTTTGAGAATTAAAAAT